>NW_006921966.1:1896118-1899386 GCF_000298275.1 Orycteropus afer afer | reverse complement strand
AATACTACCCAAAGCAATCTATACATTCAATGCAATCACAAACCAGATTCTACAAACATTCTTTAAAGACAGAAAAATCAATCACTAATTTTATAGGGAAAGGAAAGAGAACTTGGACAAGCAAAGCACTCCTGAAGAACAAAGTAGAAAATCTCACACTCCCAGATCTCAAAATTTACTACACAGCCACCGTTGTCAAAACAGCCTGGTATTGGTACAAAAACAGACACATAGACAAGTGGAACAGAATTGAGAACCCAGAAATAGATCCATCCACCTATGGTCAGCTGATTTTTGACAGAGGGCTGATATCCATTAAGTGGGGAAGAGATAGTCTCTAACAAATGGTGCTGGCAAAACTGGAGATCTATTTGCAGAAAAATGAAACAAGATACATACCTCACACCCATACACATAAACAAACTCCAGGTGGATGAAAGACTTAAATGTGAAACCTAAAAGTATAAAGTTCCTCAAGGAAAAAATAGGGACAAATTTAGGGTTCCTAATTTATGCCGTAAATAGACTATTAAGCATAACCCAAGATGCACCAACAGCAGAAGATAAACTAGACAAATGTTGTTGTTGCTGTTATTGTTATGTGCCATTGAGTCAGCCCCGACTCATAGCAACCCTTCCTTGGGTTTCCAAAGCAGTATCACTACCGAAGTAGATTGCCCAAAACTAGATGAATGAGACCTTCTAAAAATTAAATTCTTGTGTGCTTCTCCAAAAGAGTAAAAAGAGAACCTACAGAATGAGAAGCAATTCTCGGCAATGACATATCAGACAAAGGACTTATCTCCAAAATTTATAAAAAATTTTATCTCCAAAATTTATAGAAAATTCAAGCACCTCAACATCAAAGAGACAAACAATCCAATTAAACAATGGGCAGAGGATATGAACAGACACTTTATGAAAGAAGATATTCAGGCAGCCAACAAACACATGAGGAAATATTTGTGATCATTAGCTGGTAGAGCAATGCAAATTAAAACAACTATGAGATACCATCTCACTCCAGCACTACTAGCAAAGTTCAACAAGACAGAAAATAACAAACACTGGAGAGGATGTGGAGAGATTGGGATTCTCATACTACACTGGTAGGATTGTAAAATGATACAGCCACATTGGAAATTGGTATGGCAATTCTTTAAAAAGTTGGAATTAGAAATACCATTTAATCCAGCCATCCCATTACTAAGTATACATCCTAAAGAAGTGAGTGGCAGGACACAAACAGATATATGAACACTTATATTCATTGGCACGTAACAACAACAACAACATGTTCATTGCAGCACTATTCACGTAGCAAAGAGATGGAGACAACCTAAGTACCCATCATCCAAGGAATGGATAACCAAACTATGGCACATACACACAATGGAATACTATGCGACCCTAAAGAATAATATAGAATCTGCAAAACATCACATAGCGTGGATGACCTTGGAGGATATTATGTTGAGTGAAATAAGTCAATTACAGAAAGACAAATATTGTATTAGTTCACTATTTTAAAAAGCCAAGGAAAGTTTATACATGGAAGGAAACTTTGTTGGTTACCAGGGATGGGAGGGAAAGGAAGTTAAATTCCTAGATAGTTTTTTTGGGGGGAGATTATTAGTGGTTACCAGGGGTAGGAGGGAAATGGAAAGGGGGAGCTTTTGTTTGTAGGACATTGAGTTTATGCTAATGGTGGTCTAATGGTGGTAGAATATTTTGGAAAAGGATAGCAATAATGGTGGCACAACATGAAAAATGTCATCATGGTCCCTGAGCTGTAAATGGGGAAGTTGCTATGTTGGTGATGTCTTGTTGTGTATATATTCACCACAATAAAATTTTAAAAAAATGATAAAGCAAAATTCTGCATCTACCTGAAACTTCTTGAGCTACCGGCTCAAAGTAGTTCATCATTTCAACATTAGATCAAGCTACATGTCTTGCTTTGATGTCGTATCTTTACAAAGCTGTTTTTCAGTGGTTGTTCTGATAAAAGGTAATTACTACACAGAAATCAATGAAAAGCAAGAAATGAAGGTGTCGGTGACCAATTCAGTATGAATATTAGAAACGTTGTACAGTGCCCAGAAATCACAGACCTTCTATTAGTAAGTGTGATAGTTATGTGTCGTATTGTTTGGGTAATGATTCTTAGTTGTTTGACAGACATTTGACTGATTTATCTTCCATAATACAATGTCATGTAATCACCTCCATGATGTGATCTAATGTAACCAGCCGATCTGTTGTATGCATGTTAATATTAGGCAGAAGTATGACTGTATAATTTTCTTTATTTAATGATTATATATGATTGAGGGAGATATGTATGGGTACGAAGTCGAGAAGGTGTGGAATGTGATGGTTAATGTTATATGTCAGCTTGGTTAGGTTATGGTGCTCTGTTGTGTGTCAGACTTTGAACTGATTGCTCTTCTACAATATAATATACTATAATCACCTCCATAAGTGATCTAGTATAATCAACCAATCAATTGTAAGAGAAATTTCCTCAGGGATGTGGCCTGCATCCAATCTATATGGATGTTCTGACAAAGCTCACTTGCTCTGGGTCCTGCATCTGACTTGTCATCATCTGACCTCCAGTTCTTGGGACATGAGGCAACAGCTTGCCACCTGACTTGCAGATTTTGGGATTAACCAGGTCCTGAAGCCCACGAGTCAGCAGCCTGCCATCTGACCTGCCAGATTTGGGTTCTTCAGCCCCTGAAACCATGAGTCCAGAGAAGCCTCCAGCTTGATGCCTGACCCCAAAATTTGGGACTTACTAATGTAGAGTTAGAAAACCAAAAGGAAAGAAAATACTCAGCATTTCTCAAGCTGAAATAACTGAAGAAAAATTTCAAGGTTCAGGTTGCAATATTGAAGGATTCTACAGGCAAAATATTGAATGATGTGGGAAGCGTCAACACAATATGGAAGGAATACACAAAGTCACTGTACCAAAAAGAATTAGCTGACGTGCAGTTGTTTCAGGAGGTAGTATATGATCAAGAAGAACCAATGGTATGAAAAGAAGAAGTCCAAGCTGCACTGAAGGAACTGGTGAAAAACAAGGCTACAGGAATTGACAGAACACTCATTTTTCTGGTTACCCTATGCCAGTCTGACAAGAAATATACCACAAATGGGATGGCCTTAAAAAACAGGAGTTTATTCTTACAATTTGGAGGCTTTAAGTCCAAGTTCAAAGTGCCAGGCTCTAGGGCCTGGGTGAAAGCCCCTCAACCTT
>NW_006921966.1:1892853-1895439 GCF_000298275.1 Orycteropus afer afer | reverse complement strand
GCCTGGCTCTTTGAAACCTAGGGGGCTGTGGTCATTCCACCTCCAAAGGCCATGGTCCTACCCTTAAGGCTGAGGCAGCTCTGCTTCTGTTGCCTTGGTCTCTCTGCTTCTGCGATTAATGCCCGAGGGCAGCCCACTCTGTCAGAAATCTTTCTGCCCAAAAGACACTTGCCTTTCTTGCTCTGTGAGCCAGTCAACCTGCTACTCCATTTTATGTTGGTCTTCTCTACCAATTAATGCCCGAAGGCAACCCACTCTGCCAGGAAGCCGTCTACCCAATGGCACCCGGCTTTCTCCTCTGTGGGCTGGTAAGGCTGTCGCTGTCTCATCCTGGTTCTCTTGGCTCTGCTCCTGCCAGCTCTCATGCCGGTCTCTGGGCTCTGCTTCTGTGGTCTCTTATGCTGGTGTCTTGACCTCTGTCCTGCCGTCTGTCATGCCATATGCTGGGGTCTCTCTGCCAGGGTCTCAGGTCAAGGACGCACTCCACTCCTGTTTCCACATTTTAAATATCTGTCAGAGCAGCACCCCACTCTCTTGGTACCAAATTCTGTTCTGGTTACCTAGTGCCACTCTGACAAGGAATATACCACAAATCGGATGGCCTTAACAAACAGGAGTTTATTCTTACAATTTGGAGGCTTTAAGTCCAAGTTCAAAGTGCCAGGCTCTAGGGGCTGGGGGAAAGTCCCTCAACCTTGGGGTCCAGCTTTGCCTCCTGCTCCCGGCGCACTGGAGCTAGAGGCATTTTTTCACTCAGACAGCTGCTGGCTGCTGAGGCTGAGAAGCCCCAATGTTGACAAGTAAAAAGGCACAGTCCTGATGTTATCAATCCACGTGACAGGCCATTAACTTAAGTCCACTGTAAGTCCCAAGGTTGGCAGAACATAGCAGGCAACAACACAGCTACATGCAGGGTCCAAGTGTGCCAAGGGCTAGAGACCATTCTCAAAGGTTCTCCTTATATACAGGAATAAGACCACATAACCAAAAGCAGCTATTCAGCTGCTTCCAGTAGATTCCACCATGGAGTTGATTACCAGTCTCAACATGCGGAATACTACATCCAGCTGTCCAGCGACTCAACCAGGCCTAGCCAAGTTGACATACAAATATAACCATCACACTCATTGAGATGTTTCAACAAATGAATGTAGTGTTGGAGGCACTTACTCATCTATGTCAAGAAATTTAGAAGACAGCTACCTGGCCAACTGACTGGAAGAGATCCATATTTGTGCCAATTCCAAAGAAAGGTGATCCAATAAAATGTGGAAATTGTCAAATAATGTCATCAATATACACTCAAGTAACATTTTGCTGAAGATAATTCCAAAATGGTTTGAGCAGTATATTGACAGGGGACATCCAGAAGAGGATGTGGAACAAGGGATATAATTGCTAATGCCAGATAGGTGTTAGCTGAAATCAAAGAATACCAGAAAGATGTTTACCTGTGTTTTTTGACTATGCAAAAGCATTTGACTATGTGGATCATAATGAATTATGGATAACATTGCAAAGAATGAGACTTCTAGAGCACTTAATTGTGCCCTGTACATAGCTCAAGAGGCACTTGTTAGACCAGAACAAGGGGATACTGTATGGTTTAAAATCAGGAAAGGTGTGTGTCAAGGTTGTATCCTTTAATCATACTTACTCAATCTGTATGTTGAGCAAATAATCTGAGAAGTTGGACTATATGAAGAAGAATATGGAATCAGGATTGGAAGAAGACTCATAAACTACCTGGGATATGCAGATGACACAACCTTGGTTGCTGAAAATGAAGATGACTTAAAGCATTTACTGATGAATATCTTCAGTATGCATTACACCTCAACATAAAGAAAATGAAAATCTTCACTTCTGGACCAATAAGTAACATCATGATAAATGGAGAAGATTAAAGTTATCAGGGATTTCATTTTACTTGGATCCACAGTCAACACCCATAGAAGCCCAACCAAACCAAACTCATTGCTGTGGAGTTGGATCTGACTCATAGCGAGCTCTCCTTGGTTTTCCGAGATGTCATCACTACAGAAGTAGATTGCCCTAGACCTCTTTAAAGTGCTAAGAAGCAAAGATATCACATTGAATACTAAGCTGCACTTAACCTGAACCATGGTATTTTCATTTGTCTTATGTGCATGTGAAAGACGAATAAGAAGACCAAAGAAGAGTTGATGCCTTTTGATTATGTTGGCTAAGAATACTGAAAATACCAAGGACTTCCAGAGAAATTAGCAAATCTGTCCTGGAAGAAGTGTACCAAGAATGCTCCTTGGAAGCTAGAATGGCCAGACTTCATCTCACCTATTTTAGTCATGTTGTCTGTGAGAAAGGTCCATTTCCTGGAGAAGGATATTGTGTTTGGTAAAGTAGAGTTTCAGCCATAAAGGGGAAGATCCTCAATACGATGGATTGACATAGTGGCTGCAATGATGGATTCAAGTGTAGCAAGGATTGTGAGGATGGCACATGGGCAAGCAGTATTTCATTCTGCTTTACACAGAGTCACTATGAGTCAGAGTTGACTTGAAGGCACCTAACAACAGCAGCCTCCACAACTGTGTGAGCCAGTTA
>NW_006921966.1:1887690-1892711 GCF_000298275.1 Orycteropus afer afer | reverse complement strand
GAGGGTCGCTATGAGTCAGAATTGACCTGATGGCAGTGGGTGCTATTTTATTTATTTATTTTTAATATGTTTATAAGGCTCTCTGGTGGTGTAGCTGTTAAGGCGTTTGTCTACTAACCAGAAGGTCTACTGTTCAAATCCACCAGGTGGTCCAAGGGAGGAAGATGAGGGAATCTACTTCTGTAAAAATTTACAGCCTTGGAAACCCAAAGGGGTTGCTATGAGTTGTAATTGACTTCATGGCAGTGAGTTTGTCATATATATTTCACTGGCTTTGTTTCTCTAGAGAATCCAGCCTAAGGCAGTAAGTGGTTATCTAAGAATGAAAAATGTTATTTTTCTTTCAATTTATGTATATTAATTTTTGAAATGGCTAATAAGTTGTTAGGACATAAATAATAAAATTTTTAGACCTAACTACTTAATATGTAGGACTATTAGGCACTTATTTTTGCCTGGAAGAGTTATCAAAAATTAGAGAGACACTAAGTACACTATAAACCAAGAAAGTTTGGGAGCATCCACGAACTACTAAACGTTTCTGTTTTCATTTGGGCCAAATAGCTTCTAAAATAAAATCTATTCAATGAACATATACTCTATCATGAACTCCATTCTACTCAAAAGTGTATGTTCTATTACATAAAAAAAGGAACAAAAAATTGTGCCTATTTTATATAATTTCTCACCACAATTAAATTTTCTCCTGTTTATTTTCATTGTGGTAAAAATATATTTAACATAACATTTGCCAATTCATCAATTTTTTCATATACAATTCAGTAAATTTGATTATATTCATCATGGTGTGCAATGATCATCACTATCCTTTTTCAAATTATTCCACCACAATGGAGACAAACTCATTGCTCCTTAAGCAATGACTCCTCTTTCTCTGTCTCTTTCACTTCTGGTAGCCACTAAACACACTGTCGTTGAGTCAGATCTGACTCATAGCGACCCCTCCTTGGGTTTCTGAGGCAGTATCACTAAGGAAGTAGATTGCCCAACCTTCCTTCCAAGGAATGGCTGGTGGGTTTGAACTGCCAGCCTTCTGGTTAGCAGTCAAATGCCTTAGGCACCACACCACCAGAGCTCCCACTAGAGCTCCTTAATAGCTCTAGTCTCTATGTAGTTGCTTATTCCGTATAAGTGGGACCACATAATATTTGTCCTTTTGTGACTGACATTTCACTCAGAATATTTTCAAGATTCATTCATTTTGTACTTTGCCTGCAGAAGTACAAAATTTCTCTTCATGACTGAGTAATATTGCACTATATGTATGTACCGCATTTTGTTTATTCATTCATCTGTTGAGTGACATTCCTTTGTTTCCACCTTTTGACTATTGTGAATATTGCTCTAATGAACACTGGTGTACAAGTATCTATTTGCATCCCTACTTTTCAATTCTTTTGTGTATATACTTAGGATTAAGTTTGCTGGATCATATGGTATTGTTGTTTGGTGTCTTTGAGTTGGTTCCAACTCATAGCATCTCTATGTACAACAGAATGAAACACTGCCTGGTCCTATACCATTCTCAAAATTATTAAATGTTTTAGCCCATTGTTGCAGCAGTCCATCTTCTTGAGGGTCTTCCTCCTTTTTGATGACACTCTACCAAGCATGAGGTCCTTCTCTAGGGACTGGCTCATCTGATAAAATGTCCAAAGTACATGAAATTAAGTCTCACCATCCTTACCTCTAAGGAACATTCTGGATTCTTCCAATACAGATTTGTTCATTCTTCTGACAGTCCATGGTATAGACAATATATTTAGCTAACACAGTAATTTAAATGTGTAAGTTTTTCTTGGGCTTACTTATTCATTGTCTAGCTTTCACACACACATGTTGTTTCTGTTGTGAGGTGCTGCTGAGTCAACTCTGACCCATAGTGACCCTGTGTATAGAAGGAAGCACTGTCTGGTTATGTGCCATCCTCACAATCTTTGTTATACTTGAGCCCATCATTGTGGCCACTGTATCAATCCATCTTGTTGAGGGTCTTCTCCCTTTTCACTGACATTCCATTTTACCAAGCATGGTATGCTTCTTCAGGAAATGGTCCCTTCTCCCAATATGAGCAAAGTAGGTGAGACAAAGTCTGACCATTCTCACTTGCAAGGAGTATTCTGGCTGCACTTCTTCTAGGACAGATTTACATACACATAAGGTGACTGAAAATACCATGGCTTGGGTCATGTGCTCCTTACTCCTCAAAGTAATTTATTTGCTTTTCAACACATTAAAGAGATCTTTTGTAGCTGATTAAACAAATGAAATACATCACTTGATTTCTTGATTGCTGCTTCTATAGACATTGAGTGGATCCAAGTAAAATATAATCCTTGACAATTTCAATATTTTCTGCATTTATCATGGTGTTGCTTATTGGTCCACTTATGAGGATTTCTATTTTCTTTATGTTGAGATGTAATTCATACTGAAGACTGTAGTCTTTGATCTTCATCAATAAGTACTTGAATTCTTCATTGCTTTCATCAAGCAAGGTTGTGTCATCTGCATATCACAGGTTGTCAATAAGTCTTCCTCCAATCCTGATGCCCTGTTCTTCTTCATATAGTCCAGGTTCTCAGATTATTTGCTCAACATATATATTTAACAAGTATCTTGAAATGATACAACCTTGATAGCCATCTGTCCTGATTTTGAACTATGTGTAGATTTGTTCTGTTTGAATAACTGCCTCTTGGTTTATGTACAGGTTCCTCATGAGCACAATTAAGTGTTTTAGAATTCCTATTCTTCACAATGTTATCCATAATTGGTTATAATCCATGCAGTTGAATGACTTTGCATGGTCAATTAAATGCAGGTAAACATCTTCCTATTAGTCTCTGCTTTCATCCAAATTCCATCTGACGTAAGCAATGGTATCCCTTGTTCCACATCCTCTTCTGAATCCAGCTAGAATTTCTGGCAGTTCCCTGTTGATGTACTGCTGCAAACGTCTTAGAATTATCTTTACCATAATTTTATGTATGTGTGATAAAATGATATTTTTAAATAATTTCCACATTCTGATGGATCATCTCTCTTTGGAATGAGTGCAAAATAAGGATCTCTTTCGGGTGATTGGCCAGTTAGCTGTCTTTCAAATTTCTTGGCATAGATGAGTGAGCACTTCCAGTGTTGCATCCATTTGTTGAAACATCTCAATGGGTATTCTGTCAATTCCTGGAGACTTGCTTTTCACCAGTGCCTTCAGTGCAGCTTAGATTTCTTCCTTTAGTACCATATGTTCTTGATCATATGCTAGCTCCTGAAATGGTTAAACATAGCCCAATTCCTTTGGTAAGGTAAGTCTCTGTACCATAAAGTATAGAGACTCTTCCATCTTCTTTTGATGCTTCCTGTGTTGTTCAATATTTTGCCCATAATGGATGTCCTCCAACATTTCAACTTGAGTTTTGAAATTTTTCTTCAGTTCTTTCAGCTTGAGAAATGCCAAACATGTTTTTACCTTTTTGTTGTCTAACATTATGTCTTTTCACATTTCATTTAATGCTTTACCTTGTCTTCTTGTGTAATCCTTTGAACTCTTTTGTTCAGCACTTTTACTTTGTCATTTCTTATTGGTATAGCTACTCTACATTCAACTACATTCAAGAGCAAGTTTCAGAGTCTCTTGTGACATCCAGTGTGGTCTTTTCTTTCTCTTTTTTCTTCTTTTTTTTTAAATTACCTTTTGATTTTTCTATGTATGATATGTAAAATTATCTTCTGTCAAAACTATATATATTGGTGGGGTCCTATTTGCCTTCCCACACCTACTCAGCTTGCAAGTCTATCTATGTATCCACTTGTAGATTACTGTTATTACTGTTGTAGAATATTGCTATTACTGTTATTATAGGATTGTGCATGTAATAGTATTTACCTTTGTTGCCTTTAACTCTCTGTGCTTCTCACACAACTTGTCTTGTTGTCGGTCATTAGGGTTCAATGTGCCAAATGAATTCTTGAGAGGATCTCTAAATTCTGGTGGGATATACTCAAGGTAATACTTTGGCTCTCGTGGACTTGTGTTAATATTCTTCAGCTTCAACTTCAACTTGCATATGAGCAATTGATGTTCTGTTTCTCAGTCAGCTCCTGGCCTTGTTCAGACTGATGATATTGATCTTCTCCACAACTCTTTCCATGTTGGTGTTGTTGTTATGTGTCATTGAGCCAGACCCAACTCATAGCGACCCCTCCTTGGGTTTCCGAGGCAGTATCACTTTGGAAGTAGATTGCCCCATCTTCCTTCCAAGGAGTGGCTGGTGGGTTTGAACCGCCAGCCTTCTGGTTAGCAGTCAAGTGCCTTAGGCACTATGCTACCAGAGCTCCTGTGAATTATTTAGTATGACTCTTTTTATCCATGGTCTTTGTGACTCCCACCAGATTACTAGGTGAAATTATGCAAATGTGAGGTGCTTTGTAGCCTACCAAGACATTGGATAGCTTATTAGTAATGTAAATAAGGTACATGGCAACCTAGTGGGGATGAGACCATGTCATTAAGGTGTATGGAACATTAATGTTAGGATAGGTCAGTTTTGTCATTGTGCTATAATTAAAATGAGCCCTCTCTGAGGCAGGAGAGGGGATCTCATTGCCACCAAGACAGAGAAGAGCCAAGAGTGGAGCATGTCCTTGTATCTATGACCCCTGAACTGGACTTGCTTGGAAGAGAGACAGCAGAGAGATGATGGCAGCAGAGACAACAGAACCAAGAGACTGGCAGGAGACAGAGTGGCAGGCTTGCTGGGGCATGGAGTGAGAAAGCTGAGTGCCTTTGAGCAGGAGGCTTGCTGGTGGAGTAGGTTGCACCTTTTGGTAGAGCTGAAAGAGCTTTGTAACATTTGCCCCGGCAGGGCAGAGGCCAGGCTGAGAGGCCAAGGGCCAAAGAGAGGCATACTTGTTGGTATGGCAGTCCTGACTGATGAATTGTATGCTGAATATTCCTTATCCTGAATTGTAGTCTTTACTTCCCTAATAAACCCCAA
>NW_006921966.1:1886221-1887238 GCF_000298275.1 Orycteropus afer afer | reverse complement strand
AGAGAATGCCACCCTTGCCCTGCCCTTTGTGCGCATGCAATGTCCAGCAATGTTTTGAATACCAAGGCTGTATTTTCCAGCTACCAATCCTCCTTTTTTTATTTTTTCCCCCAACTTTCACATTCTAATCTCTAGTACTTATCAATGCACCTTGATTGCATGTTTGGTCAATTTCAGAATCCATTAGTTAGTAAAAATCTTCCATTTCTTCATCTTTGGCATTAGTGACTGGTGGTTAAATTTGAATTAATTAAAAAATTAAGTGATCTTCCTTGTAGGTATGAATATTATCCCATCACTGACAGCATTGTACTTCAGGATATATCTTGACATGTTCTTTTTGAAGATGAATGTGATTCCATTCCTCTTCAGTTTGTCTTTCCTGGTATAGTAGTTCATATGATTGTCTGATTCAAGATGGCTAATATCAATCAGTTTCAGTTCACTAATGCCTAGGATATTGATGTTATGCATTATTTCATTTTTGATGACTTCTACTTTTCCTAGATTCATACTTTGTACATACCACATTCTGATTGTTAATGGATATTTGCAGCTGTTTCTTCTTTTTCAGTTGTGCCATTATCAGCAAATTAAGGTCCTGAAAGCTTTATTCCATCCACATCATTAAGAACAACTCCAATTTGAGCAAGCAGCCCTTCCTTCTCCAATCATATTTTGAATGACTGCCAACTTGAGCAGCTCATCTTCTGGCACTATATTAGACAAGGTTCTGCTGCTATTCATAAGGTTTTCACTGGCCACTTTTTAAAGAAGCAGTTTGCTATGTCTGTCTTTCTAGTCTGTCTTAGTCTGGAAGCTTTGCTGAAACATGTCCACCATAGATGACACTGCTGGCGTTTAAAATACTGGTGGCATCTCTTCCAGAATCACAGCAACACAAAAGCTACCACAGTGCAACAAATGACAGAGGAGTAGTGGTCATATAGAAGTTTCATGTGTAACTTTTTGAGTAACTGCTCAATTGTTTTCTATAGAGGCTGCAGCATTTTTTTT
>NW_006921966.1:1883097-1885933 GCF_000298275.1 Orycteropus afer afer | reverse complement strand
CTTCTGATCTCCCATTATTGAACATTCTAAGGACTGTACCTACTTGGTATAAATGTTCACCTTACATGCCTGTCTATTGTTCAACTGGAAGCCATGGGAATGAGCTCAATTCCAGGCCTTAAGGATGACTAGGGACCTCAGAGGCTTTAATGGTCTCTTTCAGACCAGTAAGCTTGGTCTTTTTAATGATTTTGAATTTTGTTCTTCATTATTCCCCTGCTCTACCCAGTGTCTCCTGCACTGATCCCTTTCTGAATGCTTGACAGTGGTAGCTGGGCACCATCTAGTTTTTCTGGTCTCATAGTCATGTAGACTGAAGTTTTCATAGTCCACTAGTACCTTGGACTAATTGTTTTCATGCATCTTTGGTTTTCTTCATTCATCTTTGGCTCCAGAAAAGGAGAAAACAATTGTTGCATCTAGATGTCTGCTCACAAGCTTTTAAGACCCCAGTTACTACTCACCAAAGTATAACATAGAACAATGTTTTGTGTAGTATGTTATGCTGATTTAGTTTGACTCTCCCACAACCATGATCCTGGCCCACTGGCCCAACAACTCACCCCCTCAGGGTAGTTGGATTTGGCTAAGAAGTTATCATAACTTTGCCCCCTGTTAGTTCGATTTATATGGGCATCGCTATAGCACATACAAATACACATGTAGAAATATCATCTGCCAAATTTTATGTGGTCATGGATACATTATCTTTTCCTCATTTTTTTTTTTGATTGGGTTATTTGTCTTATTTTTGCTCAATTGTAAGAGTTCTTTAAAGTACTGAATAGTAAACTCTTATCTGATATATGATTTCCAAAATGTTTCTCCCATTCTGTAGGTTGTTTCTTCACTTTGTAGATAAATTCCTTTGATGCAGAAAAGTTTGAAATATTTATGAAATCCAATTTATTTATTTATTTATTTATTTATTTATTTATTTATTGATACTCATGATTTTAAGGTCAAACTAAAAATCCATAGTTAAAAGCTAGGTCCCAAAACATTACCTGTATACTTTCTTCTACAATTTAAATAAAATCAGTTCTCACTTTTACTTCCATATAGATACTTCCTTGGAAACCCAAGAAGGGGTTGCTATGAGTTGCGATCAACTCGACAGCAGTGAGTTTAGGTTTTTGGTTTTGGATCCATTTTGAATTAGTTTTGATGTATAGTGTGAGGTATAAATTAAATTTCATTATTTTGCATGTGGACATCCAGTTGTCCCAGCATCATTTATTTATTTATTTTATGGATGGTGGGTTCAAGCTGCCAACCTTTTGTTAGCACTTGAGCACTTTCACCACTGCACCACTAGGTCCTTGTAAAGGAATTAACTACTCCAAAATAAATAAAAAATATTTTTAAAAAAATTAACTTAAAAACCTCAAGACAGAGACAGAGACAGAATGAGTCTTTGTTCCATGAGCACAGAATAAATATCAGTGGGGCGGAAACACATGAACCAGGGAGTTGGGAGAATTTTGATTTTCTGCTTTGTCATGAATATGCACAGATAACATCATAGAATTCTAAGGTGAGAAAGTGTTAGAGATTCCACCAGACTAGCTTTTACTTTGTGGCAGAGGGAAGGACATTCTGGGAATAAATACTTGCTGAAGAGAAATGTGAAATAATAAATAATTTCCAGACCCACATGAAGATATGAAGGCCAAGAGAGAGCAGCGACTTCAGACATTCCTTCCTGCCATCTCTCTGATAGGCTTTCCCCACCCCTTTTGTTGCTAAGGGGTACCTTCCACTGTCCCCCATCCTTCCTTCCCACCCCACATCCCAGAGCACATTCAGAGGAAATCAGCAGGTATCTACTTCCCTGGGTGCCTTGCCTGACCTTCTGGAATCTGGGGGCATGCCCAAGGCACCCTGCAAAATGGCAATGTTCTCCAACCCTCTGACTCAGAGGGCTCTTCTTGCAACCTGTGGGATATCAGGTGTCTTCTTGATCCCTGTTTCTCTCCAGAGCATCAGGTGTCTTTACTTGGGCCTTCTTATCCTTGGGTCAGATGGAGAATTGTTCTCTGGGTTCTAAGTCTCACTTCTTACTTAACTATGAAATCTTAGGAATGCCAGCATCATTCATTAATAAGACTCTTCTCTTCCTATTGAATGGACTTAGCACTCTTGTTGAAAATCAATTTACCATAGTTGCATGAGTTTATTTCTGGACTCTCAGTTCTATTCTATTGGTCTACATGTATATTACTATACCAGTACCAGGCTATTTTGCTTACTGAAGTGTCGTAACTTTGTTGTACTGTGGTGGCTTGCATGTTGCTGTGAGGCAGGAGTATATGCCATGGGTATTTCAAATACCTACAACATCACCCATGGTGGAAACTTTTCAGTGGAATTTCCAGATGAAGACAGACTAGGAGGAAGGAAGGTGCCATCACTTCTCAAATAATTAGCCAGTGAAAACATTATGAATAGCAGTGAAGCACTGTCTGATATATTACTGGAAATTTTTATGAATAGCCCTGAAACATTGTGTGATATAGTTTCACAAGATGAGCTCCTCAGGTTGGAAGGCACTCAAAATATTACTGGGAAAGAGCTACCTTCTCAAAGTACAGTAGACCTTAATGACATGGATGGAGCAAAGCTTTCAGGACTTCCATTTGCTGATGGGGCCTGACTCAAAATGGGAAGAAACAACTGCAAACATCCATTAATAATTGGAACATGGAATATATGAAGTATAAATGTATGAAAATTGGAAGTTGTAAAAAATGAGATGGAAGGCATTAAAATTGATATCTTAGGTATTAGTAAGTTGAAATGGACTGTTTTTGGCCATTGTGAATCAAACAATCAT
>NW_006921966.1:1876387-1882667 GCF_000298275.1 Orycteropus afer afer | reverse complement strand
GTGGACAGAGGCAATGGAAAAGCTCAGTATCTTCAGCAAAAACAAGGCCAGGATCTGACTGTGGAATGGACCATCAACTGCTCATATGCAAGTCCAACTTGAAACTGAAGAAAATTAAAACAAGTCCATGAAAGCCAAATTATGACCTTCGTTGTATCCCACCTGAATTTAGAGATCATCTTAAGAATAGATTTGACACACTGAGCACCAATAAGTGGAAACCAGATTAGTTGTGGGATAACATCAAGAACATCATATATAAAGAAAGCAAAAGGTCATTAAAAAGATAGGAAAGGAAGAAAAGACAAAAATGGATGTCTGTAGAAACTCTGGAACTTGCTCTTGAATGGAGAATAGCTAAATGGAAGAAACGATGAGATAAAGGAGTGGAACAAAAGATTTCAAAGAGCAACTTGAGAAGACAAAATAAAATATTATAATGAAATGTGCCAGGAACTGAAGTAAGAAAACCAAAAGGGAAGAACATGGTAAGCATTTCCAAAGCTGAGAGACTGAAGAAAAAAAAATCAACACTTGAGTTGCAATATTGAAAGATTCTATGGACAAAATATTGAATGATGCAGGAGACATCAAAAGAAGGAATACAAAGAGTCACTGTACCAAAAATAATTGGTTCATGATCAACAATTTCAGGAGGTGGCATATGATAAAGAAACAGTAGTAGAGAATGAAAAAGTCAAAGCTGCACTGAAGGAATGGGCAAAAAACAAGGCTCCAGGAATTGATGGAATACCTATTGAGATAATTTCAACAAACAGATGCCATACTGTAGGCACTTACTCATCTATGCCAAGTAATTTGAAAGACAGCTGCCTGGCCAACTGACTGGAAGAGATCCATATTTGTACATATTCCAGAGAAAGGTGATCTAAAAGAGTGTGAAAATTATTGATCAATGCCATTAATATCACATGCAAATAAAATTTTGCTGAAGATAGTTAAAAAATGATTTCAGCAATGCATTGAATGGGAACTTCCAGAAGTGCAAGCTGGGTTCAAAAGAGGACATGGAATGAGTAATATCATTGCTGATGTCAGCTGGATCTTGGCTAAAAGCAAAGAATACCAGAAAGATGTTTACTTGTGTTTTATTAACTGTACAAAGGCATTCAACTGTGTGGATCATAACAAATTATGGATAACATTGAGAAGAACAGGAATTCCAGAACACTTAATCGTGCTCATGAGGAACTTGTACATAGACCAGGAGGCTGTTGTATGAACAGAGCAAGGGACTACTGCATGGTTTAAAATCAGGAAATGTGTGCATCATGATTGCATCCTTTAACTATAATTATTTAATCTGTGTGTTGAGCACATAATATGGGAAGCTGGATTAAATGAAGAAGAACATGGCATCAGGATTAGAGGAAGACTCATTAACAACCTTTGATATGCAGATGATACAACCTTGCTTGGTAAAAGTAAACATGACTTGAAGCAGTTACTAATAAAGATTAAAGACTATAGTCTGCAGTGTGGATTACAAGTCAATATAAAGATAATGAAAATCCTCACAACTGGGCCAGTAAGCAGCAACATGATAAATGGAGAAAAAACTGCAGTTGTGAAAAAATTTCGTATTACTTTGATACACAATCAACACCCATGGAAGCAGCAATCGAGAAATCGGATGTCATATTGCTCTGGGAAAATCTGTCTCAAAAGACATCTTTAAAGTGTTGAAGAACAAAGATGTCACTTTGAAGACTCAGGTGTGTATAATCCAAGCCATGGTATTTTCCATCACCTCATGCATGTGAAAGTTGGACAGTGAATGAGGAAGACTAAAGAAGAGTTGATGTTTTTGAGTTGTGGTGTTGGTGAAGAATACTGAAAGTAGCATGGACTACCAGAAGAATGAACCAATCTGTGTAGGAAGAAGCACAGCCGGAATGCTCCTTGTAAGTGAGAATGGCCAGACTTCATCTCCCCTACTTTGGTCATGTTGTCAGAAGTGACCATTCTCTGGAGCAGGATATCATGCTTGGTAAAGTCGAGGGTCAGTGAAAAAGGGGAGGACCCTCAACAAGATGGATTGACACAGTGGCTGCAATGATGGGCTTAAGTATAGCACAGATTGTGAGGCTGATGTACAACCAAGCAGTGTTTTGTTCTGTTATACATAGGTCACTATGAGTAGCACCCAACTTGATGGCACCTACCAATAACAGCACAGTCTATTTTGCTTACTGTAACTTTATATTATGTTTTGTGTTCAGAAAGTGTGAGTCCTACTTTGTTCTTCTCTTTTCAAAATTGCTTTAGCTATTTGGGTCCCCTTGTTCCATATGAATTTCATAACTGGCTTTTCCATTTCTACAGACAAACTTGCTGGTACTTTGATGGGGATTTTTGAAATCTATTGATTGTTTGGGTAGTAGTGATATATTAACAATATTAAATCTTCTAATCCACAAACATGTAATAACCTTTCATTTATTTAGGTCTTCTTTGATTTCTTTTTGTTGTTTGGGTGGCACAAATAGTAAAGCTTTCAGCTCCTAATCCAAAATTTGTTAGTTTGATTTCACCCAGAAGTGCTCAGAAGAAAGACCTTTAAAAGCCCTATGGAGGACAATCAGCCACTGAAAACCCTATGAAGGACAATTCTACTCTGACACACATGGGCTCAACATAAGTTGTAATTGACTTGATGGCAACTGGTTTAGCTTTTTTTTTTTTTTTCATTTCCTTTAGTAATATTGTATAGTTTTCAGTGTACAAGTCTTTCATCTTCCTAGTTAAATTTATTCCATGTTATATAATACTTTTTGATGCTACTGTAAATCAATTTTTCTACTTAATCTCTCTTTCAGGCTGCTCATTGCTTGTGAATTTGGAAACAAATACTTCCTCAGTGGCATCTTCAGATGATGTCATCGCCCACTCACACCTTAACTTCACGTTTGTGAGAAACTCTGAGCTAGAGGACCTAGATAAAATGCACTCAGATTCCAGACTCACAGAAACTGAGTTAGTAAATATTTTTTGTTTTAAATTACTAAATTCTGGAGTAGGTTTTTCTGGGACATTAGAAGCTGATGACATAGCTCTGCCATGATGTATGGCAAGATATGACATTAGTATTTTAGATTTTAATAAGACAAGAAAGAAAACAGTATAAAAAGCTTGACAATGACATAGGACTAAACATAATGTTAAGCATAAATTCCATAAGCTCCTAAATGTCCTCTAAATTTCTTTTAAACCGTTGTCAGTGCTTGAATCATTTATCCTCTTGGCATGATCTTGTATCGTAAAATCATAAGTGCCTAATCTTTTCTTTTGTCAAAAGGTGGTTGTTGTTGGTAGTTGCTGTCCAGTCACTTCTGACTCATGACTCATGACAACCACATGTGTGCAGAGTAGAACTGCTCCATAGGGTTTTCAAGGCTGTGACATTTCAGAGGCAGGTTACCATGTCTATCTTCGAAGATGCCTTTGTCCAAACTGCCAGCCTTTTAGCTGATAGTCAAGCGCTTAACCACTCGCACCATCCAGGAACTTTGCTTAAAGTGTAGTGTAATTTTAATTCATCTACGTGGGATTAAAAACTAAAGGTTTATGAACATTTTCCCATTTCAATCAAATTGATAAATAATATATTACTTTTGATATATTAATGTCATATTTGATAATTTCATAATTCTTGTGAACCCAAATGATTACCTTTACTATTTTCTTAATATATAAGCAGTCCCCAGGTTACAAGCATCTGACTTATGGACAACTCACACTTGTCCTTTAATGTTATTTATATTTTCCCTCACTTTGATATAATTGAACCAACCTCCAAAAAACCCACTGTAATCCAGTCATTTCCGACTCATAGTGACCCTACAGGACGAAGTAGAACTGCCCCACAGGATTTCCAAGGGTATAAATCTTTGCGGAAGCAGATTGCTTAATTTTTATCTCATGCGATGACTGCTTGATTCAAACCATTGGCCTTTTGATTAACAGCCAAATGCTTTAACCATTGAGCAACCAGATCTCCTGAATCAATCCCTACTCCCAACAAATTCTTCATCACAATCACCTTCACTTGCTGCATATGCAATCTTTGAATCATTGAAAAGTCTTCAGGCCTTTTCTTGCATTGTTGTTGTTATGTGCCGTCGAGTTGGACCCAACTCATAGTGACCCCGCCTTGTGTTTCTGAGGCAGTATCACTACGGAAGTAGATTGTGCCATCTTCCTTCCGAGAAGTGGCTGGTAATTTTGAACCACCAGCCTTCTGGTTAGCAGTCAAGTGCCTTAGGCACTATGCTTATTTCTTGCATTAAAATAAAGTCAAATCAGAACCATATGCAGCTGTTCCAACTTACATACAGATTTGTCTTAAAAGACTTAGACATAACCCTTTCAGGACCAAATTATGTTTTACTTTGAATTTTTTGTTGATATCATGTGTTTTCAATAATAGAAGTAATGCTGAAATCAAGGGGAAAAAATTGAGGTAGTATGGATTTTGATACAATTATGTGAGACACATATGTCCCATATAGACTGTGCTGGTAGGATTGGTAGGGTGAAGCATGTTTCTTCAGACTATTGATTTATATAGATTCCAACCAAGCAATAGCATGTATTACAACTCACATATGAATAGCATCTTCCCAAGAAGACTGAAATGCTAAAAATGTTGGTGGGCGAACTATGTCCTACGAGTCACAAACATGTTAAAAACACACATTTGAATGGATCTCATTCGTAACTCAGGGATTATGCATATTCAAGTGTCAATATCATCATCCATTAAAGAAGTTTTCCTACTCTATTTTAATCTATATATAGCTGTTAAAGGCACTATGGCATTGACCCTTAGCAAATGTTATGTTATTAATATGATATACATATATTCATATTTTGATTAGAAATAGGTTTATTTCCACAATTTTCTTAACATATGCAGCATGAAGTAAAAAATATGCATCTATCCTATTTAAACCCAGTATATGTACATTTTTGAATGCCAATGATAAAAGGAGATATATAAAAATCATCAGCCACAACTTAAGCTGTTGTTTTAAACTAGCTTTTTGAAAAGTGCTGTTAGTAAGTTGTAAAATGTATGAAATTTTCCTTTCACCTTTCTTTGTGCCCCTGTTCATCTTTGGTGGAGGTGATGATAAAGAGAAAAATGCCCAGAAGTGTGGAAATCAGGAAAAAGATTATCAAAGCTTGATAATGAGTAATCTGAATAACTCTATTGTGAATAATTAGGAATTTACTGAGCTTGAACTGAGCTGCCTTTTTTAGAGTGCAATTATCAAATATCACTTATATTAGAGTTTGCAGTCCAATGCTTTTAAAATCATTTTCAATCTACCCAACAATTGTCATTTCCCTGAACTAACTATGAATGCTGTCTAAGTCAATTTGAAAACATTTCTTCAAAGCTTGGCTGTTTGCTGTTGTATTATATATAATTTGCATTTGGAAACCATTACCTGCATATCATTAATATACTATGTCTAAAAGAGAAAAAGGATGAATGTGCCTTAGCCTATTTATTTTTATGTTTGCTTCAGGTATTATTTTTTCACGTGAGACACTGTAATATGAGGATCAAAAACTATGGGAGTGGGGGGCATATTTTTACATAGATTAATCAGCTTGGGCAAAGTCTAGAGCAGCATGAGTGTACGACTTCTTCAAGAAGGATTGGCCTATTAATAAACCATTCAAGTGGATGGCAGCTATAAATTTGTTAATAAATTTTCAGCAAATAGAAGAATTCTATGTCATTATCACTTAGAGAGAGGCCCTTAGTAAATAAATAATTCAGGTTTTTGACATTGGCATTGCTTTGGAGAATTTTTATAGCACTTCTCTAAATTTTTCTTGGTGTTTTATTATTTACTTTATCTTTGGGAATTCATGTCAGTCAATTCTTTAATCTTGTGCCAGGCAAAGATTGAAGAGTTCTATGTCACTGCAAATAATCAGCCAGATTAATACAATATAGTGGCACAGAGAAATAAGAGGAAGAGGATAAATGATGAGGATATTATTCATCTCAGACTTAAACTTTGAGAATCCCCTCATTCTACTCTTTTCCCTCATCCTTCTCCTAAGGTCAACCATAAAGATATGCATGTTGTTGTGGTTGTTGTTGTTGTTAGGTGCTATCAAGTTGGCTCCAACTCATAGCAACACATGTACAACAGAACAAAACACTGCTGGGTCCTGTGCCAGCCTCACAATCCTTGCTATACTTGAGCCTATCTTTGCAGCCACTATGTCAATCCAT
>NW_006921966.1:1871029-1876032 GCF_000298275.1 Orycteropus afer afer | reverse complement strand
ATTAAGCGCACATTAGTCTTCAAAGAGACATCTTTGCTCTTCAGCACTTTAAAGAGGTCTTTTGCAGCAGATTTACCCAGTGCACTACATCGTCTGATTTCTTGACTGCTGCTTCCATTGGTGTTGATTATGGAACCAAGTAATATGAAATCTTTGACAACTTCAATCTTTTCTCCTTATATCATGTTGTTCTTTGGTCCAGTTGTGAGGATTTTCATTTTCTTTATGTTGAAGTGTAATCCATACTGCAGTAAGTACTTCATGTTTGCTTTCAGTAAACAAAGTTGTGTCGTCTGCATATCATAGGTTGTTAATGAGTTCTGCATTTTTTTTGAAGATACGCACACTAAATGAAAATTCCTAATTTCACAGTCTAGTTCCAAGAAATACTGAAATAAGTGTGTTAGTGGTCTTATTCCTTGTACCACGAACTTGATTTTCCACCATGTACTGCATGTTCTGCAGTGTTAATCAACCTCTTTTTTTTTTCTTTCTTTCTTTCTTCTCCGTGTACAAATTTACAAAACAAATTTGTTTTATACTCAACAGTTCATGCACATTTGATTTCATGGCCGATTACCAGCTCCAGCCATAAAAGCTCTCCCCCTTCCTTTCCCTGTGACTACCCACTCTCTGTGCCCTTTTATTTCCTGTCTCTGTAGCTTTCCCTCTATGTGAATGCTGCTCCTCTTGTGTTTTATGGATGCTTGATCTAAGGGATCTTAGATCTTCCTAGACTAGGTGGGTGCATCTCCCTTGGGTACGTGATCTGCATGTAGGTCTTTTTACAGTTGGGCTGAGAGCCAATACATGGAAGTGAGTCCATTTCTAGGCCCAAAGGGTAACCCAGGGCCATAGTCTTGGGGTTCCATCAGTGTATCAGACCAGAAATTCTGGTCATTTTTGTGTTTTTGAATTTTGTTCCACATTTTTTCTCCCAGTCTATCAAGGATCTATGGTTTTGATCCCTTTCTGAGTGGTTGGCATTGGTAGCCAAGCACCATGTAGTTCTTCTGCTCTTGGGGTCATGAAGGCTGAGGTCTCAACCTCTTTTTCTTTATGGTCATCTGTAAGGATATTTTCTATGCTTTTTTTTTGTTTTCCCTAACTACCTCCCCTCTCTCCAGGAAATTTAAACATTGTAATCTAAAAGATTTTTCTTTCCCTCCAGTAACCAATTTTTGCCACCTTTGGGGAAATATAGAAGTCTGTGGATAGTGCAAATGGATAATACACTCAGCTTGTAACTGAAAGATTGGAAGTACCCAGGATATATATAGAATTTTAATTAAATATTCTATAAATACACCTGAATTCTTATATATATATATATATATATATATAAAACTGTTGTGGTGGTTAAATCTGCGTCTGTGCGTCAACTTGACTGGGCCTGGTTGCCTGGTTGAGTGGCTGGGCAGCTGAATGTAGTTATTCCCCATGATGAGATTGGTAATTAACTCCATGGTGGAATCTATTGGAGCAGCTGATTAGCTGCTTTGAGTATGTGGTCTGCTTCCCATATAAGAAGCAGCTTTGGGAATGGTCTCCACCTTATGACATGCTTGGACCCTGAATGTAGCCATGTTGTTGTTCAGCAGCCTGCCATGCTCTGCCGACCCTGGGACTTACAACAAACTTGAATTAATTGCCTGCCATGTGGTTTGGTAACATCAGGACTGTGCCATTTTATTTGTTGATCTTGGGCTTGTTAGCCTCAGAAGTCAGTAGCTGACTGAGTGAAGAAAAGCCTCTAGCTTCAGTGGGCTGGGAGCAGAGGCAGAGCTGAAGCCCAAAGTCTAGGGGCTTTCACACAGCCCCTAGAGCCTGGCACTTTGAATTTGGACTTCTAGCCTCCTGAACTGTAAAAGAATAAACTCCTGTTTGTTAAGGCCATCCCTTTGTGGTGTATTGTTATCAGAGGGGCACTAGGTAACCAGAACAACTAGATTCATGTATGTGTAGGTAAATATATATATATGTACGTATAATCTGCATCATTATTTTAGAATAAGGAGCTCTGGTGGTGTAGTGTTTAAGGCATTTGGCTGATAACCAAATGGTTGGTGGTTTGAACCCAGAAGCTGCTCCATGGAAGAAAGATGAGAAATTCTGTTTCCACAGATTGACAGTGTTGGTAACCCAATGGGGGTCACTGTGAGTTGGAATTGACTCAATAGCAGTAAGTTTGATTTTGGAGTTTTATTAGAGAATATATTATATGTATCTTCAGTGAGCCATAATATGACATACTATGTTAGGTGCTGTGAAGTCATCCCCAACTCATAGCTACCCCATGCACAACAGAACAAAACACTGCTCAGTACTGTGCCATCCTCATTATCCAGCTATATTTATGTAAGATTTAATTAAAATTCAATATGTACACTGTCATTTACAGCCCTTTTCCCTCATTGTGTGTACTCCCAGCCAATTGGTAAATAGCCAATATTCCAGCATTCCTGGAAAGCATTTATTGTGTTTGTTGTTTGGTGTTGTCTGTTTGGTCCCACATCATAATACTCCTGTGTCCAACAGAACAAAACATTGCCCAGTACTGTGCCATCCTCACAACCATTGCTGTGTTTGAGCCCATTATTGCAGCTACTGTGTCAATCCATCCTATTGAGAGAATTCTTCTTTTAAACAGACTCTCTATTTTACCTAATATGATGTTCTTCTCCAGTGACTGGTGTCACCTGATAACATGTCCAAGGTCTGTAAGAGAAAGTCTCACTATCTTTGCTTGTAGGGAGCATTCTGGCTATACTTCCAAGACTGATTTGTTCATTCTTCTGGTGGTCCATGGTACATTAATATTCTTCACCAACACCATATATGAAATACATAAATTCTTTGGTCTTCCTTATTCACTGTGACATTTTCACATGCATGGGAGATGATGGAAAATAGCAGGGCTTAGGTCAGGTGCATCTTAGTCATCAAGGTGATATTTTTGCTTTTAAAGACTTTAAATAGGTCTTTTGCAGCAGATTTGCCCAATGCAATATATTATTTTATTTCTTGATTGCTGCTTCCATTGGCATTGGCTGTGGACCTAAGTAAAATGAAATCTTTAAATGACTTCAGTCTCTCCTGCATTTATCATTATGTTGCTTACTGGTCCATTTGTGAGGATTTTTGTGGAGGTGTAATGCATAGTGAAGGTTGTAGTTTTTGATCTTCATCAATAAGTACTTCAAGTCTTCTTCACTTTCAACAAACAAGGTTGTATCATCTGCATATTGCACATGGTTAATGAGTCTTCCTCCAATACTAGTGCCACATTCTTCTTCATATAGTCCAGCTTCATGGATTATTTGCTCAGCATACAGGTTAAATAAGTATGGTGAAAGGATACAGTACTGAAGCACAGGATTTTTATACATTCCATTTAATTTTTGACTACTTCCAATTTTCCTAGAATCATACTTTGTACAGTCCACTTTCCAATTTTTTTTTCTTTCCTGACTTTAAGCCATGCAATATCCCCTTGTTCTGGCTGAATGACTGCCTTTTGTTCTATGTACAGGTTCTGCAAGAGGTCAGTTAAATGTCCTGGAATTCCCACTATTTGAAAAGTTGTCCATAACTTCTTATGTCTTGCTCTGCTGTACTGTGCCCTGGCCTGCCTTGCCCTGTACTGCCCTTCTCCCACTCTTTCTTTCTCCCAGAATGCCTTTGTGTAGTGAATAAAACCCAGGTAAACATATTTCTGGTATTCTCAACCTCAATTTCAGGTATTTATAATGTCTACACATATATAAAAGAGTTGTGGTGGCATAGTGCCTAAGGTATTTGACTGCTAACCAGAAGTCTCGTGGTTTAAACCCACCAGTCACTCCTTGGAAGAAAGATTAGGCAATCTACTTGCTTAGTGATACCACCTTGGAAACCCAAGGAGGGATCACAATGAGTCAGATCCAACTCCACAGCAGTGAGGTTTTTCTTACATAAATATAAAGTGTATAGTTCGATAAGTTTACACTTATAAAACCAGTAATATAATCAAGGTAATGAAAATATTTATCACCTACCCAAAATTTTATGCTGCCTCTGAATAATCCCTTCTTCCTCTCTCTGCACTTCCTATTCCCAGGTAACCTCTGAACTGTATTCTGACCTATAGATTGATTTGCATTTTCTACAGAATTATATAAATGAAATCATATAGTATGTCCTTATTTTTTTCTAGTGTCCTTTGCTAAGCAAAACGATTTTGATATTATCCATGTTGTTGTGTATTAATAAGTCATTACCTTAACAATAATGGATCCAAGTTCTCCAGAGTAACAGAAACAATAGGGTATATATTAGGCCAGAGATGACAGTACACCTATAGAATTTTGACTAAATCTTATGTAAATATACCTGAATCCTTACTGAATTGGTATTTTACATTGCATATGTGTGTATTTTTTTTTGTGTGTGTCTGTGTGTGTGTGTATCCACCTCTCATCCATCACTTTGTCATACTATGCTCTATTGAGTGTTGCTGTGAGAATGGAGGCTATGCCACCAGTACTTCAAACATCAGCAGGGTTATCCATGGTGGACAGATTTCAGCAGAACTTCCAGATAAAGACTGGGAAGAAAGACAGAATCATCCAGCTCTGAAAAACCTGGCCAGTAAAACCTTATGAATAGGAGTGAAACACTGTCTAATATGTTACTAGAAAACTTTATGTATAGCCCTGAAATATTGTCTGATACAACCCCCAAAGGTGAGCCCCTCAGGATGGAAGACACTCAAAATACTGGTGAAGAGCTGCCTCCCCAAAGTAAAGTGGACCTTAATGATGTGGGTGGAGTAAACTTCATTTGATGATGGAGCATGACTCAAAATGGAAAGAAACAGCTTCAGACATCCATTACTAATAGTATGAATCTAGGAAAATTGGAAGTAGTAAAAAATGAAATGAAATGTATAAAGATCGATATCCCAGCTCTGGTGGCTTAGTGTCTAAGGCATTTGACTGCTAACCACAAGGCTGGCAGTTCAA
>NW_006921966.1:1868096-1868634 GCF_000298275.1 Orycteropus afer afer | reverse complement strand
TGACTCGACGGCACATAACAACAACAACAACAGTAGAAGAATCTGAATGAAAACAGTGAATGAGGAGTCAGACAGAGCTGCAGACTACCAGCTGTCCCAATGGCACAGCCATTTTGAATATTGCAAGTGGCATGCTGATCCTGCAGCAACCTAAGAATCAGTTCTGTTTGCCAAGCAGTGCATGGCAAGGACTGCACTGGTGCCTGACAACTAGAAAGGAGAGCAGTGAAGAAGGAGATTGCTGGCTTTCCAGAGGTTGCAGCCATTTTTAATGTTTGCAAGCACTGACATCATTTTGAACATATGCAAGTGGTGTTCTGACCTGGATAGGGACATAGGAATAGGCTCCACTTGCTGAGGACAACACGAGCAATGGCACTGGAGGCTGACAACTAGAAAGCTGCTCTATTCTCCTTGTTACTCGTATACCCTACACACTCTTATTGAACAGAGGTGTGGCCATCACCTGCTCCACCCACCTTCTTGACCAGCAGGAATCCCATCCTGGTCCATGCCCTCACAGAGCCTGGGTGCCCTG
>NW_006921966.1:1864346-1865491 GCF_000298275.1 Orycteropus afer afer | reverse complement strand
GAACCCCAAACAGGATAGACCACAAAAGAAAATCAACAAAACATATCATAATTATACTCACCAAAGTCAAAGACAAAGAATCCTGAAAGATGCACAAGAAAAATGAAAAGTTACTTACAAAGGCCAACCAATAAGACTAAGCTCCCATCTCTCAGCAGAAACCATGCAGGTGAGAAGGTAATTGGATGATGCTTATAAAACTGTGAAAAAAAATCCCAAATAAGAATTATATACGCAGCAAAATGGTCCCTCAAATATAATATTGAAATTAGGACATTTCCAGATAAACAGAAATTAAGAGGATTTGTTAAAACCAGACCAACCTTACAAGAAATGCTAAAGGGATTCCTTCAGACAGAACCAACAAGAACAGACAACAACCAATGATTAACACACATGATGACATAGCCCAGAAACCGCACAGTTGTAGACGTATCCAAAGTAAAATAAGCTTACAAGATTGTAAACAGGGAACCAGAGACATCAATTGGTAAATGAGGACAACTACAAACCAAAAAGAGGGAATAAAGAGTGTCATTACAGAACTTGTAAATGGTGAGGAACACACAACAATTGTGAGATAAATCAGAGTGTTTTAAACTTGGGAAGAAAATTAAAAATCACAGGGAACGTTAAAGAAAAATAATAAAGCTTTGTATAAAAATAAAAAAGAGGACAAGCACAAATATTTAGCAAATAGTAAAACAATAGCAACAAAGGTAATGATAACATGATTCATAAACAAAATGAGGTCAGCACAGATAATTATATGGAACAAAGAAATCAGTAACACCACATACACACACAAAAAAAAATACATAACAAAATGACATAAATCCTTGCTATACTACCCATTGTCGCAGCCACCATCTCTTTAGTCAACCCTCCACCTTACCAAGCATGACATCCTTCTCCAGGGAATGGTCCCTTCTAACAACACGACCAAAGTAGGTAAGACAAAGTCTGGACATTTTTGCTTCCAAGGAGCATTTTGGCTGCACTTCCTCCAGGACAGATCTGTTAGTTCTTTAACAGTCCATGGTACTTTCAGCATTCTTCGCCAGCACCACATCTCAAAAGCATCAACTCTTCTTTGGTCTTCCTTATTCATTGTCCAGCTCTCACATGCATACCAGGCGATTGGA
>NW_006921966.1:1862031-1864201 GCF_000298275.1 Orycteropus afer afer | reverse complement strand
TAATGTCCTGACTGCTGCTTCCATTGGCATCAATTGTAGAACCAAGCTATGTGAAGTCTTTGACAACCTCAACCTTTTCTCCATTTATTGTGATGCTGCTTATAAGTCCAGTTGTGAGGATTTTTGTTTTCTTTATATTGAGATGTAATCCATACTGCAGACTGTATTCTTCAATCTTCATCAGAAAGTGCCTCAAGTCATCCTCACTTTCAGCAAGCAAAGTTGTATCGCCAGCATATCGCAGGTTGTTAATGATTTTTCCTCCAATCTTGATGTCACGTTCTTCTTCATATAGTCCAGCTTCTCAGATTATTTGCTCAGCATACAGATTGAATAAGTATCAGGAAAGGATATAACCCTGATGTGTTCCCTTCTTGATTTTAAACCATGCAGTATCCTAGATTAGGTTTGACCAAACAACTGGGATTTAAAATCAACTTCCCAACCAAAGCAGAAGATATATCTCTGCACTTATTCAGGTTTATTTTAATTTCTCTTTTCAATGTTTTGTAGTTTTAGTGTATGGGTCTTATACTGTTTTCCAATTTAATCCATACGTATTTCATAATTTTGGATGTAATTTTCTATGAGATTATTTTTAATGTCAATTTCTAATTGCTTCTAGTATGTAGAAATACAATTGAGCTTTGTATACTGATCTTGTATACTGTAACCTTGAGTAATCTCAGTTATTAGTTGTAGTATCTTTTCTGTAGATTCCACCAGATTTTCTCTATAAATTTTCTGTCATGTACTGTGAGAAGGTTTTTAATCTCTTACTATAGTTGTAGATTTTTCTAATTCTCTTACCAGTTCTAGCAGTTATGCTTGATGTATTTTGAATCTCTTTTCTTAGGTACATAAATACGTAGGATTAATTGTTTTGGTTGACTGACTTCTTTGTCTTTAGGACATGATGTTCTTTATGTCTTGTAATATTCTTTGTTTATGTTCAAATAGAAAATTATAAACTGATTCTAAAACTCATATGGAAAGGCAAATGACATAAATAGCAAAAACAACTTTGAAAAGGGAAGAGCAAAGTTGGAAAGTGACACCATCTAATTTAAATAAAAATTATAAAGTAAAAATAACGGAATCTGCTTTGCTTGATATTAATGTTTTGATGTTAGGTGACATCGAAGAGGCTTGAACTCATAGCGACCCTATGTACAAGAGAACAAAACAATGCTGGTCATATGCCATCCTCACAATACTTGCTGTACATTAGCCCATCATTCCAACCACTGTGTCAATCCATCTTATTGAGGATCTTCTTCCCCTTTTTCACTGAACCTACACTTTACCAAGCGTGATATCCTTCTCCAAGGAATGATCCCTTCTGACAACATTATCAAAGTAGATGAGTCAAAGTCTACCTATTCTCACTTCCAAGGAACATTCCATCTGCACTTCTTCCAAGACAGATTCGTTAGTTCTTCTGGAAGTCCATAGTAATTTCTCTATTCTTAACCAACATCACAACTCAAAAGCATCAAGCCTTCTTCAGCCTTCCTTATTCTTGTCCAACTTTCACATTCATATGAGGCCATTGAAAATACCATGTGTTGGGTTAGGCACACCTTAGTCTTCAGGGAGACACCTTTGTTCTTCAGCATTTGAGAGAGACCTTTTGAAACAGATATGCCCAATGCAAAAGTTTTTGATGTCTTGAGTGCTGCTTCCACTGGCATTGATTGTAGAACGAAGTAATATGAAGTCTTTGACAAATTTCGATCTTTTTTCCATTTATCGTGATGCTGCTTATTGGTCCAGTTGTGAGGATTTTGGTTTTCTTTATATTGAGGTGTAATCCACACTGCAGACTGTAGTCATTAATCTTCATCAGTAAGTACTCCAAGTCTTCCTCACTTTCTGCAAGCAAAGTTGTGTCATCTGTTAACACCACAACTCAAAAGCATCAACTCTTCTTCGGTCTTCCTTATTCATTGTCCACCTCTCACACGATGACCCCGTGTACAACAGAACAAAATATTGCTCAGTCAACATGAAGCATGTACAGACATAGACTTGAATTCCAACTATGCCTCTATAGAGAGGTGAAATGCTGAGCCAGTTATTGTGTAACTTTGTGTTCTCCTCTATAAAATAAGAATAATAATATCTACCTTGTAAAACTGTTTTGTTAATTAAATGATTATAAATATAT
>NW_006921966.1:1859584-1861931 GCF_000298275.1 Orycteropus afer afer | reverse complement strand
ATTATAAATATATATGTGCATATATATATATATATATATATATATATATATATACACACACACACACACACAGAGCAGCCACTGTGTCAATCCATCTCTTCCTAGTCTGTCTTGGTGTATAAATGTCACTGCAATCTGCCCACCATGTGTATTTGAAATATCGGTCTCATAGCTTCCAGTATAGTAACAATATGTAAGCCACCACATTATGACAACCACAATACTAACTGATGAGTATTTGAATATAACAATTCTTTATATTTGTTCAGAATAGCTATAAACTGAATTTTTTAACATGTTGCCATCAAGTCTATTTTGACTCATAATGACCCTATTGGACAGAGGAGAACTGCCCCATAGGATATCTAAGGCTGTAATCTTTTTTTAAAAAACCAATATATTGTGATTTGAGTGCAAATTTATAGAACAAATTGGTTTTACATTCAGCATTTCATACACATTTCCACTTGTGGTATTGATCGCAATCCCCACAATGTAACAGTATTCTTCCCACTTCCTGCCTGTGTTTGCCATTTTCATTTGTCCTTCTTATCTATTTCTTTCTGCCTTCTGAGCTTTATCCCTGTGCAAATGCTGCCCTTTTGATACCATGTGATTTTTGCATCCCTCCCTGGTGTTATTGTAAACCATACAGGCTAATATATTGTTTGGCTGAAAGTTGAGCCATGGGGGTGAATTTGATTCCAGACTTGAAGGGGCCATAGTCTCAGGGTTCCACCAGTCTCTATCAGTTAAGTAAGCAAGGTCTTTTTTATGATTTGAATTTTGTTCTACATTTATCTCCCACTATGTCCAGGACATCCTATTGTGATTCCTTTCATAGAAGGCAGCAGTGGTAGCTGAACACCATCTTGTTCTTCTGGTCTCAAGGTCAAAGCTGGAGGCAGGGGTTCTTGTGGTTCATTAGTCCCTTGGACTAATTGTTTCCATGCATCTTTGATTTTCTTCACTCTTACTTGCTTCAGATGAAGAGAGACTAATAGTTGCACCTTAGATGGCCACTCACAAAATTTTAAGACCTCACTCACTATTCACCAAAGTAGGATGCAGAACATTGTTGTGGACTGTGGTATGCCAGTTGACCCTGATGTTCCCATTGACTATGGAACTGAATCCCTAGGCCCAGTGACTCATTGTTTCAAGGTGTTTGGTTATGGCTAAGAAGTTTTCATAACATTGCTCCCTTTATGCTCTATTATATTCATGGGTATGTTTGTAGCACATAAAAATACATATGTAAAAATATCCTGTCAAACCTTTATACATTTTGGGTTGTAGTCCCATTGGCCTTCCCACTCCTGTTCAGCTTGTGTAAAAGCTGTAATCTTTACAGAAGCAGATCAGAGCCACTGGTGGGTTTTACCCACTGACCTTTTGCTTAGCAGCCCCATGCTTAACCATTGAATCACCAGGGCTCCTGCAGAATAGCTATAGTGTATTATAAATATGATTAATATACTGTTATGCTATAGCAGTTCCTTCAAAGAATAGTACTTTTAGCTAAGTAGTCTTTTTTTTTTCTTTTCTTTTTTCAATTCTGGGAAATAATGTTATAATCCAAGGAAAGCAGAATCAATATTTCAGCTTATATTATTTTTTAAATTTAATCTAAAAATTAATTTAAAATTTACTCAAGAAATATGTGTATATGGGATTGCTGACACTGATTATACTCTTTTGCAGTATTCAGTGAAAGGGTGTTTTACTTCAAACGTAACTACCATTGTTGCATTAAGTTTGATTTCAAATTTTAAAAATGCTAGTGATATTTTTCAGTGTTAAATTTCCTAAAACTGCTTTTAATTATCTCATTTTTTTCCTTGTCTCTTTATAAGAGACTTGACTAGAATTTTTTTTTTTTTAATGGGAGAAACTAGTGCTTGTTGTCTTATGACTAATGTTATTTTCTCTTTTAATTTTTGTGAAGAGAGAAACTTGGTCAAAGAGTCCCTAAAGCTTCTTCATTCACAAATGTGTCTCAGCATCTCTTTTCCTGAGTATCTACAAAATTAACCAAAATAAGGAACATACAGCTTTCTTTACTATTTGTTAAGGAAAGACTCACTTGTTGTAGGCAAGTAGCACTTTGGAAGGAATGTTCTTTCCAAGAATGTGGTATTCTAATAAAGAATAAATTTGTAGGCTTTTCTAATAGAAAGTATGCTGAGAGTGTCAACTTTCATCACTACCTAGCATTTTCAGATAGGATCTCAGCCATCTCAGTCTAGAGCAAAAAAAATGAAATAGGCTTGATGTGAAATAAAATTAAATATCCAATTATATACACTCTTGTGAGCTACTTATTCCTAATTCATGCCATTTAGAG
>NW_006921966.1:1858374-1859174 GCF_000298275.1 Orycteropus afer afer | reverse complement strand
GACAGAAGATAATCCTGGGCCCAGGAGCTTTGAAGGGAAGGATATATATGTGGGCTAAACTCCAACTAGCAGAAGAATTTGCCTAAAAACATCAAAAAGGGGGACATACACAGCTTCAGTCTGGCAGCAATCCTGATGGCACAGACAGCTTGAATATTGCCAAGTGGTGGTAAGACCTAAGAATTAAGCTAAAAATCAGCCTTACTAGCCAGGGACTGCAGGGAGGACTGCTCTGGTGGCTGGGGAATAAAAGGGGAAGCAGCAAAGAGGAAGGTAGGCTGAGTGTGAACTATTGTCTGTCCAGAGAGCACAGCCATTTTGAATGTTTACAAGTGGCTTGACCATTTATTATATTTACAGCAACAGCATTCTTCCAGATTCCAGGAACATAAGAACAGGCTCTACTTGCCGGGAACCCCAATGACATTCTGGATCTGAATGACTGGAAAGTTGACAGTGATCTAAATACAACAATACCATGATGTCTCAGTGACAACAGACAATCACAGTCCACACAAAGAAGCAAGATAAAGTGGTAGAAACAAGGGAGCAAGATACAGACCCAAAACACATCCCTGAGAAAGAAGCAGCTTTGGAACTCTCTGATAAGGAATTCAAAAGAATTATATTTAGATATCTTCAAAGGACAGCAAGATAGACAAAGGAAAACACAGAAAAAAGCCCTACAAGAATTTTGGAAGAAAATACAAGAAAAAAATGAAAAATAACTGAAAATTAGAAATGATTCTAAACCTACAGATGGAAATCCAGAAGATTAATACTAAATTGTCAGAAATAGA
>NW_006921966.1:1856124-1856920 GCF_000298275.1 Orycteropus afer afer | reverse complement strand
CAGAGACATCAATTGGCAAGTGAGGAAAACTGCAAACCAAAAAAAAGGGAAAATACTGCATAGTTACAGAACTTCAAAATGGTGAGGAAGTCAAGAGAGTTGCAAGATAGAATGGACTGTTTTAATCTCAGGGAGAAAATTACAAATCACAGGGTAACATCAAAGAAAAATTATAAACCTTCACATCACAATAAAAAAGAGGACAAGCACAAATATTCAACAAATACTAAAACAGCAGCAATAAATGAAATGATAACACGATACATAAACATAATGAGCTCCATGCAGAAAAGAATATGGAACAAAGAAATCAGGGACACCATGAAAAAACACATAACAAAATGACAGCAACTGATTCATACTTGTCAATCATTACACTGAATGTTAATGGATTAAATGCACCACATAAGAGATGGGGAGTTGTAGATTAGATAAGAAAACAAAATCCATCAATATGCTCTCTACAAGAGGCACACCTTAGAGACAAAGACAAAAATAGACTAAAAATCAAAGGTTAGAAAAAGATATATCAAGCAAATGGCAACCGTAAAAGAGCAGGAGTGACATGAACATGAAGCTATAAACATAGTAAGTATCTATGGACCCAACTAAAGGGCCCCAAAATGCATAAATCAGACTTTAAAAAGTCAAATAGATGACTCCACAGTCATAGTGCATGACTTTAATACACCACTTGCAAGGAAAGATAGAACAACTGGAAAGAAACTCAACAAAGATGCAGAAGAGCTAAACAATACAATCCACCGACTTGACCTTATAGACATCTACAGAGCAC
>NW_006921966.1:1854354-1854809 GCF_000298275.1 Orycteropus afer afer | reverse complement strand
GCTAACTAGAAGGCTGGCGGTTCCAACCCACCAGCCACTCCTCAGAAGGAAGGTTGGGCAATCTACTTCTGTAGTGATACTTCCTCGTAAACCCAAGGAGGGGTAGCTATTAGTTGGGTCCGACTTGGTGGCAAACAACAACAACAATAACGTGCTGATGATATGATCCTATGCCTTGAAACCCCAAGAGACTCAGTCAAAAATCTACTGGAACTAATTGAGAGATTTAACATCAACATACAAAAATCAGTTGGATTCCTCTACACCAGCAAAGAGATCACTGAAGAAGGAATAAGGAATTCAATACTGTTTACAATAGCTACCAAAAAAATGAAATACTTGGGAAAAAATCTTACCAGGGACACAAAAGACCTTTACAAAGAAAACTATAAAAAACTACTTCAAGAAACCATAACAGAACTACATAAATAGAAGAACATCTCATGCTTGTGGAT
>NW_006921966.1:1851540-1852456 GCF_000298275.1 Orycteropus afer afer | reverse complement strand
AGGGTGTGGAGAGATTGGGACTCTCATACACTGCTGGTAGAACTGTAAAATGGTACAACCATTGTGGAAAGCAGTATGGTGATTCCTTAGAAAGTTGGAATTAGAAATACCATTCGACCCAGCCATTCCATTACTAGGTATATATCCTATAGAAGTGAGAGCCATGTCTGATAGAGCCTTGTGGAACCACTGAGACTATGACCCCTAGCTGTCCTTCAGGTCTGGACTTGAACCCATACCTGTGGCTTCTAGCCAAACAAAATACAGACATATGAGTTGAACATTTACCTGAGGTAGATACACTCCTTGGAGAGAACAAGAAGGGCTGTTTATGCACAGGGAGACAGCTCAGGGGGCAAGAGTGCATGGAGGGATGAACACAGGGAAGAGGTAACTCAGGAGGAAGTGGGAGAGGAGCTGTTGCATTGTGGTAAATTGTAGTCAATGTCATGAGACAAAGTGTATGTAAACTGCTGTATGTGAATTTGCTCTGTAAATTTTCACCCAAATCACAATAATAATAATAAACTATTTTCAATGATTGCTCTTTCAACTGAAATATTTGTATACCACTAAATTTTTAACAGCCTTACCTTTTCTATAACATTGGAATACTCTGTCATGCTGTAATGGTCTAGCAAGATCCCTACTGCTCCAGGGTATGCTGTTTGAGGACAGATATAGAAATAAAAATAAAAAACTTGTCTTAGTTTCTTCAGACAATATATTATCTATAATATTAAAAGCTCCAAGCTTCAAGCATCTTATAATTCTATCAGAAAACAGAACTCACATTAATGAAATCTGAGAATGTACCTAGTTCTTGAACAAGGGCACATAAAATTATGCATATCAGTTGAAGTGTCTTAAATATAGGGAAAAATTAATAATTTGATTCATGATGAACTTTCAACAT
>NW_006921966.1:1844668-1848450 GCF_000298275.1 Orycteropus afer afer | reverse complement strand
GATTAATGGATGTCTGTGGCTGTTTCTCTTCAATTTGAGAAAAGAGCTTTATAGAAAAGAATATTAGAGCCACATTAGAACATGACTCATTATAGTTGAGGATTTAATATAAAAAATTTACTTTGGGCCCTTTCCAAGGAGTTTAATTTTATTGGTTCACTGGTAAATGTTTGACAACCAGTTCCTGGGTTGACATACGGTTTGCTTTCATTCACTAAATTGAATGTGGGCAGTTTGAAACTCCCCATCCCCAGTGGCTCCATGGAAGAAAGACCTGGTACACTGCTTCTGTGAAGATTACAGTCAAGAAAACCTTATGGAACAATTCTACTCTGGAACACTTGGGGTCACTATGAGTGAAAAGCAACTCAATAGCAATGGGTTTTATGGGTGTAGCATTTACCTATTTCTGTGGTGTAAGTACACCTGCCATGGCTGATTTCAAAGTATAAAAATACTATCACTGAATACAGTGTTGGGAATACATGTGCTCATTTGAGCTCTCACAAGCTGATATGAGACATCTTCAGCACACTACTCACTCAGTTTTTGTCTTTTAAATTTAAAGGATCAAAAGGAACACAGTCTTGCTTCTGATGATATGGATCTAGCACAAGAATGGAATTTATTGAGATGCTTTCATTCAATCCCCATCATTTCTTGCTTGAGTTACTGCAGTAATCTTCTAAATTGTCTTGTTTCCAATCTCTCCCCTCTAATTTGTCTGGCACTCTGCTGCTACTAGAGCGATCATTCTGAAATACAATTTCTACACATCACTTACCTGCTTAAAACCTATTTCAGTTCCTCAGCCCTACAGGAGTAATTTTTAAGAATGTCTAGCAATCAGATCCCTTCACGAAAGACAGAACAAATTCTTCTAAAATGTTAGTCTCTGAGGCTCTTACAGAGACTTACTGAATAAGATTATAGAGACAGTACTTGGAAATCAGTATTTTGAATGTGTCACGGATGAGTCTGTTGCCATAGCTAGGTTTGGTAACCCATGGGAAAGGCAAGAGCTTTTGAGTTGTTCTAAACCAAACAAAATAAAACCCACTGCCATCGAGTTGATTCCAACTCATAGCAACCTCTAGTGGTTTTCCGAGGCAGTAAATCTTTACAGAAGTAGATTGCCCCATCTTCCTTCCATGAAGCAGCTGGTGGGTTTAAACTGCCAACCTTCTAGTTAGCAATCAAATGCCTTAGGTACTTTGCCACCAGAGCTCATTTGAGTTCTACAAGTGTTTAAATCCTGCTTTTGCTGCTTGTTAATTATTTGACCTGGATTAAGTTATATGCCCATTCTGTACCATAGTTTTCTTATCTCTGGGTTGGGGATAATGACATCTACATCATAATACTATTGAAATAACTAAATAATTATAGAGTTATTTGGCACATAATAGACACTCAAGACATACTAGAATCCCTTTACTCCATGTATACTGCTTCACGGTCTGAGTCTGTTCTGATTTTCCAGTTTTATTTCCAATTATTCTGCTCCATCACTGTATTTAACCCACTTTCTTCCTCTAAACTACTAGTTCCAAGCCTAATGCCTCCAAAAGCCAGGAATGGGTAAATTGGACCATAGAACCCTAGTCAAATGATGCCATGTAGGAAAATGAATTCACTATTATTAGTTCTTCTATATTTCAAGAGAAGGAAAGCATTAAGATTTTCTTCAGTTAAAATCTCCCACTAAAAAATATTATCAATGAAGTCAGGAAAAAAAAAATCTTCTGTAGACCAAGCAAAACAGAGATCTGAAAAGAATTGAGCCCTGAGATTCTAGTATACAGACTCTCTGTATACTAATTCTTCCCATATGGTATTTCTGGTCATATCATTCCATCAAAAAGAATACTTTGGCTAGTGAATGAGGGTTTCTGTATAGCTCTTATTTTAACTTTAACTTTAGCTTTTGGGTAATTGTGCCCATAGCCCTTCCTATCAGATGGCCTGTCATTTTTCTCCATTTTACTATCACTCTTCTCAATCTTTCTAATAAAAATGCTGTGTAAGGTTTGACCTAATTGTCAGGGGTTTATGACTTTTCACTGTTTTTAGTGACAGCTGAACAACTATTGCCAGATCTTTTTCTCATTATCACTGTCATATTCTTTTTAAACTGCCCTACCTCTATTCACATCACCATTTCTTCTACCATGATTTGCATTTTTATGTTGAAAACCACAATGTAATGTTGGAACAACTAGCTCTAGGTACTAGAAAGAAAACAATAAAACTGAGTCTCCACCTTAATTGCAGCACTTAAATGAATGTTATATTAACGATTTAAACATTAAAAAAAGAAAATTTAAAAGTAATAGAAATAGAACTGCTTCCAATAAAAATGGAATATCAAGCATTAGATTAACCCTGCAGACCAAAATAACTAAAATTTGGAGAAAATAAATGGAACAGTGGCACTTGAGTCACTGGGCATTAGTCAACAGAGAAGAGTCATCCCTACAAATGAGGTGATTCCTGTCATTGTTATAGATTAGTGCTTTGAGAAAGTTATCAATCTGCAGTACATGGAGAAGACAGGAATAGCCCAGTAGACACCTGAGTTGAGGAGACAGCATGAATCCAGGAAAGCCAAGACAAATAGAGTTTACAGTGCAAACTGTTAGAGATATGAGATAGAGAGATGCACAGAGGGATAATTCTGGTATTCTTTAGAGATCTTCCCTGAAGCTTGAAGTGTTCAGTTGAGTACTGATCAGTATGCAAGAAACAACCCCAGGCAGGAGAAAGAACCACAAGAAAGGATTAGAAAACACAGTATAGGAACAAATTGTGACTAATTATTAAAAATTCAAAAAGCAAACAAAACTTCAATCCATTCCTCACCAAAAACCAAAAACCAAACTCATTGCCCTCGAGTCAGATCTGACTAATAGCGATCCCTCCCTGGGTTCCCAAGGAGGTATCACTACGGAAGTACATTGCCCAATCTTCCTTCCAAGAAATGGCTTGTGGGTTTGAACCACCAGATTTCTGGTTAGCAGTCAAATACCTTAGGCACTACACCACCAGAGCTCCCTATTCATAAAATCTACTCAAAATGAATTGTAGAACTAAATGGAAAATTGTAAAACTTCTAAGAAGAAAGCATTGGAGAAAATCTTTGTGACATTGAGTTAGGCAAAGATTTCCTAGCTCTGACACCAAAATCATGATCCTTAAATGTTTTAAAAAAATGATGAATTAGACTTCATCAAAATTAAAAAATTTCTGCTCTTTGAAACACACAGTTAAGAGAATCAAAAGACATGCTTCAGATTGGGAACACATATTTGCAAATCAGATATTTGATAAGAGATCTGTACCCAGAAGCTATAAAGAATTCTCAGAAGTCAATAATATAAAACCAAAGAGTCCATTTTTTTTAATTGAATATATGCCATCAGAGAAGATACACAATGGACGATAAGCACATGAAAACATGCTCAACGTTATTATTCTTTAGATAAATGCAAATTAAATCCATAAAGAGATATCACTGCATACACATTCCGAAAAAAAACCCATTGCCATTGACTGGTTTTCCAACTCATAGGAACACTGTAGAACAGCATAGAATTGCCCCCATAGGCTTTCCCAGGCTGTGAATCTTTACTGTATCAGACTGCCACATCTGTCTCCCACTGAGCCGCTGGTGGGTTTGAATCATGATCTTTCAGTTAGCATCCTTGTGCTTAATCACTGCACAGCCAGGGCTCCTTGACATACACTGTTGTTGTTGTTGTTTGTGCCGTCGAGTCGGACCC
>NW_006921966.1:1843726-1844568 GCF_000298275.1 Orycteropus afer afer | reverse complement strand
CTTCTGGTTAGCAGTCAAGTGCCTTAGCCACTATGCTACCAGAGCTCCCAGACATACACTAGGATGGCTAAAGTGAAAAAGACTGGCAATGGCACATGTTGATAAAGATGTAGAGTGACTGGAATTCTGATTAAGAGGATTTAAAATGTCTCAACTCCTTTGGAAAAGATTTTGGCATTTTATTGAATGTTGAACATATACATATCTTATGATCTTGTAATTATACTCTTAAATATTTATCAATAAGAAGTGACAGCATAAATCCATACAAAGACTTGTATAGTTATACAGCTTTATCTGTAATAATCCCAAACTGGAGACCATCTGAATACCCATAGGTGAATGGGTAAACCAATTGTGGTATATGCATACAATGGAATACAACTCAGCAATACAAATGCATGAATTATTGGTACACATCAATGAATCTCAAAATAATTGTGCTGAATAAAAGAAGCCAGGCACTTTCCCCCAGAAAAAGGATGCATGCTGTGTGTTTCCATATGTTGTTCTGTGCCGTCCAGTTGGACCTGACTCATAGTGACCCCTCCTTGGGTTTCAGAGGCAGTATCACTACAGAAGTAGATTGCCCCATCTTCTTTCTGAAGAGTGTTTCTATATAATTATATAAAATTCTAGAAAACGCAAATTAATCTATACTGACAGAAAACAGGTCAGAGGATGCTGAGGATGGGGTGTGGACATGCAGAAGGAGGCATTTCAAAGGAACACAAGGAAAATTCTAGAAGTAAGGGTAATTCACCATGTTAATAGTAGGGATCGTTACACAAGTGTGTGTGTATATATGTGTGTGTGAGTATACACACACATATATATATTTC
>NW_006921966.1:1841666-1843626 GCF_000298275.1 Orycteropus afer afer | reverse complement strand
TATAATTTTATAATTTGTAATCTGAAAGAATTTAATATAAGAATGCAATTCGGTGTGTAAAAAAGTTTACCAAAGAGTACATTTTAAACATTTACTTTATTGTTGATCACACATACCTCTTTAAAGATGTTAAAAACAGAAACAAAAGCTTTTTCAAGCATGTTATAAAATTCAGAAGCCATAAAAGAAAATACTGAAAAATTAATAAAAAAAAAAACTTCTTTAATTGAAAAATATCATTTAAGTGCCAAATACCAATGGTGAAAAATATTTGTGGATTAAGATATAATTTCCTTAATGATCAAAGAGCTCTTATACATCAAAAAGAACGATATGAATAATGTAGTGGAAAAAATGGCACAAAGGACATGTTGAGGCAGTTTTAGAAAAATGAATGCCAATAGCCAAGATACATTTTCAAATTTATTCAACTTCAATCATTAATTAATGAATTCAAGTTAAAACCAACCATGAAATATCATTATTTTAATCTCTAAGTGACAAAATAGAAAACTTGGTAAGGATATATATAAGTAGTACTCATATATTATTTATGGAATTAATATTGGCTCTGCCTTCTTAGATTATAATTTGTCAATCTATGTCAACTAAAACAATCATTTTTCCTATCAGCCTCACTATTACAAAGTTTCCCTATAGAGACACACATGTACACAAATGTATATGTACTGTTACTATTTATAATAGTAAAAAGCTGGAAATAACATGTTGGAAAATGGATGATTGATTAAACAACTATTATACACTCATAGAATAGAATACTAGTAGACTTTTTTTTTTAAAAAAAAGGCAAGCTATATATACTGGCACATAAATACATCCACAATCTGTTACATTAAAAAATAGTTTCCATAATAGTATTGATGAGACACTCCTGTTTTTATTATATATTTACATTTGAACATATTTTATATACACATATTCACATTTTTTATTCATATTTAATACAAATACCCTTATATTTTCTAGAAAACTTACACAAAACCATTGCTGTAGATATATCTAGGAGCTCTGGTAGCATAGTGCCTTAGGCACTTGGCTGCTAACCAGAAGGCTAGGGGTTCAAACCCACGAGCCACTCCTCGGAAGGAAGGTTGTGCAACCTACTTCTGTAGTGATACTGCTTCAGATACCCAAGGAGGGGTCGCTATGATTAGGGTCCGACTCGATGGCACACAACAACAACAACGGAGATTTATCTGGGGAGTGTGACAGGAAGGACTGCAGAACTTTTACTTTTTACTTTAGGCTTTGTGTATCATTTGCATTTCCTACCATGAATATTATCAGTTTTTATTTAAAATAAATATCTTCAAATTCATTGTAATAAATTTTTTTACCCGATTTCTAATTTAAACAAAAATAAATGTGTTAGTCATCAACTTTGAATACATACTATGCACTTATTTGAATATTTGAATGGCTATATCATTTCATGTTTGTATATTTTTCTCATTTGGCTTTGTGTGGTATCCATTTCCTCGTGGCCTTGCATTTCTTACATTTATGTTTAAGTAAATATGGATCTAATATTTAGACATAACCAATGCATGCTTTGATTCTGAAGATATTTCTGCAGCGTTTTCTGATGAACTAAACATAAATACCAAATTAGGTTTCAAATGAATTTTAAAAAATATATATTAAATATATTCTATGCATTTGGCCAGAAAGAAAATTTCAAAAAATACAAATGCCACCTACATAGTATTTTTTGCCAGAGACTAACTGGTTGTCTTGAGATTATCTTGGTGAAACAATGGAATCATGGCCAGCTGGAAAGGGGTTCAGAGATACAGAAAAATATTAGACTCATCTATATTTTTATTTGTTTTTGTATTGTTGTTGTTGTTGTTATGTGCCGTCGAGTCATACCTGACTCATAGCGACCCCTCCTTGGGTTTCTGAGGCAGTATCACTACGGAAGTAGGATTGCCCA
>NW_006921966.1:1840866-1841498 GCF_000298275.1 Orycteropus afer afer | reverse complement strand
ATTATTTTCTTTTAATAATTTAAGGTTTAGTTATTGAAAAACAGTAGCTAAGAAATAAATGAAACATTTTTTTTTTAATAGAGGACTATTAGCAATTTAGTTTAAAATTAGCTCCTACTTACTTCTCTGCTATATAAAAAATGCTTACAGCAGTCACTGTAATCTTCTATATGCTACTTATTTAAAAAGAATCCAAAGGTTCACAGGTAAATATGGTCATGCACTTGTGGGATTTTATTGTACAAATGCCATTTGTCCTAAAATATGGAAGAGATTGCAGATATATGTTTAAAGTTTTCACAGATAATACCTTCCAAGTCATATTGCACGAGCCACTCCTTGGAAGGGAGGTTGGGCAATCTACTTCCATAGTGATACTGCCTTGGAAACCCAAGGAGGGGTCATGATAAGTCGGGTCCGACTCGACAGCACATAACAACAACAACAACAACAGAAATAACAATTTTTCTTCTAGTTCTTTTTTTTTTTCTCAAATTTGTTTTTATTGTGTTTTGGGTGAAGATTTACAGAGCAAATTCACGTTCCATACAGCAGTTTACATATACTTTGTCTCATGACATTGACCACAGTTTACCACAATGCAACAGCTCCCCTCCCTCTTCCTCCCCATA
>NW_006921966.1:1835181-1835824 GCF_000298275.1 Orycteropus afer afer | reverse complement strand
TTGGTGGAGAAGGATGTAGTGGCTCTCGCTCAGTAAGTGAAGTTGCAGGAGGTGCGGGTGTAGTTGTGTTTTATGGGTACTGTTGTCTCCCACTCAATTAAACACAAATTACAGTTGAATAACCTTCAAAAAACTAAAAGTGCAGGGACAAAAAACACGCCATGTAATCACACAGGAACAGTAAACCAAAAAAAGGAAAGCAAAGAAGAAAAAAACAGAAACCTGCAATATCTGGGGATAAGGCATTGAGAGAAAAAAAGTAGAGAAGGAGAATAATGAAGGAAAAAAATAGGAAAAATGCAAAAAGAAAAAGAAGAAACGGGGTTAACTATGAGAAAAAAAATGGGGGAAAAGCTTAAAAAAAAAATTTCAACCAGGCACAGGGAAAAGATAAAATACTGAAAACTAGGACCTGGGAGTGGAAGATTAAGAATAATAGTAAAAAGGACAAAAGTATTATTAATAATAGTTTTTTTTTTAAAAACAGACAAATATAAGCAAATTAATCACCAGAAACAGAAAGCAAAAAAGAAAAAAATAAAAATAAAAAAAGAGAGAAAAAAAAATCAGTGGAGGACAGGGCAGAGCACCCAGGCTCCTTCTGAGCACCCAGACTGTGATGGAGTTCCTGTGGGCCCAGAAG
>NW_006921966.1:1830411-1834695 GCF_000298275.1 Orycteropus afer afer | reverse complement strand
GCTCAGGGGTCCAAGATTATCTTCTGTGTCTGTGTTAATTGGTTTCCCTTTTCTTTGTTGAAGAGGGTCTGTGCAGTTGCTCTGCCTAGTCCACCATCTTGCCAGAACTCTTTTTTCTAGTTCTTGGTAAATAATTTCTGTGTAGAATAACATTAGAAATATTTCTTTTGCATTCGAATCTTCTTCATGGCATTCAGACAAGGCAGTGTTATTGTGTCAAAAGCCCACTAGATGTAAATGTTGACAATTTATCACAACTCATCCATTTGTCCCGTAATTCTGGGGTCTGATGCCATTTTGTCTCATGATTGATTATTTACATTGCGCAAAAGTCTCTCAAAGGTCAGCTATACAAAGGAAAATTAGGAGAAGACTATTAATAACTTATTGAAAATCATGATTTAATAGAAAGTTTATGTGGTAAATATAGTTCCCTGAAGAATAAGCAGCACTTTTGTACTCTAGTAGTGGCAGTAGAGGGATTGTGTTAACTCCCAAGTTAATGTCTTATACCTTTATTTGTTTGCTTGGTCTGGATCTCTATGGTGAACCATTCCCTATTTAATGGGCTGCAGTTTTCATTGTTAATTCAAGTTCCTATTCTCATGCCATGTTTCATATTATTTGATGGAGAGTCCTTTTACTAATAGTGAGAAATCTTTGACAACTTCAATCTTTTCTCCAGTTATCATTATTTTGTTTATTGGTCCAGTTGTGAGGATTTTTGTTTTGTTTATGTTGAGGTTTAATCCATCCTGAAGGCTGTAGTCTTTGATTTTCATCAGTAAGTGCTTCAATATATCCTCACTTTTAGCAAGCAAGGTTGTGTCATCTGCATGTCAAAGGTTGTTAATGAGTCTTCCTCCAATCCTGATTCTACATTCTTCATATAGTTCAGGGTCTCAGATTATTTGGTCAGCATACAGATTGAATAAGTATGGTGAAGGTATACAACCCTTACACACAACCTTCCTCATTTTAAACCATGCAGTATCCCCTTTTTCTGTTTGAACAACAGTTTCTTCATCTATGTATTGGTTCCTCATAAGCACATTTAAGTGTTCTGGAAATCTCATTCTTTTCAGTATTATCCATAATTTGGTATGACCCACACAGTTGAATGTCTGTATAGTCAATAAAACACAGGTAAACATCTTTCTGATATTCTCTGCTTTCAGCCAAAATCCAACTAACATCAACAAGGATATCTCTCATTCCACATCCCTTTCAGAACCTGGTTTGAATTTCTGGCATTACCTTTCGATGTATGTGTAACTTTAATTATCACAGCTGGTATTACTCTTGCCTCCCACCTTGGCATATTTACTACATCATTGATGCACAAAATAGTTGGACAGTAGATTCTTTTTGTTATTGTCATAATGCAAAATGGCAGATAATGAGAAAATTGGTAAGTGGGGAGTAGTTGTATACAATTTTAAATAATAGGTTTAAAGCATTAACATTGGGATAAGGCTAAATATGTAGGATACTTGACCTTAGGTAGTGGTGGGAAGACTAATATCCTTTTTCTATTATTACTTCTGCATTTATTTTTTTATCAAACACTGGATACCAAGTCATTACATTAAAACAAGAATCCCTGAAGCCAATTATTGACCTCACAATATTCATGAAAACAAGAATAAAAAAATGTGTACTGTTTATTTCGAACATGCTTTACTAGAAAAGCATTGACCTTGACAATTTTGTCCTTCTACTGAAAATCACTTCATTAGTATAATTTTACAGCAAACTAAAATGAAATGTTTGTTTTTCTACTTTTTTAGAATCAGTATGGTATTTTGAGTCTCACATGCTACACTTTCAAGAGAATGAAAAGTTTTACTTTGCTGGAATGTATTATCAATACTAAAAAAGTTATTAAATGGTGATTCAAAGGAGAAGTTTGAATGGAAAAATTTAGAGCCATGGTTTTCTTCATTTATTCAGGTTTTTGCATATTTCTAAAAGCCATGTTTTACAAATGGAAGTCTCTACACTTCCAGAGGAACAATGGGAAGTTTAGTAGAGTGGAGTGAGCTGGAGGGGTGTGCTTAGAAGGAAACTTTGCAAGTTTAAATTATTTGTTATTGGTATTGAGAAATGTCATGCCTGTGAACTAAGCTAGCCTACTTTGTCTTCTGAGTCTATGTTTGACTTTTCTTTCTCTATGCTTTTAAAATAACTATGGCAATTTCAGTTATTCTAGAGGCTTTGATGTTTTCAGAACAATTATTGAACTATGGCAAGAGAAGCCTGGATTCGTAGAAATTCTCAAGGATCTTGTAGCACACAACAATTTAAGAAAAAATTCTTATATTAAGTGAATTTAGTTAACTTGAATAAGTACTCCATTAAGGATAGATTTCTTCTTATACTAAAAACAAATAATTACCTCCATTTTATTTGTGTTTCACCACTCTGTGCCTCATTTCATCAGTTAAATTAAAATAGTACCTACTTTGCAGTGCATTTTTGAGGATTAATCTAAACAAAGCTTTCATTAAAGTGCCTTAAACCTAGCAAGTATTTGATACTGTGTGTTTTTATAATAACAACAATAATAATTTAGATGGATGGTTTAGTTTGTGCTTATCAAATGAAGGCATCTTATTAATTTTTTTCACCTTTAATCTGAAGCCTGCTTGCCCTTGAATTTCTCACTTCTTCGGACCAATGTACTCGTTTCTTATACATTCCCTAACGGTAGGGCTTACTCCAAGCCCTTACTGTATCCCAGAATATTAGCTGCCTGGATTTTGCTGTTTTTCATGAGCCTTCAATTTCCCAATTGTCTCTGTCTGGGAGTATGTGTCTGCACATGCATGATGTTGTCTGGCCTTCGTTCAGAAGGGATTTTAGTTATTTCCTAACCTTATTTCTAACCTCCCAAGCTCTTTTGAGAATCTCCCTTGGCTGATTTTCAATAGCTTTGATTTAAGATCATCTGTGGATTTCATCAGTAGACTGTTTGCTGGCATTTTTCAATCTTAAAATGAATTAGGTCGTTGAGACTGAGCATGTTACAGGGGCTGGTTAGTTCACTTGGTTTGAGTTTTGTTTTAATGAAGTAGAAGTTGAGGATTCAGTCCCCAGGAGAGCTAGTTAATTTCACCATGGTCTTAACCAGAGCTTGAATATCCAGCCTCCAGAGGCTGACTGAGTCATAGACTGGTTACAGACTTAGCCCCAGACCCTGGTCATTGACAGAGTCCTTAGATACTTATTTTTAAGCTTTTTCTTTCATTATAGTCCATGCAAACATAAGCCATGAAGAGGTGAAAGGGAAGGCTAGCCATCAGTCTATCTTAATGAGACTCTTACTGCTAAGTAGAAATAAGAACACACACATATATCCCAATATGACAGAAGCAAACTTTTTGTATTTTATTTAGCTAAAAGAAATCCCTTACTCAAACTTGAGTGCATGTTATCTGCACCTAGCTGTTAGTTCCTTCTCAACACATGCTTTACTCTTTTGTAGATATCATTTTAACTCTAAAGGAGCATGTCAGCTTTGATCACTGATGCATGTAATAATCACTTGGTCGCTGACATTCTTGGATTCTTCTGTTTGCCTACTATTGCAACCTCATTCAAATTACACGTGGGATTTTGTAGTATTTTCTTTATGTTACAAACTCTTCTTGTAGATATGTGGTAGTCTAGTCTCCAGAATCAAGTTGATAAAGATAGTTATTTTTTTAAATAACATTTATAAAGGATGAAAGCTTTTTTACAATGTTGCATACAATATTATATCAAATAGATATTTACACAATTGTGGAATTTTTTATTGTGGCAAAAGATATATAACGTAGTATTTGCCATTTCAATATTCTTTGCTTGTATAATACAGTGGCATTAATTAAAGTTCTACATGCTGTGCAACCATCATCACTATCTGTTTCCAAATTTTTCCATCACCCTTAACAGAAACTCAGTGCCCCTTAAGCAATAATTCCCCCTTTCTGCCCCCCTGCCACTCCTGGTAAGCACTGTTAAACTTTGGTATGTATATATTTGACTATTTCAGAGATTTCATATATGTATAATCATACAGTGTTATTATTATAATTGACTTATTTCAGACAACATAATGTTTTCAAGGTTCATTCATGTTGTAGTGTATATCATGACTTCATTTTTATTTATGACTGAGTAATAGTCCAGTTATGGGAGCTCTGGTAGCACAGTGGCTAACACACTTGCCTGCTAACCAGACGGCTGGCGGTTCAAACCCACCAGCCACTCCTCGGAAGGAAGGTTGGGCAATCCTAC
>NW_006921966.1:1824703-1829626 GCF_000298275.1 Orycteropus afer afer | reverse complement strand
AAAAAAAAAATCAAGCCTCAAGTTGCAATATTCAAGGATGGGCAAAATACTGAATGATGCAGGACACATCAAAAGAAGATGGAAGAAATACACAGAATCACTGTACAAAAAAAAAAAAAAAATCGGTTGATGTTCAACCATTTCAGGAGATAGCAAATGATCAAGAACCAATAGTATTGAAGGAAGAAGTTGAAGTTGAACTGAAGGAATAGGCAAAAAAAAAAAGGCTCCAAGAGTTGACAGAATATGCATTGAGATTTTTCAACAGATGGATGCAGCGCTGGAGGTTTTCACTCATTTATAAGAAATTCAGAAGACAAACCTGGCCAACCAACTTGAAGAGAATTGTATTTGTGCAAATTCCAAAGAAAGGTGATACAACAAAATGCAGAAGTTAATGAATCATATCATTAATATCGCATGCAGGTAAAATTTTGCTAAAGTTAATTCAAGAATGGTTGCAGCAGTATATTGACAGGGAACTGCCAGAAATTCAAACTGGATTCAGAAGAAGATATGGTATCATTGCTGATGCCAGATGGATGTTGGCTCAAAGCAAAGAATAACCAGAAAGATGTCTACCTATATTTTATTGACTATGAAAAGGCATTCAACTGTGGGGATCATAAAAAATTATGGGTAATATTGCAAATAATTGGAATTTCACAACACTTAATTGTGTTCACGAGGAACCTGTAAATAGACCAAGAGGCATTCGTTCAAACAGCATGAGGAGATATTGCATAATTTAAAAGTGGGAAAGATGTGCGCCAGGGTTCCATCTTTCCACCATGATTATTCAATCTGTACACTGAGCAAATAATCTGAGAAGCTGGATGATATGAAGAAAAATGAAGCTTCAGGACTGGAGGAAGACTGATTAACAACTTGCAATATACAGATGACATAACTTTGCTTGCTGAAGGTGAAGAAGACTATAAGCACTTACTGATGAAGATCAAAGGCTACAGCCTTCAGTATAGAATATGCCTCAACATAAGGAAAATAAAAATCCTAACAAATGGACCAAAAAGCAACATCTTGATAAATGGAAAAAATATTGAAGTTGTCAGTGATTTCATTTTATTTGGATCCACAGTACCCATGAATGAAGCAGTAGAAAAATAAGACAATGTATTGGACTGGGCAGATCACAAGATGTCTAAAGTGTGAAAGAGCAAAGATGTATCTTTGAAAGCTAAGTTGTGCCTGACCTAAGCCATGGTATTTTCTGTCCCCTCATATTCATGTGAATGCTGCACAATGAATAAGAGATATCAAAGAATTGATGCATTTGAATTGTATGGTTGTGAAAAGTACTGAAAATACCATGCACTGGCAGAAGAAGGAACAAATCTGTCTTGGAAGAAATACAGCTGGAATGCCCTTTAGAAGTGAGAATGGCCAGACTTCATCTCATGCACTTTGGTCATCTTGTCAGAAGGCACCACTTACTGGAGTAGGATAATATGATTTGTAAAGTAGAAGGTCAACAAAAAAGGGAAGGACCCTCAAGGAGATGGAATGACACAGTGGCTGCAATGATGGGCTTGAGCATAGCAAATATTGTGGAGATGACACAGGACCGAGCATTGTTTCATTCTGTCGTATGTAGGTGCGCTTCAGAGTTGACTCAAAAGTACCTAACAACAATCTCTAATGACATTTACCATCTTTTCATGTCCTTGTTGAATATTTGTGTATCTTCCTTGAAGAAATAGCTATTCCGTTCTTTTTCCCACTTTTTAATTGGATTCTTTGTTTGTTTGATTTGGCATTATTAAGTTGTAGAAAAGAGCAGCTCTGGGGGTGTAGTGATTAAGGCATTTGGCTCCTAACCAAAAGGTCTGTGGTTCGAACCTACCAGCTACTCCACAGAAGAAAGATGAGGTGTCTGCTTCTGTAAAGATTTATAGCTTTGGAAACCCAATGGAGGTCACTATGAGTTGGAATCAACTCAATGGCAGTGAGTTTTTTTGGTTTGAAGTTGTAAGAGTTCTCTTATATACTGGATATTTAACTTTTATTCTATTTATGGTTCCTAAATATTTTGTTTCCATCCTGTACATTGTCTCTTCATATTGTTGTAAAGACCTTTGATGCACAAAAGTTTTTAATTTTTACAGAGCCCAATTTGTCTATTGCATATTTTGCTGCTTGTGCTTTTGGTGTCATAACTAAGAATCCATTGTCTGTGTGACTTTAATTAAACCAGTATCAGCTTCTTATGATTCCTGTGGCTTTATAATATGCTTTGAAATGAAGAGTGTGCATTTTCCTGTTTTGTTCTCCTTTTGAAAGTTTATTTTTGCTATTTGAGGCTCCTTGCAGTTCCATATAAATTTGAAGTTTGGCTTGTTTATTTTTGCAAAGAAAGGTGCCGAAATTTTGATGGTGGTTGTATTGAATCTATAGATTATGTTGGGTAGTATTGACATCTTAAGAATATTAAGTCTTTCAATCCATGGACAATGAATATCCTTTCATTCAACTAGATCTTCTTTAATTTATTACAACAATGTTTTATAATTTTCAGTATGTTTAAGGCTTGTATTTTTAGTATATCACAGATTCCCCATATCTGTTTATAGTATTTTTACCAGAGTGATATACATTTTGTGCTTCTTAAACACTGAAAAAATAATTTCTTAAAACTGTAAACATCCTTGTTTTATACATTTTACCTTTTCAATATTGAAAATAATTTTGTAAAACCAGAAGATCATGTAGATTTTTTACACATGAAATGTTCTGCATTCATTTCTGACCTCATGTATTAAACCAAATACCAAACCCACTGCAGTCGTCAATTCTGACTCCTAGTGATCCGATAGGAGAGAGTAGAACTGTCCATAGGTTTTCCAAGGCTGTAAATCTTTATGGAAGCAGACTTCCTCATCTTTCTCCTACTCAGTGTCTGGTGGGTTCAACTCTCTGGTCTTGTATTAGCAGATGAATGCCTTAACCACTGCACCATCAGAACTCCTTTGGTTTGGACTTCATGTATTAGCTCTTACAAAAAGTAAAGTAAAATAAAATAAAACAATGCACCCATTGTGATTTCTTTGCTATTAGACAATGAATAGTCTTTTCTCTTACCTTCCTTTTATGGTTTGATGATTGGTGCAACCTAGAGGAAACCAGAAGGCTGGCGGTTCAAACCCACCAGCCACTCCTCGGAAGGAAGGTTGGGAAATCCTACTTCCATAGTGATACTGCCTCGGAAACCCAAGGAGGGGTCGCTATGAGTTGGGGCCGACTCGAGGGCACATAACAACAACAACAACAGAGGAAACCCTAATTGTCACTACTTATTACCTCTTGAACCTAGAGCCTTAGAAAGCTGAGACTAAGCAAATCTTTAGTTTTTCCTTGTCTAGACCTTACCCCATGTACTCTGGGACCTAAAGTCTAGGTTACTAAATTTAAAGGTCCTGCATCTGTTTTCCTGAAGCCACCCACCAAAACTACCCCTCTTGTTTTTCTAGGAAACTACTTTTATTACGCTTTTCTCTTTTTGGCAATGAAGAAAGAAGTGAGACACACAGAAATATTGTTGATTCTTCCCTGCCACTCCCAAATGGCAGATAACCAGAACAAGCAGAATTTCGATGAGCATTTTCACTATTATTCTATGGATGAGTTATACTAATTATTTCCCTAATTTACGTTTTGCTTTGATTTCTTTTAACTCCATTCCCATATTTTACAGTGTTCTCTGGGAAAACATAAGAAAATGACAAAGTTTCCTGAAGAGAGAAGGGAATGAAATGTCTTTTTGTAAAATATGTTCATAACACATGATAGCAGAGATCTTCAAGGTTATTATTTTTTATATTTCTAGTACTAATCACAGTTGCTGGCACGTAGCTGGGAAAGAAAAAAAGGAAGAAAGGATGAAAGGAAGGAGAGAAGAAAGGGAGAGATGGGAGAGAGGGGAAATTAAGTACTTCCTATATAAGGCAATCTGCTTCCGTAGTAATACTGCCTCGGAAACCCCAGGAGGGGTCGCTATGAGTCGGGTCCGACTCCACGGCACATAAAAACAAATATATACATTTTTTTCCCAACTGTCTGCCATGGTACTGTGCACATAATAGGCAATTAATACCTGTTGAACAAAACCACCACAAGAAGAAAAATGCAGTCAACCAAAAGTTCATAATGTTCCATGGAAATTCTTATTCTTTTTAAATAACCCTTTTTAGTATTACAGAAATTTTACCATGTACCGTCTACAAAAATTAATAAATACAATAAAAGCTCTAAGAAGAAAATTAAAATAACTTAGAATATCACCACTCAGATATAACCACTATGAACATTTTGAAGTAGGTCGATACAGTCCTTTGCTTAGGAATATAATTTCAATCACAAAATTACTATAGTCTTATTATAACCTGCTTTTTCTAATAAAAATACACTGTAAGCTTTTCCTTATTTTGAAACATAGTTTAATTTGTTGATACTATAGGTAACATGAAATAAGTAAACCACTGTGCATTTTTGCCTTTGTGTAAAGTTGTGATTATTCTGGAGATTTCCTTTGGGGAAATAGCTAGAGGAAGAATTAGTGGGTCAAATTTTATTCCTACTTTTAATTGAGAAATATTATTTCCAAAATGCATTATTCTAAATTATACTAATTTACCTTTTTATCAGTAACATATTAGTGTGCCTATTTTCTTGCACCCTCGCCAATCTTAGCTGTCACATAATTAAAACAATTATATAATACAGAGAGATTGTATTAAAATAGCCTCATGCTTATTTGAATAAACATTTTTATAAGCCTGGTGAGGATGATAATGTTTTTATATATTTATTGACTATTTTTGTTTATTCTTCATTGTTCATATCCTTTCTTAATTTTTTAAAAATCAAACAACATCATTTTAGTAATGTTTTTTATTTCATAGGGGG
>NW_006921966.1:1823114-1824472 GCF_000298275.1 Orycteropus afer afer | reverse complement strand
AGTGCCTAAGGCATCTGACTGCTAACCAGAAGGCTGGTGGTTCCTTGGAAGGAAGATTGGGGAATCTATTTCCATAGTGATACCACCTCGGAAACCCAAGGAGGGGTTGCTATGAGTCGGACCAGACTCGATGGCAGTGAGTTAGGTTTGTTTTTTAAATTATCTTATGGTTAATGCTTTTTATACTTACATTGCTATTCCATATGCAAGCTAGTCCCTTGTTCTGCATTCAAGGGAGCCCGATATTCAAATAATTCAAAACAAGGTAAAGAAATCCAGAAGAAATTTCCTATCTTTTTTTTGTGTGTGTTCTTTGGGTACAAATTTACAAAGCAAAATTGTTTTGTCTTTTCTTTTCCAATATTTTCTTTCCACTTATTCTCACTCAGTTATTTCTGGCCAATACAGTAACAACAAAAAGTAAAGAACCAAAGAAGAATGATTTAAGGAAATTATATAGAAAAGCAAATTGAAGTTTTCTCTGTCCAGTGCCCAGACTAGTTGATATAAATTAAATATAAAAGTCAGGTAACAATCAAAAAGAAGTCTAATTTAACATTTAATCAATTATATTCCCCTTTAAATTCCAAGAGGAGACACTTTAATGATAATACCTTCCATATATATAGTACTTTTTTTGTTGTTGTTAATTTTTTCCTGTAGTATGGGTGAAAGTTTACAGAGTAAGTTAATTTTCTGTTCAACAATGTTTAGACATTCTGTTTCATGACATTGATTACAATCCCCACAATGTAACTGCACTTTTTCCACATCCTCCATGTGTTCCCTATTTTTCAATTCCTCCTTCTTTCACACCCTTTCTGCTTTCTGAACTTTGTTTTTGGGCAAATGCTGCCCTTCTGTTCTATGGTTGACAGTTTTAGGGAGTGCGTTACTCTCTGGTGTTATAGGCCTGTCTGTTTTTTGGCTAAAAGTTGATCCTCGGGGGTAAGTTAAATTTTAGGGTAGAAGGGTGTCTAAGGACCATAGTCTCAGGGGTTCTTCAGTCTCTATCAGACCAGTAAGTCAGGTTATCTTTATAATTTTGAGCATAGTACTTTAAAAGTCACAAACCACTTTCCTTACTATCATCATGGTTGATTGTGGACTAGGGAATGCATTGTTATCCTTGTTGTAGAAATGAGAAATATGAGATTCCAAAAGACTCAGTGACTTGCCCAGGATGCCACAGCTGGTATTGGTAGGGCTAAAATTGGAGCCAAAATTCATTACATTTCTAATTCCTATGTATTTTTTTTAACATGTTGTTGTTGTTGTTGTTGTTATGTGCCATTGAGTCGGCCCCGACTCATAGTGACCCCTCCTTGGGTTTCCGAGGCAGTATCACTACGGAAGTA
>NW_006921966.1:1810400-1822884 GCF_000298275.1 Orycteropus afer afer | reverse complement strand
TACCTTATTGAGATTATTGTTGTTGTTGTTATGTGCCGTCGAGTCGATGCGACTCATAGCGACCCCTCCTTGGGTTTCCGAGGCAGTATCACTACGGAAATAGATTGCCCAACCTTCCTTCCGAGGAGTGGCTGGTGGGTTTGAACCGTCCGCCTTCTGGTTAGCAGTCAAGTAAGTGCCTTAGGCACTACACTACCAGAGCTCCCATTGAGATTATTAGTACTTTACATCTTAGAATGAGAGGATTTTATGATTTGAAGGGAAAATCTGAGTTCCTGTTTGGTGGAAGTAGTTAATGCACTCAGCTTCTGACTGAAATGTTGACGGTTTAATTTCACCCAGACGCACCTTGAAAGAAAGGCTTGATGATCTACTTTTGAAAACCCCAATATTTGAAACTCTATGAAACACAGTTTTACTGTGACATGCATGGAATCGCCATGAGTTGGAATTGACTAGGTAGTGTACGTGTGTGTGCGTTTCAAGGTATCAGTTGAACTAGTTTGTTATTTTGGAAATTAGAATATACACATTCATAGAGATAAGCACTTCCCCAAGATCATAGAGTTTGTTAGAGTGATTTGAGTAGGGCTTCCTAATTTCCATTTCTGTATTCTTTCTGCTCTACCCTTCCTTTTTATTTTCATGCCTTCCATTTTTGAAAAGTGAGCTTCACTTTCCAAAGAATACATTGTTGAATTATCACCATCCCCAAAATACTACTAATAAAACATATTTTATTATTCATCAAGTCGGGAGCTGTACTAAAGGTTCCTACTCTTTCTCAGGTATTTGACTGAGCTTTAACTAATGCTTTTCATGTGTGAAATGTATTTATTAATAAAGGTTGAGTGGAAATGTTTTTGGAATAAAGGTTGTGATATCAGATATTTAGGGTATCTCTGGTGGCGTAGTGCCTAAGGCATTTGACTGCAAACCAGAAGGCTGGCCGTTCAAACCCACCAGCCGCTCCTCGGAAGGAAGGTTGGGAAATCTACTTCTGTAGTGATACCACCTTGGAAACCCAAGGAGGGGTCGCTATGAGTCGGGTCCAACTCCACGGCAGTGTGTTTGGTTTTGGTTTATCAGATATTTATGATGTTTTTGCTGGTACAAATCACTAACGTTAAATCATGCAATCTTGTTTATTTAAGACTGTAAATGAGGCATCAAGGATGATACTATGAGTGAAATAAGTCAATCACAGAAGGATAAATATTGTACTAGTTCATTATTGTAAAAACTCAAGGAAAGGTTTATAGATGGAAGAAAATTTTCTTTGTTGGTTAGCAGGGGTGGGAGAGGAGAGGAAGGAATGCTGGAAAAATTAATTAATTAATAATTATAGCAAAAATTATTGACCATCAAGTAGTAGCATCTAAATGATATTGTTGTGGTTTTGGAATGAGGAATCTGAAAAATGTATTAAAAAGTTTTGAGTAAGGAAAAACACAATGGCTGACATTTGGGAACCTGATATTTCATTCTTTTTATTCTGTTTTATTGACTGTGCAAAAGCATTCGATTGTGTGTATCATAACAAATTATAGATAACATTGAGAAGAATGGGAATTCTAGAACACTTGATTGTGCACACCAGGAACTTGTACATAGACCAGGAGGGTGTCGTTTGAACAGAACAAGGGGATACTGTGTGGTTTAAAATAAGGAAGGGAGTGTGACAAGGTTGTATCCTTTCCCCATACTTATTCAATTTGTATGCTGAACAAATGATCTGAGAAGTTTGACTATATGAAGAAGAGAGTGGCATTAGGATTGGATTAAGACTCATTAACAGCTTATGATATACAGATGACACAATTTTGCTTGCTGAAAGTGAGGATGACTTGAAACACTTACTGTTGAAGATTAAAGACTTCAATCTGAAGTAGGGATTACATCTCAACACAAAGAAAATGAAAATCCTCACAACTGGACCAATAAGCAGTGTCAAAATAAATGGAGAAAAGATTGCAGCTGTTACAAATTTCATATTACTTGGACCCACAATCAACACCAATGGAATCAGCAGTCAAGACATCAGACAACATATTGCACTGGGCAAATCTGCTGCAAAAGACCTCTTCGAAGTGCTGAAGAATGAAGATGTCTCCCTGAAGACTAAGGTGCACCTAACTCAAGCCATGGTTATTTTCAATAGCCTCATATGCATGTGAGAGCTGGGCAATGAATGAGGAAGACCAAAGAAGAGTTGATGCTTTTGAGTAGTGGTGCTGACAAAGAATACTGAAAGTTCCACAGACTGCCAAAAGAACTCACAAATCTTTCTTGGAAGAAGTGCAGCCAGAATGCTCCTTGGAAGTAAGAATGGTCAGACTTCATCTGATCTACTTTGGTCATGTTCTCAGAAGGGACCATTCCCTGAAGAAGGATATCATGCTTGGTAAAATGGAGGGTCAACGCAAAAGGGGAAGCCCCTCAATGAAATGGATTGACACAGTGGCTGCAACTATGGGCTCAGGTGTAGCAAGGATTATGAGGCTGGCACAGGACTGGGCGTGGTTTCATTCTGTTGTACATAAGGTCGCTGTGAGTTGGAGCTGACTCAACAACATCTAACAACAACAACAACATTCTTCACAGAAGAAACATGAGTTGAAAATATGTTTTTATCACTATAGCAATTCTAATATTCAGAACAATGAACTTACTGATGACACCACAGAGATTACGTTATCTCTGAAGAAAAAATACCATTTTTCTATGGTTGGATGTCACATTTGTCTTCAGGAAGACCAAATCCAAACAACAAACAAAAATTTTTCTAGGAAAAACATTATATTGCACATGTTCCTGGTTGATCCTCTCTCTTTCTGTATACTTCAATGGAGCACAGAACTACCCCAGATCATACCAATGGACTGGTTTTCATAGTCATAGAGGGAGTTTACAAAAGCATGAACAGCTCCAGAAGAGGAGTACACGTGTTTAGGAACACATATTTCTTGTTGGATATTTTTCAAAGTTGCTTTGGTTTGTTTATTTCGATAAGATGTAATTGAGCCAAACTCAGATCACATTTATATCTTCCATGTTGGCCAGAGAAAGATATATTACATTAATAAACATTGAATTTCAAGAGCACACACACTCACACACTGACATGATTTAATTTATTTAATATTTGAGTCATAAGATTGTCATTCACCACCTGGTTTAAATTTATTTATTGTTTTATTTTGTATTTGTTATTTTTTAAGTGAGGGATTTTTAGAAATATCCCACGCAGCTTCTGAATGAAATTGCATTAAAAAGGTAATTTAGGACACATCATCTCATTATGGATCTTAAATCCTAAAGCTGTGAAGTCATTAAGATTAGAATATTACCTTCATATAAGAGAGAAAAACAAAAAGTTGGCATATGTGGCAAAAATTTCAGAAGTATGTATAAATAAAATAAATGCATACCCATTTCAGGAAATTAAATGATGCAGTTCCCTTATTTTTGCAGCTTCATTTTCCTGACTTTGATGATCTCATTCTATACATATCAATATTCTATAATATGAATTCAATGGTGGATATCAGTTATAGCTTTTGCTGTGTTCTAACAGATTTATTCTTGCCTACTTTATTCAATATTTGTGGGAGCACATTTCATATTCTCTTCTCTTCAGTAATGTATCCCTGCCAGATTTGGAAATGTTTAGAGGGTACCAATGTTATTTTTATTTTATCACCCTATATACTGTTAAAAAAAAGAAAGGTGTGGCAGCCCAGTGGCTGGATCATTGTAAGTGATCATAGAATGTTTTTGAATTCATAAGTAAAGGAGTAACTGACTGTACGCATGAATAAATCACTGCAAGTAAGGTCATACGAGAAACAGAAGTGCATTTTTCAGAAATGATTCTTTGGGAAAATGTTTACACATAAAAGTTAGTCTTGAAGTCAGGCAAAGGTAATATTTATATTTGACTATGTGTATGAAGTACAAAGTTAGCATTTGTTATGAGTCTTACAGATGTTGGAAATGTTTTTCAATTGTATTTGTGTTAAACAGCTACTTGAAGTAGTGCTATTTATTTGTTTCACATATTCAGAATTCATTCCTCCCTTTTCCTCCTTTTAACTGAACTTTATCATTGGTTAAATGTACAAGCTTTGGAGTCAGAAATACCTGGTTTTACATCCCAGCTCTGTCACTTACTAGGTGTGTGATCTTGGACAAGTTATATAACCTTTACAAGTCTCTGTTTCTGCATTTGCAAGTTAAAGATAACATTACCAATCTCATAAGATTGTTGTATAAAATAAAATGAGATAATTCTTGCACACATAGTAAGCACTCAATACATGATAAGTTCTCTTATTTTTGTGGTACTTTATTATGTTCTTATCATTTCCTCCCTATCTCCTGTCCTTACCCATAATGTAATTCTGTCTCATGTTCCAGTACATCTCTGTGCATTTGATGCTTTCGTTTTGATCACTATTTAGGGCTTGGTCCCTTTATCATCCAATTGAAGGTCAAGTCCTAATCTTAAAACCCTCTTTCCCATTGGAAACAATTAGTCCAAGAGTCTAAAAGACCATGGGAATCTCAACCTTCATGACCCTGTGACCAGAAGAACTAGACGGTGCCCAGCTACAAATGTGAGCCACTTAGAAAGGGATCAAAATTGGAGATCATGGGTAGAGTGGGAAGAAAAATGTGGAACAAAGTTCCCAAACACAAAAATGATCAGAATTACTGGTCAGATAGAGACTGGTGAAACTACTGAGACTATAGCCCTGGGTTAACCTTTGGCCTGGAACTGTACTCACTTCTGTGGATTTGCTCTCAACCAAACAGTAGAAAGGCATATGACAAGAACACTTACCCCAGGGATATGTACCCTCCTACCCCAGGGAGATGCATCCCTTGAATTAATCAACCATGAGAGATCAGAAAGGCAGCATTTGCATAGGTAGAAAGCTGGACAGACAGGAATGCATAGATAAAAAGGACACAGGGAAGGGGTGGTCACAGGTATGAGATGGGAGGAGAGCTGTTTATTATTGGTATTGTAATTGGTGCCATGAAAGGAAATGTGTATGAAATGTTAGGAATAAAATGAATCTGTTTTTTAAACTTGCACTCAAATTTTAAATCCAAAAATATCTTTCTTATATAATTCTCTACACAAATTGTTCATTGGCATTGGTTGCATTTTTAAATGTGTCAACATTCTCATTAATTCTCTTCTGGATATTCAGTTTCCAGGATTGTGATTTCCTTTTCCCCTTACCCTTTCATCTTTGAGTTAGAGTAATTGTTGACCATTTGGTCTCATATAGATGATTTTTTAAAGGTACACAGTACTCATGGGTAATAGTCTTTGTTTTAGGAACCAGTCTGTTCATAAAAGGTTACCTCAGGGGGTAGTTTTAGTTCAAAGTTTAAGGAGTATCTCAGAGCTATAGTCTCAGGGAGTTCTCTAGTCCCAACGTCCAGTGAATTCGGATTTTTAAGATTTTGAATACTAGTCCACATTTTTCTCCCACTCCTTCAGGATCCATCTCTTATGGCCATGATCAGAACAGTGTTAGTGGTAGCCAGGCTCCCTCTAGTTCTTCTCGTCTCATGTTTGATGGGAGCATGGTTCATGTAGATTGTTAGTCCTGTAGACTATTTTCTCCTCTGATTCTTTTGTTTCCTTCTTTCTCTTTTTCTGTGTATGTGAAGAGACCAATAGCCATATCTTGGATGGTTTTTCACAATCTTTTAAGACCCCTAGACACTACTCACCCTCTACTCACCAAACTAGGATATAAAACATAAACTTCATGAACTATAGTTGTCCTGCAAGAAGATAGTCCTAAGCTTTAAACCCCCAAAAACAGTCCCATGATGTGTTTGGTTATGTCAAGGAAGTAGCCATGACTGTGTCTTCTATGTGGTTTACTTTTTATATATAGATATAATATACCCATACGTATAACTACATCTACATGTGCACACATATATATGCATACACACATACATACCCATACTCATATATGCAGATACACATACATACATAGCTGCACTTTTCCTTTTGTTATTGATGTTTTTGCCACATTATGTATGTCATATTCTTTATTAAAAAACACTGTTTTCTCTTATTGTGAATGAATTTTTTCACTCAGCATAATGTCCTCCGGATTCATCCATGTTATAATATGTTTCAAGAAATCACCATCTTTTTTTATGACTATGTAATATTCCATTGTATGTATGTTCCAATGTTGGTTATCTATTTGTACTTCAGGTTTTGAAATAAAAATTTGCAATTGTTCTCAAATGGATAAACTGAGTGAACTGCATGAAAATCGTAGAAGCTTATTTATCCATTGGCTCTACCCTCAGATATATTAATTCAGTAGGTATATGGGATCCTCAACGAGATGGATTGACAAAGTGGCTGCAACAATGGGCTGAAATATAGCAAGGATTGTGATTGGCACAGGACTGGGCAGTGTTTCTTTCTGCTGCACATTGGGCCCCTATGAGTCAGAACAGGCTCTGAGGCATCTAACAACAAGAACATAATGGTATCAGGAAATCTTGTTTTAAAAGAAAGCAATAAATCTCTCCAGGTGATTTTGATGCATAGAAAAGTTTGAACTATTTGTCTATTCTATTCATTCAGCCCACATAAATGCATCCAATTAATATCCTGCAATTCAGCTGCTCCCTGCGCTTAATAACATTTCTAATCAATTAGATTCATTTTTTTTCATGCCTTTAACAGTGATTTGTACTAAAAAGGGAGCATGATGAAGTGAAGAAAAAGAAATGTGGGAACTTTGGTGTCAAACAGACCTGAATTCAAATCCTAGCATGAAATGAATATTGTCTAACTTGCATATCTTATAGGTAATGTGCTCAACATGTATTAGATACTCAAGAACTGTTGTTGTTGTTATGTGCCATCGAGTCAGACCCGATTCATAGCAACCCCTCCTTGGGTTTCCGAGGCAGTATCACTACAGAAGTAGATTGCCCCATCTTCCTTCTGAGGAGTGGCTGCTGGGTTTGAACCGGCAGCCTTCTGGTTAGCAGTCAAGTGCCTTAGAGACTACGCTACAAGAGCTCCCACTCAAGAACTAGTACTTTTTATTATTCCTTGTTTTAAAACCTCTTTATGACTTGCCAGAGATGGGATACTATGTTAGATTGAATTACTGGGTCCAATTCTTCTACTGTCTTTGGAATCACAGCCTCCCCAATACTTTATTATAGATAGAATATGCCTCCAATCCCTTGACTTTGGGCTTGGTCCTGTGATTTGTTTTGACCAATGAGCTCTTAGAACAGATTATGGAAGCAAGTGTGTAAGAGAGCACAGAGTCCCATGCCTCTTTCAATTACCATGAAGAAACTGTGTCCAACCTAGTCCACTCATGCAAGGAAAACAAGACATTTGGGTTAGCGTTGCACAGTAACTGCGGTTTGAAGATGATCAGCTAACTAAATCAGCTAGTTCACATTGACCCACAGACACATGAGCAAGCTAAGCAGTCTCAGTCATCAAAACCTAATGCAAGGCCACCTAAACTGACTTGCAGATACATGTGAATAAAATACTCTGTTTTAAAGTTTAGAGTCTGGGGATGATTTGTTAAATAGCCTTACTATTATTACAAATGGCCAAACTGTGCAGAAACTTTTGCCCCTTTTCAATGGTAATCTGAGTTACCAATCTGTTGAAAATTAAACAAAATGATAGAACACACACACATACACAATGCAAGAAAACAGAGTCTTTTCAACAAAAGTGCCTGCCATTCCTGTTGGCTTAGCATGAGTGAAGTTGTATGTCAGTACAGGGCTATGCTGTTGTAAAGCTGCCATCAACTAATGATGAGTTGGCACAATGTCAACACAATGGGACAAAACATTGCCTTGCTGTGCCATCCCCATAATCGTATACAGATCGGACAGTTGTGAAAATTCATATGGTTTTCCTTGGCCGATTTTTGGAAGTAGATCACAAAGCCTTCCTTCCTAATCTGTATTAGTCTCATAGATCCACTGGAACGTGTTCATCATCAGAGCAACACACAAGCCTCCACTCCGACAGATGAGTGATAGTTGGGCATGAGATGCAGTAGTCAGAAATTGAATCTGAGTATTCTGAATGGAAGGTGAGATGTCTACCATTGAACTGACATTGCCCCTAAAGTGCTTCTATAACACTGCAGGCTATATCTCTACACCTGTGACTGGGTGCCTCTTTCAGTCTTAAAGCAAAAGTAAGACCTTGCAAGAGATTCTTGGATTACATTTCAGCCTAGTCACCCTCTATTCCAGATTTTTGTTCAAGACATGGACAGAAAGATGAAGGGCTTCTCATAAAACTAGTGTCTAGAAAAAAAGAGGGCCCAGATATTCAAATTTAGCTCAGAGGATCTCACCCAAGAGGTTGGTGAGAAATGAGAACAAAAGGGAAGCAAAAACATAATTGGAGATAATAAATTGGTAGAATTAAATTATCCATATACCACAGTTTACTGTCCATTTATAAACAATTCAGTTGTTTCTAACTCTTTGTTAGCACAGTGCTACAATGAACCTCCTCACTGATGGCTCGCTCTACATACCTGTACAAGAGTTTCTCTTAGATAGCTATGCAGGAATGGCACTGCATGCTTAATTTCCCCAATTGCTTAAAAATTGTTCTACAGAATGGCTGCATTCATTTATAAACCTATCATCAGTACATAAAGATTCCCATTCCCTACATTTTACCAATCCTTGATATTACCTGGGTTTTTAATTACTGTTAATCTGATGGGTATAAATTATTTTTTCATTGTTTTACATTGCATTTCTTTGATTACATCTGAAGTTGAGTAACTCTTCTCATGTTTATTAACCATTTGGGTTTCTCCTTTCAGAATGTGCCTGTTCATATTATTGCCCATTGTTACTGGGATTCCTGTTTTGTTCTTAATGATTTGTTTCTTACATATTCTAGACATTAAGCTAACTATTTAAATAGTGTCTTCTGGTTTTTATCACCAGTGTATTAGCTTTGTTTTGTTGTGTTTTGCATAGAACAAATATATTTAATTTTAATAAAGTTAAATCTCTTATATTTTCCTATAAAGTTTTGTTCTTTTTGCATATAATCTCCCGTGCTAATGTCATAAATATATTATTTATTCTATTCAAATAGTTTTATAGTTTTGCCTTTTGCAATGTAGCTTTTAATCCATTTGGTATTTAATTTATAGATGATAAAATATATGGATCTAAATTTGTTTTTCTCTCTTGTAAGGAAAATTATAATAGCAGTATTATAAATTAACATCCTCACTTATTTGTATCAATTTACCAATTTCTGATTTATTATGAGGACATGTTTCGTTAATCCCAACTCTGTTCCCCTGGTCTATTTGTCAGTTTCCATGTTAATACCACTCTTTTAAAATTATTATTGTAAAATAAACAGTTTGTTCCTAAACTAGAAGCAATGTTTTTGGGTATGAGTATGTTAATAATAACTTATAAGGATGGGCAACTATTATTTTATAGTCTTAAGTTAAAAAACAAAAGAATTGCTAATGAGTGACCATCTATAGTGCTTACAGTATGAAGAGTATTTATATTTTATCATCATTGATAGGAGATGTGGGAATAATATGTATGTATTCAGGTTGTCAATAGAACTGTAATGAGCAGGTACCGGAAGCTTAATACTCAAACTCCTTACTTTATTATTCAAGACTGAAACTGCCAAGAAAATATTCTCTCAGCTATATTTATGTAGAATATCCAGAAGTTTGTTATCTAAAATCATTGTCATGTATTCTTTTGAGAGATTTTAAGTCCTGTTTTCATCTAAATGGTAGAGCAGGTGATAATCAGAAATTCAGACCATACATCATCAGCTTAAAACATTTCTTAAATCTTTATTTATCTCTTCCAATTTTGGTTCTTTTTGTTCTCATCAGCCTAGTATCCTGGTATAGTTAGTATAGTATCAACAGTGTGATGACTGCAAAGCTTTGAAATCTTGTTTTCTTTATTTGAACAATGGAAGTTAATATTTAAATAAATCATTAGCTTGAAACTATTTGAGTGTATTCACTGAAGTTCTAAGTAACAAAGTGGATTGTACACTTCCAACTCTTATCCCCTACCTAGGAAACTTATGACAATCTGCTGAATTTGGGGAAAAGATACAGAATATTGTCTTCAGTGGATTGAATGTGGTGTTGCTGTCATATTACTTGTATGTGTGTGTTTGTCTACATAGACAAATAGACATATACATTTTTATTCCCATAAATGATTAAAAATATGTTAGTAGCTTGAAAGTTTACTAAAGTTTCTTATTGCCCCACAGTTATTCACTCTATTGAACAACAAAGGAACATACTTACAATGAAGATACCAATTGAACAAGAGTTACAATATTTCCTGATTGCTTTGACTTGGATTTTAAAATATCTGCAATGTGAATATGACTTAAAACTGTTGTATATATTAATGTAGTGCTTCTCCCTCATTCATGTCATCAAAAAATGCTATTAAATTGATGGTGATATTTTAAAATCAATGATATGGTAGAATTAAGGCAATATAAGTAAAGGGTCTCCTGTACATAGACACACAAAAAAATGTTAGACATTGTTTATACCCTCATGTAAATTAAATGTTTGAGGTACTTACTATGTACTAAGAGAATCCCTGGTGGCACAGTGGTTAAGCACTTGGCTGCTAACTGAAAGATTGGCAGTTTGAACCCACAAGCTGCTCACAGAAGAAATATGATGCAGTCTGTTCCCATTAAGATTCATAGCCTTGGGCACTCTATGGGGCATTTCTACCCTGTCCCATAGGGTTGCTTTGATTTGGAATTGACTTGATGGTGCTTGATGGTAATGTATTTTTTCTTTACCATGTGCAAAAGAAACTTGGTGGCATAACGGTTAAGTGCTCCATTTCATATGGAAAGATTGGTGTTTCTAAGAAATCCAGTGGCTCTGCAGGAGAAAGACCTGGTGATCTTCTCCTGTAAAGATTACAGCCTTGAAAACTATATGGGGCAGTTCTACTCTATCACATGTTGGTGCTATGAGTCAGAGCAAACTTAATGACACCTGTCAACAAAAACAATATCTATGTGCCAGGCTTTATTGCTGGTACTGAGGCTATAGCAGTGAACAATACAGTTAATGTACGTTCTTCATTGAATGCTTATTCTGATGGAGAGTAGAAAATGAGCAAATATATGCTATAATGTCATAAAGTGACAAGTGCTATGAATGAAAATGAAGTAGGGCAAGGGGAAAGAAGGATAGAGAGGAATAAAAGGTGCTATTTTAGATAGAGTTGTCAGGGAAGGCCATCTAAGAGGCAATATTTGAGCAGAAACTTCAACAACTTAAGGTAGCTAACCAAGGATCTAAGTATAGGTGTTCCCAAAGACAGAGAAGAGCAAGTGCAAAGGCCCTGAGACAGGACCTTGCTTGGACGTTCCAGGAACAGCAAAGAAGAATAGCATGATGAATAGGTGAGCAGCAAGGGAGTGTCATGAGAAATGAAATCTGACACGTAGGTAGCCAGGAAATTGTAGGCAATGGCAAGGAGTTGGAGTGTTACTGGATACATGGTAGTATGACAATGGAAATTTTAAAACAGGAAGTGACATGAAATAACTAAGGTACTAGCTTCTGTGGCTACTCTGGGTATTGTAAATGACAGAGATTACAGGAGACAAAAGCAGAGGTACAACTATTGCTTATATGCAGACATGAGCTGATGGTGATTGTGACCAGGATCATCAAGTGAAGGTGGTAAGAAATGATTAGATCCAGAAAATGTTTTGAAAATAAAGCTGATAAGATTTGGTCATGAATGTAGGGTGAGAAAGAAATAGAGGCCAAGGAAAACTTTTAAGGTTTTCAGCCTCAGCATCTGGGTGAATGTTGGGGCTATTTACTAAAATGAGAAAGATTGGGAGGGTAGTGGGTTTTAGAGGTTGGGGAGGAGTGAAGCACAGAAAGGTTAAGGAGAATATGACAGTACATTTTATTTTGGAGACTATGTTTCAAATGACTATGGGAGATCCAAGTGGAGATTTTGACTAGGCAGTTGGCTATACACATCAGAAATCCAGAAGTTAGGTCTGGGCTGGAGGGATACATCTGAGCATCATCAGGATATACATACTACTTAAATGTACAGGTTTGGATAGGGTGGTTTAGGATAGACTGCAGATAGGGAAGACAAGAAGCCTAGGACTGAGCCTTGAGGTACTTAATTATTTTTAGGTTGTGAACATGAGAAAATATCAGTTTACAGAGAAGTGGCTAGTGAGGCAGGAGGAAAAATTGAGAGTGAGACTTCTGAAAGGTAAGTAGAGAAAATGTTCCAAGAAAGAAGAAATGATGAATGAGAAAATGATGCTATGAGGTTGAGTAGAAAGAGGACTGAGAGCTGTCCACTGCATCTAACAGTATAGAGATAGTTGTTATAGGACGTG
>NW_006921966.1:1807415-1810285 GCF_000298275.1 Orycteropus afer afer | reverse complement strand
TTTTTTACAAAGTGATGAAAGATGAAACAGAAGTAGGTATATGCCAGATACAAGAAAGCTGAATGTGAACACTAATTTTGTCTCTGATTTTTGACTTTGAAGACAACTAGGAAACACTAATTATTTCAGTTTTGCAGATATTTATCAGACACCTACTCTGTACTAGTATGCTGCTAGATTCTGGATGTACAGTGGTAACCAAAACAAATGTGTTCCCTTATGCAGGATATGGGAGCTCTGGTAGTATAGTGCCTAAGATACTTGACTGCTAACCAGGAGGCTGGTGGTTCAAACCCACCAGCCATTCCTTGGAAGGAAGGTTGGGCAATCCACTTCTGTAGTGATATTCCCTCAGAAACCCAAGGAGAGGTCGCTATGAGTTGGGTCCAACTCGATGGCACATAACAACAACAACAACAACAACAATATGCAGGATATAACCTTGTGAAACAAATCACTTCCTCCAAATCCAAAGAGTCCAGTGTAATATTCTTTGTGTATGAATGTGAGTTCAGTGAAGGTTTACACAGCTGTATATGTTCCAATTCAGCAACTTTTGCACAAATTGTTTAGTGTCATTGATTACATTCTTCACAATGCATGAACATTCTCATTATTTCTATTCTGGTTGTTCTATTTCAATACATCTAGTTTCCCTGCCTCCTAAAATCTCATCCTTGCTTTACAGTAATTGTTGATCATTTGTCTTCAAAAAGATTATTTTTTAAAGGAGCACAGTACTAACAGATGACAGTCATTATTTTGTGGGCTAATCAGTTATTTAGCTACAAAGCAAACTGAGGGGTTAGTTTTGGTTCAAAGTTTGAGTATCTCAGTGCAATTGCCTTGGAGAGTCCTACAAAATCAACCAATTCAGTAAGAATTTCTTCAGGAATTTAAGGTTCTCTTCCCCACTTTTCTCCCATTCTATGAAGGTCTATCTATTGTGGCCCTGATTAGAATTGTTGGTAGTGGTAGCTGGGAACCATTTAGTTCTTCTGCCCAGCCTCAAATTCTATTAACTGATGAACTATGTAACAGAACAGGTTACATGATAGTTCTCATTATGTGATTTAAAAAAAGCCAGCAGTACTATGAGAAACTTTGCTGTCCCTCATTCTAGGGGAATCTTCTCTCACATATCTTTATATAAAAGACAATGGCTAGAATGACAAACAATCTGTGAAACACCATATAACATGGGTGAACCTGGAGGGCATTATACTGAGTGAAATAAATCAATCACAAAAGAACTAATATTGTATGAGTCAATTTTTATAAAAACGTCAAGAAATGGTTTACATATGGAAAGAAACATTCTTTGATGGTTACCAGGGTTGGGATGGAAGGGAGGGGAGGAAAAAATACTAACTAGATAAGAGACACATATTAATTTGGGAGAAGGGTAAAGAAATATACAAAAAGGGGGTAACCAGAACAATATCACTAAGGAAAAGGAAAACACAGAGAGGTACACAAGAATTATAAACAGCAAAGGTTAATGCTGTTACATACACAACCCAGCTTTATCAGTAATAACAAATATTGATCTATGAGTGGATGCATACATATATAGGAAAGATGATTAGGTATGGGTAAGTGAACAGAACTATACCCACAATCATATATACACTTGGCAGACAGTATTTCTACATGCACATTTGCATGTGCTGTGTGAATATCCATGTGTACAGTCGAGCATATGAGAGGCAAAGTTATGAAAACTTCTTAGCCATCACTAAACACCTTGAGGGAATGAGTCACTGGGTCTATGGGCTTAAGACCACAGTCTTAGGGGGAGCTTTAAGGTCAATTGGCAAAACATAGTCCACAAAAACAACGTTCTACCTCCTACTTAGGTTAGCAGCAACTAGGATTTTAAAAGCTTGCAAGTAGCCATTTAAGATGCAAATATTGGTCTCTTTCTGTATGGGGCAAAGAAGAGTGAAGAAAATTTAAAAAAAAAAAATGCATGGAAACAATCCAGAGGACTAGCAGACCATGTGAACTTCAGCCTCCATGACCATGAAACCAGAAGAACTAGATGGTACCTGGCTACCACTGTCAGCCACTCTGAAATGGATCACAATAGGTGATCCTGGATAGAGTAGGAGAAAAATGTGAAACATAACTCAAAATAATAAAAAAGGACCAGACTTACTGGTATGGTAGAGACTGATGGAATCTCCAAGACTATGACCCTCAGTTACCCTTCAAGCATGGAACTGAATTCACCCCTGTGGGTCAACTTTCAGCCAAATGATTGACAGGTCTATAAGGTGAACAATAACACCAGGGAGATATGTGCTGCTTAGAACAATCAACCATATAAGATCAAAAGGGAAGCATTTGCCCAGAGAAAGGCTTAGAAGGCAGGAATGGATAAGAAAGAAGAAAAAATGGAAATGGTAACCACAGGGAAGGAATGGGAATAATGCTCTTATATCGTGGGGACTGCATTAAATGTCATGAAACAAAATGTGTATGAACAGTTGAATGGAAAATGGATTTATTCTGTAAACTTTCACTCAAATCACAATAAAGAGATAAAAAGTTTTTTAAAATACCTCACCTTCTTCCCCTGTGGTAATGCACTGGCCTAAATGGAGGTTACATGTTTCCCTAAATCTCAAATTAATTACCAGGGAGAATTAAAACAATTTTTGATCCCTGAAATGGAAATCTGGCTTAAGCAGACTGCTCAGCCCTTCATTAAAGAAACCGACCAATCCACCTGTCATGTTGAGCTTTGTGCCCAGCTGAACAAGATGTGAAACCATTTCAGTTTGAATATTATGGCATGTTACAAGGCATTTCTTATTTCCTGAGTTTAATCAGGTTATACACACACATGTGATATATGTGTATAT
>NW_006921966.1:1803850-1806865 GCF_000298275.1 Orycteropus afer afer | reverse complement strand
ATTTTAAATACAAGCAAGGTCACTAATGGTAGGCAGGTTTCAGCAGAGTTTCCAGACTAGAAAGAAAGGTCTAGTGATCTACTTCCAAAAATTAGCCAATCAAAACCCTATTGATTACAACAGAACATTGTCTGATATAGTGGTGGAAGATGAGTCCCCTAGGTTGGAAGTCATTCAAAATACACAGCGGCCACAACAATGGACTGGAGCACACATATCAATGATTGTGAAGATGGTGCACAACTAGGCAACATTTCATTCTGTTGTAGTCGTAGTCTCCGTGAGTTGAAGTTGAATCGAGGGAAACTAACAATAACAATACTCTATTGTATAGATATACCACATTTTGTTTGTCCTTTCATCAGTTGATGGACATTTAGGTTGTTTTTTCCCTTCTGTCTGTTAGGAATAATGATGGACTGAATATTCATGTATAAGTTTTTGTGTGGATATGTTTTCATTTCTCTTGGATATAAACAAATTGTAATGAATGAAAATATGCATGTAATAAATGAACATACATACATACATATGTTCATTCATTAGGATTGTCATATAAACAGAAACCATTTAACACTTGGAACTGAAGAGAAAAATACAACCTTAAAGGATTTGGGGAAAGTATATAACCAATACAACATCTTATTCCAGAGGTTGTGGTGGAGATGGAGGTGGAAATGGTGGTGTAGTGTGTATTCTGGGTGGGAGTTTGGTTAATATGAAAAGTGGCAGGCAAGAAACTAAGAAAATAATGAGCCAGTAATTGCTATCACTGACATGAAATGTTTCTAATGTAACACTCCTTCCCTTCAAACCCAGCTGAAAGCCCTGAAAAGAATTCTATGCCCAACCCTTGCCTGACATTTGAAGAGGAGGAGGTGTTTGGTTGGACTTGACACGGTTGCTAAGAATAGGGTCAGAATAAGAAAATGTCAATGTTGTGTCATTTATGTTATGTGAGGAATGAGTCAGCCTTATTTATTTATTCTCCAGAGTTCACTCTCCCACAGGTCCTCTTCTCCCACAAGAAATTTTAAAAGATAACAAGCTTGCTATCTTAAAAATACTCAGGCACAGACTATAGTTGTAAACAAAGTGTGTTTCCTATTATGGTACCACATAATTAGATTTTTTAAAAAACAACCTCTTTAAATACCCAGGATCACCTCTCAAACTATATATTTGTGGTGTAATGTTTTTAATAAAGATCATTCTAAAATTCAGTAATGTGTGAAGTCTTTAGTAACTCAGCATCTTGTTTATGATATTAAAAAGTCTTTCAGCTCAGCATATTTATAGACAGGATGTAAGTAAAGGATGTGTATTTCCTTGACTCTTACATTCTAGACTTATATTTGTGTGCTGACTAGGCATAATATAACCCTAAGGGGGGTAAAAAAATAATTTCCCTTTAAAAGAGAAATATCAAAATTACTCATTAAATGCAGTAAATAAACTTGGTGGTGAAGAATAGGGTGGGAATGAGAAGGATGATGCATAACCTATTATTTGAGGGACCTCCTAACTACTGAACAACTCATTACTATGCATTCTGTGCTATTATTATCTAAAATAATAATAATAATAATATAATAATGATATTATTATTATTCCCGGAACAGCAAAAGGCAGGTGTTTGTGTGCCTGGAGGCAGGCCATGGTGAGCCAGCATCAGGATCAGTGAAAGGCAGGTATTTGTGTGCATGGAGGCAGGCCGCAGAAAGTGGACAGGGTGGTGGAGACCAGGAAATGAACAGACCAGTTTGGAACAACTAAGGGAGTCAAACTTGTCTGTCAGTTTGCTGTACTGTGTTGGCTTAAGTGTTGCTGTGAGGTTAGAGGCTACGACACTGATGTTTCAAATGCCAGCAAGGTTACCTATGGTGGACAGGTTTCAGCAGAGCTTCCAGATTAAGACAGACTTGGAAGAAGGAAGAGGCCATCCACTTCTCAAAGAATTGGCCAGTGGAAACCTTATGAATAGCAGTGAAACATTGTCTGATATATTACAGGAAAACTTAATGAATAACCCAGAAACATTGCATGATACAGTGCTGGAAGATAGCCCCTTAGGTTGGGAGGCACTCAAAATACAACTTCTCAGAATAGAGCTGACCTTAATGATGTGGAAAGAGTAAAGCTTTCAGGATCCCAATTTGCTGATGTGGCACATCTCAAGATGAGAAAAACAGCTGCAAATATCCACTAATAATTGGAACATGGAATGTGTGAAGTATGAATCTTGGAAAATTAGAACTGGTCAAAAATGAAATAGAAATATAAAGATTGATATCCTAGGCATTAATGAGCTGAAATGATCTTGTTCTGGCCATTTTGAACCAGACGATCACAGGATCTACTATGCCTGGAATGACAGATTGACAGATGATTAATGGCATTAATCATCACAAAGAATGTATCGAGATCTATCCTGAAGTACAATATTGCCAGTGATAGGATAATATCCATACACCCATGAGAAAGACTAGTTGATACTACTATTCTTCAAATTTATACACCAACCACCAAAGCCAAACATGAGAAAACTGAAGATTTTTTTTTTTTTTTTTACCAATTCTGCAGTCTGGAATTGACTGAACATGCAACCAAGATGTGTTAATTATCACTGGTGATTGGAATGCAAAAGTTGGAAACAAAGAAGAATCACCAGTAGTTGGAAAATATGGCCTTGGTGATGGAAATGATACTAGAGATTGCCCGATAAAATTTTACAAGACCAATGACTTATTCATTGCAAATGCCTTTTTTCAACAACACAAACTGCAGCTAAATATGTGGACTTTGCCATATGGAGTGTACAGGAATCAGATTGACAATATCTGTGTCAAGAGGCTGTGGAGAAGCTCAACATGTTCAGCTAGAACAAGGCCAGGAGCTGATTGTGGAATAGACCATCAACTGCTCATATCTAAGTTCAAGTTGAAGCTGAAGACAATTAAAAGAAGTCCACAAGGGCCAAAATATGACCTTGATTATATCTTTCCTGAATTTAGA
>NW_006921966.1:1798463-1803460 GCF_000298275.1 Orycteropus afer afer | reverse complement strand
ATTTCAGGAGGTGGCATATGATCAAGAACCAATGGTATTGAAGGAAGAAGTCGAAGCTGCACTAAAGGAATTGGTGAAAAACAAGGCTCTGGGAATTGATGGAATATCCATTGAGATGTTTCAACAAATGGATGCCCCACTGGAGTCACTCACTTGGCTATGCAAAGAGATTTGGAAGACAACTAACTGGTCAACTGACTGGAAGATATCCATATTTGTACCCATTCCAAAGATAGGTGATTCCACAGAAAGTGGAAATTTTCTAACAATATCACTGATATTACATGCAAGTAAAGTCTTACTGAAGATAATTAAAAAACGGTTGCAGCAGTATTTTGACAGACAACTTCCAGAGGTGCAGGCTGGATTCAGAAGAGGACATGGAATGAGGGATATTATTGCTGATGTCAGATGGATCTTGGCTCAAAGCAAAGAACACCAGAAAGATGTTGACTTGTGTTTTATTGACTATGCAAAGGCATTTGATTGTGTGCATCATAACAAATTGTGAATAATATTGAGAAGCATGGAAATTCCTGAACACTTAATTGTACTCATGAGGAATATGCACAGAGACCAGGAGGCTGTCATTCAAACAGAACAATGGGAAAATGAATGGTTTAAAATCAGGAAGGGAGTGCATCAGGGTTGTATCCTTTCACCATATTTATTTAATCTGTATGGTGAGCAAATAATCTGAGAAGTTAGACTATATGAAGAAGAACATGGCATCAGATTTGGAGGAAAGCTCATTAACAACCTGAGATATGTAGATGACATAACTTTGCTTGCTGAAAGTGAGAATTACCTGGAACACTTACTGATGAAGATGAAAGCCTACAGTCTGCAGTATGGATTACATCTCAATATAAAGAAAACAAAAATCCTCACAACTGGACCAATAAACGGTATCACAGTGAATGGAGAAAAAATTGAAGTTGTCGAAGATTTCATGTTACTTGGTTCTACAATCAACGCCAATTGAAACACCAGTCAATACAACAAATGACATTGCATTGGGCAAATCTGTTGCAAAAGACCTCTTTCGAGTGATGAAGAGCAAGGATATCTCTTTAAAGACGAAGATGTGCCTAACCCAAGCCATGGTATTTTCAGTTGCCTCATATGCATGTGAGAGCTGGACAATGAATAAGAAGACTGAAGAAGAGTTGACACTTTTGAGTTGTGGTGTTAGCGAAAAATGCTGAAAGTACCATAGACTGTTAAAAGATCTAACAAATCTATCCTGGAGGAAGTGCAGCAGAATGCACCTTGGAGGTGAGAATGACCAGACTTCATCTCATCTACTTTGGTCATGTTGTGAGAAGGGACCATTCTCTGGAGAAGGATCTCCTGCTTGGTGAAGTAGAAGGATATCATGCTTGGTAAAGTGGAGGGTAAACAAAAGATGGGAAGGCCCTCAAGAAGATGGATTGACACAGTGGCTGCAGTGATGGGCTCAGGTGTACTAAGGATTGAAGTGCTGGCACAGGACCAGGCAGTGTTTTGTTCTGTTGTACGTAAGGTTGCTATGAGTCGGCGTTAACTTGATGGTACGTAACAACAAAAAAATTATTTGAAGGTGATGTACATCCCAAAGGAGAGCTGGTGGTGGTGGTTAAAGTTTTTGGCTGCTAAACAAAATGTCGATGGTTCAAACCCACCAGCTACTCTGCTGAAGAAGATGAGGCATTCTGCTTCTGTAAAGATTTATAGCCTCGGGAACGCAGTGGGGGTCTCTATGAGTTGGAATGGACTCAGTGGCAATGAGTTTGGTTTTTGTTTTTTGTTTTTAGTACAACCCAACTGGGATGGTAAAATACATGTATTTTATTCTTGGTAATTTGTATTATCCTAAAATATTCTTAAATAAATCAGTATCTAACTTGTATATATTCTTAAGGTCTGTTTATTTTGATAAATAAAATTAGGTAATGGGAATTAGCTAAGAAGCCCTGGTGGCATAGTGGGTAAGTCAATTGGCTGCTAACCAGAAGGTCATTTGTTCAAGTCCACCAGCTGCTCCATGGGAGGAAGATAAGGCAATGTATTTCTGTATAGATTTACAGCCTTTGAAACCCAGCGGGGATCACTATGAGTCAGAATCAACTCAGTGGCAGTGAGTAAGGGAAAATGAAGTCAACCAAGCCACACCTCACTATCAAAGGCTATTTTTACAGGGACTCAAGAGAGTAAAGTTCCACTTAGAAAAGTCAGATGAGTAGCTACTAACCCAAAAAGGAACTCTGGTGGTGTTTAGTGCTGCTATAACAGAAATATCACAAGTAGATGACTTTAACAAATAGGAATTCATTATCTTACAGTTTAGGAGGCTAGAAGTCTGAGATCAAGGTACTGGGTTTAGGGGCTGGATGAAGGTCCCTCTACCTTGGGCTTCAGCTCTGCCTCCTGCTCCAGGTCCACAAGAGCTGGAGGCTTTTTCTGACTCATGTAGCTGATGGCTGCTGCAGCTGACGACCCCAAGATTGACAAGCAAAATGGCACTGTCCCAAGAATAGTAAGCAACACAGCAGACCACTAGTTCAAGTCCATAAACAGTCCAAAGATGAGCAGACAACATGACAGGACAGTGATGGTTCCACCAAATTCAGGATCCCAATGTGCCAAGAAGCTAAAGAACTTTCTCGAAGAGTACTCTTATATACTATGGAAGCAGGCTGTATCCTGAAAGCAAATAATTCGTTGCTCACAGCAGATTCCACCATGGAGATGATTACACCACATTCAATCTCATTTGGGGAATAACTACATCCAGCTGCCCAGACACTCAAAACCATGGCCAAGCCAATCTTAACTACCACAGGTGGTGCAGTGGGATTTGGCTATTCAACAAAAGGTCTGTGGTTCAAACCCACCATCTGCTCTGCAGAAGAAAGCTGTGGCAGTCTGCTTCCATAAAGATGGAAAGCCTTGGAAACCCAATGAGGGTCACTGTGAGTCAGAATTGACTCGATGGCAGTGAGTTTGGTTTTGGTTTGAGCTACTAACCCACATTGATTCCTGTATTTTAATGGGAAGACAATCAGCCCCTTCATTCCTGTTTCTTAATCTATGTAATCTAATCTAATCTGAGAAAGAGTGGAAGACCTTCAATGAGATGAACTGACACAGTAGCTGCAACAATGGGCTAAAATATAGCAAGGATTGTGAGGATTGCGCATAACCAGGCACTGTTTTGTTCTGTTGTACATAACATAGAGTCGCTATGAGTCAGAGCTGACTCAAGGGCACCTAATAACAACAATATAATCTACAACCTCAAGTTAATCTGCAGCAGATTCCTTGAAATTAACACATTTTACTAACTCCCTTAGTGTCAGTTGCTTGTACATAATCAACATCTGCCCTAATGGCTTTGACTGAATGTAAAAGAGAAATAGGAAAAAAAGAGGAGGAACAGAGATGCAAAAAACACTAGTTAGAGTAACCTGTTCTTCCGGGTCCTTCTTTCTCTGTACCCCTTCCAACTACTCCTTTTTGATTTTTATAACAGGTTTACTTTAGATTTTGTTGTCAAAACTGCCACCTTTCTCCTTCAGCTTGCTTTGTTACCACCCTCCATCCATCTCCACAGTTGTTGTTGTTATGTGCTGTCGAGTCTTCTCTGACTCATAGCGACCCCTCCTTGGGTTTCTGAGGCAGTATCACTATGCAAGTAGATTGCCCAGTTTTCCTTCTGAGGAGTGGCTGGTGGGTTTGAACCGCCAACCTTCTGGTTAGTAGTCAAGCACTCCCAATTTTCTAGCTTAGATTCTTAACAAATTGCCCTATCAAGTATTTTGTTTGAACAGATTAAGTCTGTTGAGAGGAATAGAAAGAGGGCCCACCCAAACCCACTGCAGTTGAACCACGTCAGATTCATAGCATCCTTATAGGACTGAGTAGAATTGCCCTATAGGGTTTCCAAGGCTATTATCTTTACTTCATCTCATATACTTTGGGCATGTCATCAGGAGGGACTGTTCCCTGGAGAAAGACATCATTCTTGGTAAAGTATGGGGTCAGCAAAAAGAAGAATACCCTTACCAAGTTGGACTGACACAGTATCTGCAACAATGTGCTCAAACATAGCAAATATTGTGAGAATGGTGAAGTACCCATCAGTGTTTAGCTCTGTTCTGCATGGGTTTTCTATGAGTTGGAATCAACTCAACGACACCTAACAACAACAACAAAATATATGTATGTATTTTTTATTGTGACTGGGTGAAAGTTTACAGAGCAAATTAATATTTCACACAGCAGTTCACATACACTTTGTCTCATGACATTGTAATCTCCCCACAGTGAAACAGCTCTCCTCCCACTTCCTCCCCATAGCCACCACTTCCCTGTGTCCTTCCCTCCCATGTACTTCTGCCCCCCCCCGAGCTGTCTTCCTGTGCATACACAGCCCTTCTATTCTCCCATGATTGTTCTCTCCAAGGACTGTATCTGTTGTTGATGTTGTTGGGTGCTGCCAAGTTGTCTCCAATTCATAGTGACCCTATGCACAGCAGAACAAAACACTGCCCAGACCTGTGCCAGATCCACGATCCTGGCTATACTCGAGCCCATTGCTACAGCCACTATGTCAATCCATCTCGTTGAGGGCCTTCCCCTCTTTCATTGACCCTTCACATTATCAAGCACGACATCCTTCTTCAGTGAATGGTCCCTTCTGACAATATGACCACAGTATGTGAGACGAAGGCTGGCCATTCTTGCTTCCAATTAGTATTATGGCTGCACTTCCTCCAGGACAGATTTGTTAGTTCTTTTAGCAGTCCGTGGTAGTTTTAACATTCTTCGCCAACACCATGACTCGAAAACATCAACTCTTCTTCAATCTTCCTTATTCATTGTCCAGTTCTCACATGCATATGAGGTGATTGAAAATACCATCGCTTGCATCAGGCACACCTTAGTATCAAGGAGAAATCTTTGCCCTTCAGCACTTGAAAGATGTCCTTTGCAGCCAATTTACCCAGTGCTAT
>NW_006921966.1:1796826-1797480 GCF_000298275.1 Orycteropus afer afer | reverse complement strand
AATGGAGTTTCTGAGGCAATATCTCTAGGGAAGTAGATTGCCCAATCTTCCTTCTGAGGAGTAGTTGGTGGGTATAACCTTTGTGGGAAACAATGTGGTGATTCCTAAAAAAACCCTAAAAATAGAACTACCTCAAGACTCAGAAATTCCACTCCTAGGTATATACCCAAAAGACTTAAAAGTAGCGACTCACGTAGATACTCATAAATCAATTTTTACTGCAAAATTACCTAATATAGCCAAAAAAGTGGAAACAACCTAAGTGTCCTTAAACAGATGAATGGCTAAATAAAATGTGGTATAGATAGAAAGGGATATGGTTCAGTTATAAATAGAAATGAAGTAGTGATGCATGATACAACAAAGATGAAATATGAAAACATCATGGTAAGTGAAATCAGTCAGTCATAAAAGGAAAAAACATGCATGATCCCTCTTATATTAAATATCTAGAATAGGAAAATGTCTAGAGATAGTTTTTTAGATGTTACCAGGGGCTGGAGCAAGGAGGAAGTGGGAAATTATTGCTTAATGGTCATCAAGTTTGTGTTTAGGGTAAAAACGTTTTTGGAAAGTGGCAGTGGTAATTATTGCATAATATGATGACTATAATCAATATCACTGAATTGTATATCTACCAAATGTTTCATTATA
>NW_006921966.1:1795781-1796726 GCF_000298275.1 Orycteropus afer afer | reverse complement strand
ATGTATTTTGTTTCCATATTTATGGTTCTTCTTGATAGTGTGAAAGTGGCTGTGCCTTGGTTTGTGAGACTGAATGAATGGTAACTTCCTTCTGTCATTTCAGTTGTAAAAATAACTGCTCATTGATGGATGGAATGTGAGTATATGCTGTTTTCTCTTCCCTGTAGAGGAAATCACTGGTCTACAAGTTCCAACAGCCTAAGATGGAAACTGATTTTTCTTTGTGCATTCAGCATCAAGGTGTAGGTTCTGTGTAACATCTTAGAAGGAAGATTCTTTTCATTTCCTAAAGAACGCCTGATGTTTAATTTTTGTCCCAGTTAGTTTAAACATCTTGACAACTTTATTAGTTTGTAACAACATTAAGTCATTTGACTCCAAAGCTAGGCTGTCCAAGCAGGTAACTTAGCCACATGTAGCTATTGATATATAAATTAATTGTTGTTGTTGTTGTTATGTGCCCTCGAGTCCAACTCAACTCATATGTGCCCTCGAGTCGACCCCTCCTTGGGTTTCTGAGGCAGTATCACCACGGAAGTAGATTGATTGCCCCATCTTCCTTCCAAGGAGTGGCTGGTGGGTTTGAACTGCCAGTTTTCTGGTTAACAGTCAAGTGCCATAAGCACTATGCTACCAGAGCTCCCATAAATTAATTACAATTGAAATAAATTAAAGATTTAGTTCCTTTGTTACATTAGCCACATCTCGAATGCTGAATGGACACATGTGTATAGTGGTTACCTGATTGATCAGGACAGATATAAAACATTTCCATCAAGGCAGAAATTTTTGTTGTACAGTGGTGCTCCAACTATTTGTTTCTTTCTTCATTATTATTCACTTATAAAGATGGATGAACACTATACTTAGTGTAAGTCTAGCAAATTCAGTAGGCATAGACACACTTGAAATTGGACTATTTTTTAAAACAATTTTAACTATTAG
>NW_006921966.1:1793807-1795289 GCF_000298275.1 Orycteropus afer afer | reverse complement strand
TATATATATATATATATACACACACATATATATATATAAATCTGAGCTAAACCTTAAGCATCAGAATGCTTTGTATTTTAAGTATGCTACAGGGAAACTTTAAATAAGTCTTCATAAATTACAGCAGTTATTATTAGTAGTAGTAGTATTAAATTCTGTTCATTAGCCATTTCCAAATCATTTATTCATAAATTTCTAATAAATTCAAAAGAAGTTTGTGGTAGCTAAAATAATAGCTGTTTGCGGAATTTTGATGATGGCAAAGTCCAATTTATTCATCATTTATTTCCAAGCAAATTAAAAATATTTCCCCAGAGACTTCTAGTTGGCGAATGAGACCATTTCAGATGTCCAAGTAAAATGTGAAAGATTTTACTGTGTGAGGATTGTCAGGAGCAAGCAATTTGACAAGGTCTACAAATCTCAAGCGCCTTTGAACTTAAATACTTCACAGCAGCTCCAGTCATGGCTGGATTTATTACGTGATCATGTGCATGTGTCAGACTTTTGCAGCTTTATTCATTTATTTTTCTTTCTTCTAAAGATACTGCAACACTGTTCTTTGAATCAGTTTTCTGGGTATTTTGTCAAATGAGATTGTCCTGGAGAGCTAATGAAGTAATCACTTTGCTGCAGCATAGGTTTGTCCTTAGATACAATCTCCTTAATTTCAAATCTCAAGATTTGCATTTTTCATTGGAAAATTCAGTATTTGTGGACATATCTGAAATAAGAGTTAATTTATATAAATATCCCTTGATTGTCCATTGTATTGTATTACAGTGATAACTTGCTGGAAAGCAGATATGTTATTTCCCAGAATTCCAGAGAAAATTGCACATATCAATATTTCTCAAAGGATAGCTAGTGGAACAGTGGTTAGTCTGCATGTTACTAGGTGACCTATGCTTAATATATTTGTGGGGGGAGGGAAGGCTGTGAGTGTTGACGGTCAAACTGACTTGGGAGAAGCATCTTTAGGTAGGCTTTTTTACAACAAGACTTTTCAGAGCTTTTTAAATGCTCATGTGCATTCTGGATTTCCAGAAGGTATGGGGTAGCATAGTCCAGGTGCATCTCTCAGGCCTAATGTGCTACAGAATACATTTTGAAAGATTTTAGTGCATATGTTAAAATGATCCTTCACAAAAGAAAGAATGTATGCATTTATTGAGTCTAAATTTAGTGCTTTGCTTTGAAATGGAAACTTTATTTTAAAATATAAAGAAACAACAACAAAGAATTGCATGAGCAATGGCCAGAAACTTTCAAAAGTAGGGTGGATGGGAGGAAGGAGGGAAAGAAGGAAGAAAAGGACTGTACTACTTATTGCCATTCCAGATTACTTTCTGCTTTGACTAAGGAAAGGACATGACAACATGTTTTTGTCTTTCGCAAAACTTTGCAAAACTTTCAGGTCAACAGCATTCATTAATGGCTCCCAATAGTCTAAGGAAAACAAGCTAGTATATAAGACAGAGA
>NW_006921966.1:1784266-1788992 GCF_000298275.1 Orycteropus afer afer | reverse complement strand
ATGACAAAAGCACATTGTAGATAGCACTGTCAATGTAAGAGCAAGACTAGTCCACCATATTATTTGTCAAATTTAGTATATGTTTCTTTTATGTATTCAATCAAGTGCTTAATTTAAAAGTTTTGAAGGTGAGAACAGGGGTTTCCTTTCAAAAGTATATTTTGTTTCAGTTCAACATATCCTGTTACTGAGAATATCGTGTGGAGAGCTGGACCGTGTGGGTGAGTACCATGATAAGATGTTAGCACTTTCTCTGCCTCAGTTGTTCAGTATTGTCATATCCCCCCTTTTGGAAAAGAACAGTTAAATTTATTCTTTTTTTTTTCACTGACAACTTATAAAATGTTGAATCACAAAGACCTTTTTTTTTGCTTGTTACTTATTGCATAATATTTGAAAAAGATAGAACATTATGAATCAGAAAAAAAAATATTTTTTCCTAATACTGATAACATGAAAATGAACACATTTGGTCCTAAATATTTTAGATAATCTCTCATTACTTCTTTTAATTTTCCAGAATTAAGATTGTTAAGAATATTTTTAAGAGTATATATTTTGACAAATGGCTTTCCAACAAGGTTATCTAATTTTTACTCTTGCAAGCAGTAAAACAAAAGTACATGTCCATCTCCTTACATTCTTGTAAGCACTAGGCAGTTTTACTTTTAAACAATGTACTCTTTAATAGGTATAGTATCTATTGTTAATTCAATGGAAATTTCTTTGATCATAAGTAGAGCTCTGTTGTTGGTTTGTTTTCACGTTCTTTACAAATAATGATGTCCATAACCTGCCCTGGAAAGAGTTCATTAAAAGATCAAGCTTTGGCTTATCATGTCTCTGACCATCTCAGCAATGCTAAATCTATGCCAGCCAACAAAAACCAGGCAGCCAGCCACCTATTACTTCACACAGCAGAGGATTATTAAACCTAAAACCTAACACTTCAAAATGGAAAAAGATTAGGTAATATTTATTTAAAAATAAGTACTTTGTAAAGCATGTCAAATGAATCTGTGCTCAAGAGATTAGAATTTGAACCCTTAGCAGGAAATAGCCCTAGAACAGTAACCTAAATGTTGCATTACTCCTTTACTTTGAGGGCTTACTTCTTCTTCTTCTTCTTTTTTTTTAATTTATTGTGATTTGCGTGAAAATTTACAGAGCAAATTCACTTTCCATACCACAGTTCACATATACTTTGTCCCACGACATTGACCACAATTTACCACAATGCAACAGCTCCCCTCCCACTTCCGATAGTTACCTCTTCCCTGTGTCCACGCTCCATGCACTCCTGCCCCTGAGCTGTCTCCTTGTGCATAAACAGCCCTCTTTCTGCCAAGATTGTTCACTCCAAGGAGTGTATCTACCTCAGGTAAATGTTCAGCTCATATGCCTGTCTTTTGTTTGGCTGGAAGCCACAAGTGTGGGTTCAATTCCAGACCCGAAGGACATCTAGGGGCCATAGTCTCAGTGGTTCCACCAGGCTCTATCGGATCAGAAAACCTAGTCCGCCTTTTTATTTTCTCCAAATGATTTTGAGTTTTGTTCCACATTGTTCTCCCTCTCTATCAAGGATCTCCTACATAGATCCTCTTCCAACTGGTTAACAGTAGTAGCTGGACACCATCTAATTCTTCTGGCCTCATAGGCGTATAGGCTGCAGATTGGATGTTGTACCAGTCGCTAGGACTAATTGTTTCCATGAATTTTTTGTTTTCTTCATTCATCTTTGCTCTGGGTGAGGAGAGATCCATCGTTGCATCTAGATGGCAGCTTGCTAGCTTTCAAGATCCCAGTCACTACTCACCAAAGTAGGAAGTGGAACAATGTTTTGTATAATATGTTATGCCAATTGAGCTTGATGTTCCCTGTGATTATGGTCCCAAGCTTGAGGGCTTACTTCTTAATGAACTCTTCCCAATTGACAAGTCAGAAATCTAGTGTGATTCTGTATTGGAGAATCAATCATTTATGGACAGTGATTCAGAATTCTGGATTCTTTGGTATCCCAATGAAAACACTTAGATATAATTTTTGGTGAAATAACATTGCTGTTCCATTTTCCTCCATCTGATGTACTTAATTCTATCTTTAATTCCCCAAATAATTTATCCTATTTCCCCCACATGGTTTATCTAAAAAAGCTGAAGTTATTCAATCTTGTGAAAATGAGTCTGATCCTAACCATCGCTGAAGGAAAGCTAAAGAGAGGCAGTTATCACTGCCAATTTGCACTCAGGTTTTTTCAATGACTTTGAAAAATTGTAATTTTAATATGGAGTATGACTCTAATTTAATGTGATAACTTCTACTGAAAATTTACATACATATTTAGTGAACAAAAGTGATTGCTTGAGTGAAAGAAAATAATGCAGCATTCAGCATGATGGTTTTAGAATGTGACAACACTGAAACAACACTGATATTGCCAATTAATTTCCATTCAGAAATGCAGTGCATTTAGGTTGAATTTTCCAAGGTTAGTAAATAACTTAGCGTAATACTTTAAAGGCAGCTGTGCTCATTTTGCACATTTTAACTGGTTAAAACTCATGCCAACAGCTAGATCTGGGAATTAAATCTTACGTTTTAAATGCTTAACAACAAGTAGCACATGAATTAATATATCTGTTATGTTTCTGCTTCTCTCTTCAAGGTGAGTAGAATAGTTATTGACAAGATAATTTTGATCCATAGGCCTCTGATATTGTGTGGCATTTAACTAATCAAATTTTATTTTAAGAAATACATTAATAATAGCCAAAAGATGGAAACAACCTAGGTGTCCATCAACTGAAGAATGGATAACCAAACTATGGTACATACACACAATGGAATACTATGCATCCCTAGAGAATAACACAGAATCTGCAAAACACCACATAATGTGGATGAACTTGGAGGACATTATACTGAGTGAAATAAGTTAGTCTCAGAAGGACAAATACTGTATTAGTACATTATTGTAAAAAGTCAAGGAAAGGTTTATATATGGAAGGAAATTTTTTTTGTTGATTACCAGGGGTAAGAGGGGAGGGGAGGGAACACTGTAAAAAAAAAATACATTAATAAATCCTCTTTAGTTTCAGCTATAATGGGTTACCTTATTTATATAATACTAGTCTATTTCTTTCTATGAATTTTCTTCATAATATATTACTCAGAAAACCTTATTATTGACCAATAATATTAAAAATATATATTTTTAGAAAAGACAATACTTGCTTGTGGTCAAAGGATACAAAAGGATATAGATATTCACTGATAAGTTTCTGTTCTGGTTACCTAGTGCCACTCTGACAGGAATATACCACAAATGGAATGCTTGAATAAACAGGAGCTTATTCTCTTACGGTTTGGAGGTTTTAAGTCGAGTTCAATGTGCCAGGCTCTCGGGGCTGTGTGAAAGCCCCTTGACCTCGGGCATCAGCTCCTGACTCTTGTTCCCGGCCCACTGAAGCTAGAGGCATCTCTTCACTCAGGCAACTACTGACTGCTGAGGCTAACAAGCCCAAGGTTGACAAATAAAATGGCACAGTCCCGATGTTACCAAAAAACACAGCAGACCATTGATTCAATTCCATGGAAAGTCTCAAGATTGGCAGAGCATGGCAGGCTGCTGAACAATGACTTGGCTACATACAGGGTTCAAGCATGCCATAAGCTAGAGCCCATTCCCAAAGCTGCTTCTTGTATACAGGAAGCATACCATATCCCTAAAGCAGCTACTCAGCTGCTCCAATTCATTGCAACATTGAGTTAATTACAAATCTTACCATGGGGAAAAACTACATCCAGCTGTCCAGCCACTCAACCACGCCTAGCCAAGTTGACACAGAAACTTAACTAGCAGTTTCCCTCCTACTCCTGAAGTCCTGTCACCCAAATCCTTCCCTTAGGACCGAGTGCTCTCAATAGTTTCTTCCAGAGATCGTCTATGAATATAAGTGTGTTTGTTTTTAATGGAAACCATTTTCCATATAAGCAGAATTATACTGTAACCATATATTGCATAGGAGCTCTGGTAGCATAGTGCCTAAGGCACTTGACTGCTAACCAGAAGGCTGGCGGTTCAAACCCAACAGCCACTTCTCGGAAGGAAGGTTAGGCAATCCTACTTTTGTAGTGATACTGCCTCAGCGACAAATAACAACAACAACAACATATATTGCATATATATATATATATATATATATAAAATGCAATATGATTGTTTACTTATCTGTCTCTTCAGTTATTTTCCTAGCTTCTTGAAGACAACAACATCTATTTACATTTTAAAAACAATGTATTGAATGCCTACTGTGTCCCCAGTATTGTTTTAGGTTCTGGGAATACATCATTAGAGAAAACAAACTAAAAGCTTATCCCCATAAAGTCTTTATTTTTATTCTTCATCTCTACATCTCCAGTTTATAACATAATACCTGATATATAGTTTATCTTCAGTGAAGCTTGGCTTTTTAAAATAAAATTATATTAAGATACTTAACCAGTTAACAATAATATTCCACAATAGGTGGATAGTATGGCTAATTCAGTAAAGGCTCTATTTATTCCAAAATACTAATGACACAATTAGTGGATCTACTGTCTGAATATACATACCAATTTACATGTGCCTCTATTTTCACTGACTTTATGAATTCAGAAAGATATATGTTTTGGTTACCTAGTGCCACTCTGACAGGAAAATACCACAAATGGGATGGCTTGA
>NW_006921966.1:1779349-1781651 GCF_000298275.1 Orycteropus afer afer | reverse complement strand
GTGGTTCAAACCCACCAGCCACTCTTGGGAAGGAAGGTTGGGCAATCTACTTCCATAGTGATACCACCTCAGAAACCCAAGGAGGGGTCGCTATGAGTTAGATTGGACTCAATGGCAGTGAGTTTTTGAGTTTTCATCATTGAGTTTGATTACTATTTTGCTTTCATTTGCTCATTCTGGTTTGATTCAAATTTTATATATATTTATATAAGCTCTGGTGGTATAGTGCCTAAGGCATTTGATGGCTAACCAGAAGTTTGAAGGTCCAAACCCACCAGCCACTCCATGGAAAGAATTCTGGGCAATCTACTTCCAGAAAGATTTACTACCTCTGAAAGCCAATGGAGGTCACTATGAGTTGGAATTGACTCAATGGCAGTGAGTTTTGTTATATATGTAGATACTTTTATTTTACCCAGTGTACAGTTCTTTATCATTTCCTGAAATCTCACACAATTGAATTAGAAATAATTTGGGAAAAAATAACCATTTCTTGAAGGTAAAATACAAAGCAGATTAGACTGCTTAAATTGATGTCTATTTGAGAGTTATAAATAAGCTTGCAAATAACTGTACTCATAAATTTTTTTTCTTTTGATTAACCTCTTTTATTTTCAGATTGACATTATAGCATGGTATCAGTGCCAAATATGCCTCTTCCACTCTCCACTAAAACAGTTAAGAAGGTATGTAAAAAAACCACAACATGAAACATTTAATGAAATTAATGACAGGAGGAAAATACAGAGGAATAGGGTAGATGGGATTGAATTTAAAAAAAATCCTCTTTACATTTGGAAGGAGAATGACACATTAAGACAGAAAGGAAGTATGATAAGACTTTGCCTCCTTACCATTGTCAGCCTAGACTGGGGCCCAGGATTTTTCCACTGTCCCGAAACCTAGGCAGCCATTTTCCTGTGGCATGGTGGCCGTTTCTGAGGTGACCAGAGTCTTGTTCACCATTTCTTCATCCCTACCACTATTTTTAAGATTTTAATTTAAAACTTTTTATTTTTTAAAAATTGAAAATACCTTATTCACTGCAAATACTATTTCCCAACAACATAAATGGTGACTATGCATGTAGACCTCACCAGATGGCATTAGATCACACAGGAATCAGATCAACTACATCTGGGAAAGAAGTGATGGAGAAGCTCAATGTTATCAATCAAAATAAGGCCAGGAATTAACTTTGAAACAGACCATCAATTGTTCATATGCAAGTTAAAGTTGAAGTTGAATAAAATTAAAACAAGTCCGTGAGAACCAAAACATGACCTTGATTATATCCTGCCTGAATTTAGACACCATCAATCCTAGACACCTAGACACCATCAGAAGAATAAATTTGACACACTGAAAACCAATAACTAAAGGCTAGATGAGTTGTGGGATGACATCAAAGACATCATATATGAAGAAAGCAAAAGGTCATGAAAAAGACAGGAAAGGAAGAAAAGACGAAAATGGATGTCAAAATAACCTCTGAAATTAGTTTTTGAAAGTAAAGTAGCTAAAGGGAATGGGAAAAAATAAAAAATAAAAAAAAAAGTGTTGAAACAGAGATTTCAAAAAGCTGCTTGAGAAGACAAAGTAAATTATTTTAATTAAATGTGCAAAGACCTGGAATTAGAAAACCAAAAGGGAAGAATATGCTTGGCATTTCTCAAGCTGAAAAACGAAAGAAAATATTCAAGCCTTGAGTTGCAATATTGAAGGATTCTATGGGCAAAATAATGAATGATGCAGGAAGCATCAAAAAGATATGGAAGGAATACAGTCATTGTACCAAATAGAATTGGTCAACATTCAGCCACTTCAGGAAGTACTATGTGATCAAGAACTGATGGTACTGAAGAAAGACGTCCACTGAAGAAATTGGTGAAAAATAAGTCTCCAGGAATTGCAGCAATACTCATTGAGATATTTCAGCAAATGGATGCCATGCTGGAGACATTTACTTCTCTATGCCAAGTAATTTGGAAGACAGTTACTTGGCCAACTGACTGGAGGAGATCCATATCTGTGCCATTCCAAAGAAAGGTGATCCAATCTGTGGAAATTATTGGACCATATCATTAATATCACACACATGTAAAATTTTTCTGAAAATATTTCATTATATAAGGTCCTTCCTTGTCTCGTATGGTGGTTTTTGTCTTAAAGTCAATTTGATCAGAAATTAATATTGCCACTCTTGCTCTCTTACAGTTGCCATTTACTTGATATGTCTTTTTCCAACCTTTGATTTTTGAAATATTTTTGTCTTTATCTCTAAGGTGTGTCTCTTGTAGGC
>NW_006921966.1:1770835-1777998 GCF_000298275.1 Orycteropus afer afer | reverse complement strand
TTCTTTATGTGGACTGTGATGGTCTGTGGTCTCTGAGGCATCATGGCATTGTTGTATTTTGATCTCTATTAACTGTTTTTGAAGAGCAGCTGAGGGTGATTCAGGCTCTTGTTGGTGATTTTTTATTGTTTGCCCATTGGTGGAGAAGGAGGTAGTGGCTGTCACTCAGTAAGTGAAGTTGCAGGAGGTGTGGGTGTAGTTGTGTCTTATGGGGACTGTTACTGTCTCCCACTCAGTTAGACAAAAATTGCAATTGAATAACCATCAAAACACTAAAAGCACATGGACAAAAAACCCATCATGTAATCACACAGGAACAGTAACCAAAAAAGGGAAAAAGAAGAAGAAAAAACAAGAAAACCTGTAATTTCTGGGAATAGGGCACTAAGAGAAAAAAAGGTAGAGAAAGAGAATAATGAAGGAAAAAAATAGGAAAAATGAAAAAAGGAAAACAAGTTATGGGGTTAACCATGAGAAAAAAGGGCAGAAAAAATGTAAATTTTTTTAAAAAAATCAACCAGAAACAGTGAAAAGAAAAAATGCTGAAAACTAGGACCTGGGAGGGGAAGATTAAGAGTAATAGTAAAAAGGACAAAAGTATTATTAATAATAGTTGTTTTAAAACATACAAATACAAGCAAACTAATCACCAGAAAAAGGAAGCAAAAAGGAAGAAAAAAAAAAGAGAAAAAAAAATCGGTGGAGGACAGAGCAGGGCACCCAGGCTCCATCTGAGCACACAGACTGTGATGGAGTTCTTGTGGGTCCAAAAGGTAGGTGGGAGTGGGAGATGGCTGCACCTCCATTCACCAAGCTGGTGTGGGTTCTAAGAGTATCAAAAGGAATGTCACACCTTTTCAGTCTTGCAGGTCTGGAGTGTCCTTGGGTTGCTGGCAAGCAGAATGTGTTCATAAACCCCAGGAATCTGTGTAAATGCTGTCTCTTTAAATATCCAAAATAGTCAAGCTGCTTTTAAACATTCAAAATGGTGGCACCCTCCGGATTGTCAAAAGTCCGTAGCTCAGCCTGCCTTTCTCTTCACCTTCTCCATTTATTCCCCAGCCACCAGAGCAGTCTTTCATGGAGTCCCTGGCTAGCAGGGCTGATTTTTAGGTTAATTCTTAGGTCCTACTACCACTCGAGAATCTCCAAGCTCTCTGTGCTGTGCCGTCAGGATTGCTCAGGATTGCTGCCAGACCGCAGCTCCATCTGTCTCCTTTTTTGGTAATTTCATGCAAATTCTTCTGCTAGTTGGGGTTTAGTACACTTCTATATCCTTCCCTTCAAGGTTCAGGGGTCCAGGATTATCTTCTGTGTCTGTGTTAATTGGTTTCCCTTCTCTTTGTTGAAGAGGGTCTGTGCAGTCTTTCTGCCTTGTCTGCCATCTTACCGGAACTCTCTGAAGATATTTCAAAAAAGAGTTGCAGTTGTGCATTGAAGGCAACTACCAGAAGTCAAGCTGGATTTAGAAGAGGATGTAGAATGAGGGCTATTATTACTGATGTCTGATGGATCTTGGCTGAAAGCAAAGAATACCAGAAAGAGGGTTGCTTGTGTTTTATTGACTATGCAAAGGCATTCGACTGCACGGATCATAAATAGTTATGGATAACACTGCAAAGAATGGAAATTCCAGAACACTTAATTGTTCTCATGAGGAATCTATACATAGACAAAGAGGGTGTCATTCAAATAGAACAAAGGAATACCGCATGGTTTAAAATCAGGAAGGATGTGCATCAGGGTTTTATTCTTTCACCATGCTTATTCAAACTATATGCTGAGCAAATAATCCAAGAAGCCAGATTATATGAAGAAGTCCACAGTATTAGGATTAGAGATTCACTAACAACCTGCAATATGCAGGTGATACAATCTTGCTTGATGGATGAAGATCTTACTGATGAAGATCAAAAACTACAGCCTTCAGTATGGATTGCACCTCAACATAAAGAAAACAAAAATCCTCACAACTGGACCAATAAACACCGTCACTTTAGATGGAGAAAATATTGACATTGTGAGGGATTTCATTTTGCTTGGATCCACAATCATTGTCCATTGAAACAGCAATCAAGAAATCAGATGACTTATTGCACTGGGCCAATCTGCTTCTAAAGACTTTTTAAAGTGTTAAAGTGCAAAGATGTCACTTTGATGACTAAGGTGCACCTGACCCAAGTCATGGTGTCTTCAATCACCTCATATTGAAAAGCTGGACAATGAATGAATAAGTAATGAATGAGGAAGACCTAAGAAGAGCAGATGCTTTTGAGTAGTAGCATTGGCGAAGAATACTGAAAACGCCATGGACTGGTGGAAGAACAAGGAAATCTGTTGTGGTAGAAGTGTAGCCAGAATGCTCCTTGGAATTGAGAATGGCTAGACTTTATCTCACTTACTTTGGTCGTGTTGTCAGAAGGAACCATTCCCTGGGAAAGATTATCATGCTTAGTAAAGTAGAGAGGCAGTGAAAAGGGGGAAGTTCCTCAACAAGATGGGTTGACACAGTGGTTTCACTGATGGGCTCAAGTATAACAACAATTTTGAAGATGGCACAGGACTGGATAGTGTTTGGTTCTGTTGTATATAGTTTCACTAAGAGTCAGAACCGACTCAATGGCACAAAGTGACAGTATATTATTATGTATGGCCAGCCACTCCATTTTAGGGAGCAGGGGCTACAGTAGCCAAGGTTTAAAATTGGGCAATGATGCACTCACACAATAAATCCATGTTTCTGGTATAGAGCTCTTCAGTTCTCCATCATACCAACAAAACTAACTGTAGTTATTTACTTTTGTGGCTTGCCTCAATTAACATACCTAATTAAGTTACCAACTCCCATAAACACATTTCTACAAACCAAACCCACTGCCATCGAGTTGATTCTGACTCATATTGACCCTCTATGACAGAGTAAAAGTGTCCTGTAATGTTTCCAATGCTGTAAATCTTTGTGGACCAGACTGCCTCATCTTTCTTCCACTGAACAGCTGGTGGGTTCAAACTACCAATCTTTTGGTTAGCAACTGAATGTCCTAACCACTATATCACCAAAGTTCCTTATAAATACATTTTTTCAAAAAAAAAAAAAAAAACCAAACCCACCCACTATTATCGAGTCAATTCTGACTCCAAGCTACCCCTACTGGGTTTCCAAGATTGGAAATCTTTACAGAAGTATATTGCTTCATCTTCCTCCCACAGAGCAGGTGGTGGGTTTAAACTATTGACCTGGTTAACAGACAAATGCCTTATATGTTATGCCACCAGTGCTCCTTATAAAGACATTTAGAGAGAGAGAGAAAAAAAAAAGCCATGTAAAGTATTTCTCAAAATAAAAATAAATGATCCCTTCCTCACAATGTTCCCATTGTTTTCACCCTTATGGAAGGGCAGACACTGCCCTATAAAATAGATTTCAAGGCAGTTATTCCCCATTCTTTGCTGTTGTTATGTGCCGTCGAGTTGGACCCAACTCATAGCAACTCCTCTTTGGGTTTCTGAGGCAGTATCACTACGGAAGTAAATTGTCCAACCTTCCTTCCAAAGAGTGGCTGGTGGGTTTGAACCACCAGCCTTCTGGTTAGCAGTCAAGTGCCTTAGGCACTACGCTACCAGAGCTCCTAGTTAGTCCCTAGACAGTACTGATTAGCAGAAACAAATTCTCTGGTAACAGCTTCAATTCAATACCACTTTAGTACTCAAAGGTCTCTAAGTGGCGCAAATGCATTGCACTCAAGTACTAACCTAAGGGTTGGCAGTTTGAACCTACCCAGCAGAAGAAAGGCCTGGTGATCTGTTTCCATAAAGATTACAGCCAATCAATCCCTACAGAGCAGTTCTACTCGGTAATACATGGAGTCACCATGAATCAGAACCAAGCTGATGGCAACTCGTTTGGTTTTGGTTTCTCCCTAAGCTGAGGCGTATGACTCTCTTTTTGAAAACTAGTGAAAGGGAAGGAACAATTTGCTTTTGAGTGAAAAAAAAAAGTATAAAATGCATTTACAATAACAATATTCCTGTAAAAAGTTTAATGCAAACCTACATAGTACTGATCATTTCCAATTCAAAACTCTTGCCTCTTTCTCTTACTTGCAAAAGGTAAAAAGATGTAATAATAGTCTTCCATCCTAACAAATATCTAATTGATAATATTCAAATGGCATAAGTTGTAACTGAAAAAATAGGAAACTAACCACTGATGAAAGATTATTTCCTATTATTTTCACCTTCAAAATATACATTCCTACATATTTCTAAGCTTTAATAAACTAGATCTGCTTTTTCCAATATAAATATATATTTGTCCAAGGCAGAGAATGATCTTACAAATAAACCATTTCAAATATCTAAGGACAGAATACAGCCTTACCTTTCTGACAAATAAAAATTTCCAAGTTTAACACTCACACTTACCTGCCCTCCTACCTGGCTTCCTGGGAAAATTTTTCAAGGTTCCTCTACCAATTGTAAAGGATAAAATTTTGACACACATTTGTAGACTCTGTACAAAACCTGGATCAAGTCCAACTCACAATGCCCAGACCCAGGGCATTATTTCTACTTTCAAGTGATCCCAGCTGCTTTTTAAAATTTCGGTTCCATTAACAACAGCCGTCTTAGTGTGCTTTTCCTCAGGATCAGCTTGCTAGCCTTTTAGCTAAACTGAAGTTCTCAGAACCCTTAAAGTCCCTGTCTAATTAATTCATGCACATATAGATTAAAGTCCATTTCTTTTTATTCCCAGGGGTTAGAGACTGTCATAATTACTTATTCCAGGTGATAACATAGTTGGTAATGGCTTCACAATCTATTCCAGTCTTCCTGCTTTGTCTGGGGTGTATGTCCCTCTCCACACTAAAATTAAAGGACAAATCATAGACAGCCTTGAATACCCCTTCCCCCCCCCCACACACACACACTAGTTCTGACTCTTCATAGCCTTTTTGGGCTCTGAGCAATTGGAATCCAGGGTCAACCCTTCTCAGATATTTCCTATCCATCTTGGGAAATCTGGCAAGACCCCTGCCCCAGCTACTGAAATCACTTTTCAATAAGATGACCCTGATATTGATCTGAATCAGAGAGAGTATTTGGAGGGTCCCATCTGTGGGAGTTCAAGGAACATCAAAGGCCACTTGCTGACACCATGGATTCCCAGACCATTTTCCAGTGCTGGAGCAGTACTATGTACAGACCTACATTACATTTTAAAGCTATCAGATTCCATTCTCCATTCTGCTCATGGCTGCTAGAGGCCTGAAATAAGGTATATTAATGCAGATGATTTAACAGATAGAATTTTATATTTTATTGGAGATAAGGCATAGGCCTTGTCATGGTAGTCAAGTAATGTCCTGGCCCAGATCTAACTCAGAGAGAGGTTTTCTTATAGATTATATACTCTCCAATAACTTCCTTTTCTTTCCCCCCATATATCACTACTTAAGACTACCTCTCAGACCATCCATGTGGAGAGAGAGGCAGAGGAAATATTTATGGCAAACAACAAGTCAGGCCCTTGCTGCAACCTCTGTCTTTTGTCCTGAGGAGTCTTTGATTTTATCTTTGCTTTATCTCACCTTCAGATAACATAAATTGGTTATGAAAAAACTCTTCAGTACCCTAGGCCAAAGAAAACAACCACAACATTAAAAACAATAAGGATTACCTCTATATGATGTATCATTTACACCTACTTCTCACTTATCGACTGTCTCCTTATCTGACATTGTGCATTTATGGCAACAGTAAAAAAAAATCTGCAGTCTAATTATTTTGTGCATTAATAACGTATGTCTGGCAGAAACTAATGCTGAAATGTAAGGTAAGAGTAATGCTGGCTTTGATGGTTAAGGTTATGTGTCAAGTTGGCTGGGCCATGATTCTTTGTGGTTTAACAATTATGTAATGACATAATTTGTCAGTTAGATAATGATGTGGTTGTCCTCCATTTTCACATAATGCCAATTTTTGCATAACCTGGTCTTTGGAACCTAGGCACATCGATAAGTACAGAGTGGGTGCACATGCAATACTTTGGACATGCTATCAAGAGAGACCAGTCCTTGGAAAAGGACATCATGTTTGGTAAAATAGAGGGTAAATGAAAAAGTGGAAGACCCTTAACAAGATGGATTGACACAGTAGCTACATCAGTGGGTTGAAACATAGTAATGATTGCGAGGATGGTGGAGGACAGGGCAGTGTTTTGTTCTGTTGTACATAGAGTCACTATGAGTTGGAACGTACTTGATGGCACCTATCAATAACAACATAATGACATACTACTCAGCCAGTAGGAGAAATGAAGTCTTGCTACATGCTACAATGTGGATGATCTGGAAGACATTATGTTGAGTAAAATAAGTCAATCACCAAAAGACAATATTGTATGACATCAGTTATATAAAAATACAGGAAAAGACAAATGTATAGGAACAAAGTTTATTAGTACTTACTAGGGATGAAAGGGAGAGGGGAAAGGTGAGGTTAATGGTGATGGAAATAGCATGATGATTAAAGGTGGTATTGCACAGCAGATTATTATAATTGATGTCAGTAAGCTGTACACTTGTAAAAAGTTGAATTGCCAAAACTTGTATGATATATATATTTATAACCACAACAGAATAAGAAAATGTAGCTGCTGAGACTGACGATGTATAGTCAAAAACTTGATGGGATTTGGTTTCTTTGTTTGGAGGTTTAATGTCATGGTTTTATGGGACAACCTAGTTAGTTGGCCTAATAACATCTATAGTGCCTCTGTTCTTCCTCCCAGTTAGATGTGTAGTCCTGGGGTCTTAAAAGCTTGTAAGCTTCCGTCCAAGGCACAACGACTGGTCTCTCTTTGCCTGGAACAACAGAGAAAGGAAAGTCAGGAAAAGGAGGAGGATATGAAATGTGTGGCTAATTGTCTCTGTGAATAATTGCTTCATCTGCCATGACAGTAGAAGAACTGGATGGTCCCTGGCTACCATTACTGAATATTTTGATCAAAGATACCATAGAAGAATTCTGATCAAAAGGGGGAAAATACAGAACATAATCTCAAATTCTCATGGACTTCAGACTTTCTGAACCCATGGAAGCTAAGTGAACCACATTGGCCTGAATAAATCTTTATACCTTAAACCAAAAAAAAAAAAAAA
>NW_006921966.1:1755936-1770735 GCF_000298275.1 Orycteropus afer afer | reverse complement strand
CATTGGCCTGAATAAATCTTTATACCTTAAACCAAAAAAAAAAAAAAATCCCCAATGTCTTCTTAAAACCAAACAATAGTTTTGCTTAACTACTAAAAAAAAATGTCTGTCTTCAGCGTTATACTGTTTTAAGAGCTATCTATATGGGATCAAACTGACAACAATAACTCAAAAAATTAGACAGGAACCTAGAGCTATCTATATGGGATCAAACTGACAACAATAACTCAAAAAATTAGACAGGAACCTTTGGGGCAAGTGAATTCATATCTAGGAAAACAAAGTATGACTAGTGGCACAATTCAAAGAATGCAATGTCACTTAATAGTACATGTAGAAACTGTTGAATTGGTGTATGTTTTGTTGTGTATATTCTCAGCAACAACAAATAAATAAATAATATAAAAAAAAGAAAAATAGAAACAAATGTCCACACAAAATCTTGTACATGAATGTTCATAAAAGCATTATTCATAATAGCCAAAAAAGAAAATTCTTATTCTTTATTTTCCCCAATTATTGTGTTATCTGTCTTTCTCTCTGACACTCTGTCTCTCTACATGTATGTATGTGTGTGTGTGTTTGTGTGTGTATGTTGGTGGGGTGGTTGGTGCTATAAATTACTCTCAGCAAATAATTTTTCCATCCTCTAAGGTAGGCATTTTACCTCAACTGATAGGAAGGGAGGAAAGCCATGAAGCTATTGTACAACTATCTGGTAATTGAAATGTCAGATAGTAGTGGTTTACCTAAGTTTTCAGATCCCCTGATTTTAATATCAGTCCACTATACAGACACTGCCTCCTTGGGTAGCACAAATGGTTTGTGTTGTCTACTAACCCAAAGGTTGGAAAGTTTGAACCAACTCAGCAGCACCCTAGAAGAAAACTCATGAAATAGTTCTACACTGTAACAAGTGTGGTAGCCAGGAATCAAAATTGACTCCAGGGCAACAAATTTATTTATTTTTTCAAAAAGAGTTACTAGGCTACCTGGGTGATACAAATGATTAAGGGTTGGCTACTAACTGAAAGGTTGATGGTTCTAACTCATCCAGGGGCATCTTGGAAGAAAGATCTAGCAATCTACTTCTGAAAGGTCACAGCCATGGAAAACTCTGTGGAGTGGAGTTCTACTCTGACACATATGGGTTGCCCTAAATTGGAATCAAATCAATGGCACATAGCTTTTTACTGTTAAACAGTTACTAATACTGGAACGTCTATGTATCAACTTCTTCATCTATTCTTTCCTCAAATCAGCTTGATATGCTTCTTGCTTTCTCATGCCACTGAGATTACTTTTATTGTAGTTACCCATGATTCCTAGATTTTGAATCAAAATGAGTTCTTTCTATTCCTTAATTTCTTTGAATAAACTCAACTTTTGACCTGCATTATCCCTCCCTGCTCCTTGAAAGTCTTTATCAGTTCATTTCCCTGGCACTGAATTATTTGGATTTGCCTTCTTTTCTAACTCTCTCCAGGAGCTTTTCCATACTCCTCTACTCTACCTATAATTGCTGGCATTCCCAGGCAAGCACCAACTGTTGAGAAATCTCTTCTGAAGTCAGCAATAACAAATTAGGCACCTTCTACTTACTGATTTAAACAGGAACAAATCTGTTTAAATACATTATTATAAATGCATCAAATTATATTAAACTGGTTCATATTGTTAGCTGCCCAATGATGTTCTCTCTTCATAATCTGCTGCAGATTGAACTTGGTTCATATTGTTAGTTTTTTTGTTAGTAGATACTGAGTCAATTCCAACCCTGTGTGCATAATGGAACTCCTCCATTTGGTTTTCAGGGCTGTGATGTTTAACGAGGAGATCACCAAGTCTGTCTTCCAAGGCACCTCTGGGTACATTCAAACTACCAATCTTTTGTCTAGTAGTCCAGCCATTTGCACCACATAGGGGCTCTGGATCATATTAGATGAAGCAAAATCAAATAATGTCTACACTATTAAATGATTGATGTCCCTGGGTAGCACAAATGGTTAAACTCTCAATTACTAACCACAAGTTTGGTGGCTTGAACCCCCCCCCCCCAGAGGTACTTCAAAAGAGGATCCTGGCAAACTTCTTTCAAAAGTTTACAGCCTTTAAAACTCTTTGGAGTACAGTTCTACTCTGAAGCACATGCGGTCACCAGGAATCAGAATGAACTCAATGGCAAGTGATTTTCTTTTGTTTTGTATTAAAGCATTAAAAGCAATGATCCATACAGAAACTGGAGAGTTATCCTCAGCTCTTTTCTCTCCCTCATTGCCATGTCCATATACTCACAAAATCATATTAAATCTACCTTCAAATATTTCTCACATTTGTTTTACTCTGTTCCTATGTCTACTCCCTTAGATGTACCAACTATATTTCTTTCCTATACTATCACATTTTTTTTGTTTGTTTTGTCTTCCCCATTCCCCAAAAGTAGTTGTTAAGCACTTACCAGCATATCAGTATATTCATCCATTAAATTGTAACTCAAATGTTATTGCTTAGAGGACTTCCATAATCATTGTCACAGCCATTTACCATTATATTTAATTAATTAGTCCTTGTTTGGAATTATTTCTAAGATGATTTATACCTAATGTGTATATTATATATAATACACTTACGGTCTAGTAAATTACATAGTGTGGCTTTTCTAGCCATAAGTCTTTGTAAACTCCATGGTGGAATTTGCCATGAGCAACCACGTAGCTCTTGATTGTTAAAGTTATCCACCTGGGGTATTTCTGTTGGGAGAAGCACAAGTCATTTTCTGGGAAGTTCGCTCTCTCTCAAGTGTATGGAATTCTGATGTTGGGATTGGTTAGTCTGGCCACTCTGCCAGGCTCAAAAGGAGGCCTCCTAGAGGCAAAAGAAATCTCTCACTGCCAGCTGGGAGATGTGAGAGACACACACTGCTTGGAGAGAGACACCAAGAGACATGCACTGCTGGGAGACAGAGAGAGACACACACTGCTGGGAGAGAGACACTGACAGACACACACTGCTGGGAGAGAGACTGAGAGAGACTGTCAGCTGAGAGACGGTGGGCTGTGAGAGACTGAGTGCATTTCTGAACTTGAGTTGTAGCCTGTTTCTCCTCTAATAAACCCCATAGTCTGTGAGTTTTGTGTGGCCACTGCAGCAAATTATCAAACCCAGCAGAGAGGTGATTGGTGCTGCAGGAGGAATAGTTGGTACCAGAGTTGGTGAAAGGGCTAGAGGGAGGCAGCATGGCTGGCCTCACAGGAATAGGCCATGGGCTACTGATGGTGATTCTGTCTTCCTCTTGTGGGGCTAGAGGAGGTCAGAAGATGTGGCCTCCCTGCCCCTTTGGCAGCACTAAAATATAATGTATTGGTTAACATGATTCCTCTTATGGGTTTTTGAGTTTCTTGATGGCAGGGTTTGTGCAGTATTTCACTTTATTTTCTCAGTGTATTGCACCCAGCAGACTATCATGTTGGCTGATAATTTATATACTATATAAATCCATTAGCGTAACATGATCATAATCTAAGCAGAAAGGTATTAGATACTAAAAAATGGCATGCAGGTATGGTATTATTCTGTCTGGACCAAAACAAAAGAAAACCAAAAAACCTACCAGCAACATCATGTATAAAAAAGGAGGAGATGGTAATGCAACAGTGAATATGTGTAATGCTTTATGAGGAATCTAAAACCATTTTGGAGATGCTTAGCATAATATATTCAGTGTTTTTTTATATATACCTTTCAAACCAATGTATTGATTTACATTTTTTGGCAGTTACAGTTTTTCTTATTCTTGTAAGATATAGATAGCACCATTTGCCAGTTCAACATTTTTCACTTGTATAATTCAATGAGATCAATTATATCAATCATGTTGTATAACCACGAAATCCTGCTACATGACACACATGGATGAAACTTGAAAGCATAATGCTCAGTGAAATGTCGATTACAAAAAAGACAAATATTGTGTGATTTTAGTGATTTTTTTTTAAAAAACTGTAACATTTTACTCTAGAGATTACTCCATAACAGTGTTTATAGATCTTCATTACTTTTTATAACTGCATAGTGTTTCATTATGCAGATTTACCTTAGTTTCTTCAACCCCTTCCTTATTGAACAGGTGAGTTATGTTCAGGCTTTGTTAGTACAAGTTGTTGTTGTTGTTGTTGTTGTTATGTGCCGTTGAGTCGGCCCCGACTCATAGCGACCCCTCCTTGGGTTTCCAAGGCAGTATCACTACGGAAGTAGGATTGCCCAACCTTCCTTCCGAGGAGTGGCTGGTGGGTTTGAACCACCAGCTGTCTGGTTAGCAGGCAAGTGTCTTAGCCACTATGCTACCATCTTTTACATACAATTGTAATTTTAAGGGTTTTTAAACCTAACCAAATAATAAAGTAACAAAGCCCCCCCCCTTGTTTTTTTGGACCTGCATCTCACCAAATGTTACCCTTTCATCTGGGAAATTGTTTAGCAATTTTTTTAACAGTAACTAAAATATTTTTTCAGTGGATAATAAATGAAGTCATCCTATGCCTAGATTGAAAGATAAGATTAGAGGATCATTTAAGACCTGAACGAATATGGAATGAACATTTCTTTGAAAAGTTTAAATGAAAAGCAATTTTCTTAAAATACATAAATACTAGGTTCTTTTACCTAAAAACCTATGTCATCATACAAAACACATTGAATCAGAAAAGGCTTTAGCAAGCTGAAGCAGGCTTTAACCAGAGAAGGCAAAGTAACATGAGCTGTTTGATGACCTGCAGCACTGAAAATATGTTCAGTTTGCAGAAGTACAGGAGTTCTACTGGAAAAATGGGACAATAGGCAGGTTTCCAGCTGCACACCAAGAAGCTGCAATAGAAATCCAATAGTGTAATATTAAATTAGTCAGAGGCCTCAGAAATCCAAATAATTGGTCCAGGTAGCTGTAGAAACTCTTCAAATTAATTAATACATGCATTTGGCTGGAGATCCTGTTTTGACATGATAGCCTTTGCCCCACTATTGGAGGTTATCATTTTCAATATTGTAAGATTAGAGTGGAAGAGTTCAGGCCAAGAAAGGAGCAGTAATAAATTGGTTGGTGAGCTAAGGGATTAAAAAGAAAAATCACATTTGTATGTGCTGAAAGAGGGAGGTAAAATATGATCTAGTGGTTTTAGATTTACTCAACAAATCCTAGTAAATCATTAAATGTATAAATAAATATTTGCTTTTAAGGAATAATTATTGTGGTTTTAATATTCTCCATTATTGTTTCTGAATTTTGGGCTATTTAATTACTTATCAGCCCTTCTATTAGAAACCCTAAATGTTATTTTTTTCTTTTTCTCTCATGCACTTTTCTTCTTTTTCTTTCTTCATCCTTTTTTTGCTTTGTGTTAGTCCCTGGACAGTGCTTGGTGGAAAAGAAAGAAAAACAATTTGCTGAAAGAAGAATTTTGAATTGTCAGTGAATCTTACCTTTTGTTAAGAGCCAAGAAAGAAAGAGGAAGTCTAGAGGAATGAAGGAGTGACAAAAGAGAAGTAAAGAAATAAGGGAGGTTCAAAGGTGATGATGACATAAAATTGAATTAGTCAAACTGTCAGAACATGACAAAAGGAGCTAAGTAGAACTTTGATACAATGAACACTTAAAAAAAGGTCGAAACTATGTAATGCCTCTTTCCTCCTCCAATGAACATGAATAGCTCTGTGGCTTTCATTAAAAATATACTGTCTCAGCAATTGTGACCTATTAGAAAGGTTACTTCTTATGAGTTGGGTGCGTAATAAGAAGAATGTCATTTAAAGCCTCTTTGCATTTAAATGTGCCATTGCTTTAATGCTACTTCAATAATGAAATATGTGAACATTATCTGAATAATGTGAAAACTACCTCTGGGGAAAAAATCCAAACCTAGTTGACAATAAAACTCATAATAAATGTTCTGTATTCAATTATCCAGAATACCCCTCTTCACCTATTTCCCTCTACCTCAGCTGACCTTGCTCTTTCTCCAATGTGTCAAGTTCATACCATCCCAAAGACCCTTGCATCTACTCTGATTTCTGGGTGAAACATTCTGTTGGAAGGTCACTCATGACTTGCTCCTTCACTCCATTCAGACCTTGGCTCAAATATCCACTTCCTCTATGTTTCCTTTTCTGACCATCCATGCTAGAAATAACACCCCTGCTAATCTCTAATCTCTGCCCTGCCTTATTTTTCTTCATAGCACATAATACTACCTACTATTATATATTTCTTTATATACAGTCTTTCTTTGTTGTTGTTGTTAGGTGCCATCAAGTCGGTTCTGACTCATAGTGACTCTATGTACAACAGAATGAAACACTGCTCTGTCCTGAACCATTCTCATTATTGTTGTCATGCTTGAGCCCATTGTCATAACCATTTTGTCAATCCATCTAGTTGAGGGTCTTCCACATTTTCACTGACCATCTACTTTATCAAGCATGATATCCTTTACCAGGGCTTGGTCCCTTCTGACAACATGACCAAAGTAGGAGAGACAAAGTCTGGCCATTCTTGCTTCTAAGGAGATTACCAGCTGTATTTCTTCTAAAAGAATAAATCTTTCGTTAACACATTGTAAAATCCACTATGCAGGAATTCTTTCTTTCTTTTTTTTTCTTTCTGAGTTTTTATCCCTCCAAACAATGCTTGGTGGACAGTGAAATAAAATCTACCACATACTGAGTGCTTAATATGTGTCAAGTACTTATCTAAGCCTTTTGAATTAACTCATTTAATCTGTATAACAACTATTATTGTTTCCACTTTAGAGATAAGGGAAAATGAGACAAGGTAAGTTAATCAACTTCTCGAGAGTCACATCTAGTAAATAAGGAAGTCAAGATTTAAACACAGACCACTATACTATATTGCCTCTCACTACTAGTAGGCATTCAATATTTGTTAAATGAAAACTCACTGGTTAAAAGTTATATTCTGATATTAATAACTTTTAATAGTTTCTTAGCTTTCAGGGGACCTCAAGGTAATTCATAATTTTGTATTTGAATTCAGAGCACTGAATGAGATATAATGAAAAGTGCCTGCTAGGCACTGAATCATTTGCCATGCTTTAGTGAGCTCCTACTTGTTGGCAGGCATTTTCCATATATTATCTGATTTAATTCTTTCTCTCTCGCTCTCTTTCTCTCTCTCTCACACACACAGAGAGAGAGAGAAAGAGAGAGAGAGAGAGAAACATATGGTTAAGTATTACCTTTCCTATTTTACAAATGATGTAACTGAGGCCACATTCAAGGAGCTCTGGTGGCGTAGTGGTAAGGCACTTGACTGCTAACTGGAAGGTCAGTGGTTTAAACCCACTAGCTGCTCTGCAGAAGAAAGATGGGATAATCTATTTCCATAAAGATTCACAGCCTCAGAAACCCAAATGAGGGTCGCTATGAGTCAGATATGGCTCGATGGCAGTGAGTTTTGAGTTTGAGGCCACATTCTGGGTCACATAATGGCATACAACAAGGACAATTTTCATTGATTCTAAGATGTAGAGATTCTGGACCTCTTTACCTACTAGACGAAATATTTTGTTGTTCATGATATATTTTCAGGACTGCTATGTACCAATGGGCCAGAGAGTTGTTCTGTCTTTTGTAACTGGTGGTGAATGTGGAGCATCTACCATGAAGTTATTCAATTTAGAGATATTTAGCTCCTTAATTCTCTCAACTGACATTTTGCAATTCATTTAAAAATAAGATTTCTCAATTCACTTTGGATCTTGATCATTGAAAAGTTATGCTCTTGAAGATAATCTTTTATGTAATATCATATTCTATAACACTAATGAAGGTGATTATGCACCAACTCTTTCCATCTCCCAGTTCCAAATTAAATTAGAAAAGGCAAAATATTTTCTGCTCAGCAATGAACTATATGATCCTGTGACTCTGCAGTAAGTTCTCAAAAAAGATATCTAAAACCTAACGAAGTCAGATAACGTAATGATGCTTTGGTATTTCACACACGGGATTTGGAAATTAATATATGCCTGAAACAAAAGGAGCTAATATGACAAATCAGGAGAAAAGTTAGTTATGATTTTCTATTCATTCACCAACCTAGATAACAGCAGCTTTAATTTCTTGAGTAAAATTGGTCTTCTAATGCTGCTGACCTTTCCTTCAGGGACCAACTTAATTTAGCTACATCAAAACATCATTTATATCTTGAACCTGTCAACTTTGAGGTTTTTAAGAATAACTCATTTTTTTTTTTCTTAACTAAGATATATATTCACTTTTTCAAGAATCCTATCATATAAGTTAATGGTATGCATTTGTACAATTAACCTTTGGCTAATAAAGTGTAAAATATTTTCATTAGCCTTATTTTGTAAGAAGTGGTCAATTAAAACTTCTGTTATGATTTGTAGTTTAAGTGGAGGTTGCCATTTGTCAAAGGGAATATATTGATTTGTACATGTAAATATAAAATACAATTAGAATAGATTATTCTAAAAGTACATGGTGGTATAAATAACATTTTAAATAGGCTGTACAAAAGTTGTTTTTCATAGAAGTGAATGGATGGTAGATCATATTACATCATCACTAGTGCTCTGAATCCTCACAAGTGGTATGTGGGGAAATGGTAAATAATTAGTTCTCTGAAAGAGAAACAAAGCCCTGATTTACAGTTTGTGGTGATTTCTGCTGTGGAAGCAGTCTCAATATGGCCGATTGCAGGCTAACAACCTGATGTGAACTGCCTAAATTCTGAAAATATAATAATGGTCTTAAGATAGTAACAGTTGGCTCCAGCACACCACTAAGGGCAAAATTTGACCTTGACTTCCTCTAGGTTTTTATAATTAAGTACTTTAATATTCAAGATACCAAACAAAACTCTACAATGCAGACTGGATGCTCATTGCTCTCCATTGTTTGTGTTTTGATTTATAAGCAGTAAACATCTGGAAAATGCAATCAATTAATTTTAAGTAACTAGCTCCTCAGCTCTTGAGCTAATTCCTCAGCCTGAAAAACATGTAAACTGTGGTGCTTTGGTAAGCTAAAATATATTAATGTTGCATGTATTTAAGCCAATTATCCTTCAACTTCTTGTTCAGGCAGATTTATATATATTCTCAGCCTTGCAGTTCCAACATCTTGGATTCAATTATTCTTTGTTGTGGGGGGCTGTCTGGTATACTGAAGGGTGTTTAGTGCCATCCTTGTTGTTGTTGTTGTATGCCATCGTGTCTAACCCGACTCATAGCGACCCCTCCTTAGGTTTCGGAGGCAGTATCACTACAGAAGTAGATTGCCTCATCTTCCTTCCAAAGAGTGGCTGGTGGGTTTGAACCACCAGCCTTCTGGTTAGCAGTCAAGTACCAGAGCTCCCAGTACCATCTCTAGACCCTACTTATTATATGCCCTAGCATTCCTAGGTGAGACAATCAAAAATGTCTCCAGACATTTTCAAGTGTTCCTTGGGGAGAGATAGTGTCTATTTTATATGCATATACATATGCGTAATATTTGTGAATTACAGGGAATGTTTGAATTTAAGGAAGACTTGAAAACTGTTTATATGTCACACAACAGTTGCAAGGAAACTAAAGAATATAGTTAATCATATAGATGTTTCAAAATATCCAGATGTATATCATCAAATAGGCAAAACATCTGTGAGAGAAACTAAATTTTTCCAGTTTTCATCTGGAAGTTTATCATTCTGTAAATGCAGCTTCATATCTCATTGGTCTAATGACTATGTCTATATGATGAATAGCACTGGTTCAGAAATCTGTTGATCTGGTGTTTTGGTCTGTCTTACTATCTGATTTGGATCATAGCCCAGCTGTTGTTACTCAATGTGAAATTTAAGATGATGCACAAGGGGAGAAAAAGAGAGAGAGAAAGAAAGAGAGAGAGAGAGAACATTGATTTATAGCCACAATTTGATGCTACAACTCAAGATCACTGTTCTCTTCCATTCTGTATCTTTCATCTCTCATTGTATGACATAGATGGAGTTTTAAAATATACGAAAGATTGCATTACTTCAGCAATAGGAGTCTAAACAAAGCTCTCAGTTTTAGATATTAACTGTGTGTGTGTGTTGCAAATTTATCTCATCTATTCACTATTTGTCAAAGCAGAAGCTTCCTTCATTGGGCATCTTCATTCTGGATGTCTTCATACAAGTGTATGCCTTAAGCTGGAGAAATGAAAATTAGATATGGCTCCCCATAAGTACCACACTTTCATAGTGGCCTTTGTTTGTATGTCTATATGGCAACAACCTTTCAAATCTAGTAAATGAATCGAATCCTAAATGAACACATAATGGCACCTTTAGCCACAAGAATCAACCTCTGCTCACCTTTTATGTTTCTGTTTTAGGGTTATAGTTAATGGTGGTAGTCATGATTTGGGAGGACTGGAATAAAAGTGAACTTACCTTTATTACTTTACTCTTGCCTTATGTGAATGGACATTTTCATTGTCAGAGAAGGGTTCAATTTAAAATTAAGCTTATTTTCCTCATAGAATTATCAAGGGACTTGACATTTTAATCTCTGGCATTAAATGACATCAACAGTAGGTTGACAATTGGAAACACATTGTTCTAACATGTTGACTTTATCAGGCACATTTACCTTTTTACCTTTTTGATCATTAATTATTCTAGAACAACCAGGTGAAGCTGTTTATTAAGAGGGAAATACCATAGTAAGATAAGAAGAACCAAACAAATAATGTAATTTAAACATGTTGAACTGTTTTCATAATCTAAATACTAGAGTTAACTCCAATAGAATTATTTTTCTTCAATTTTCTTCTTTATTCCATAAAGAAAAAAGGTAAATGATAAGGAAGAGAGAAAGAATGACAATTCACAACCCTAATCCATAACTTTTTATTCTGAAATTGAATTAAGATATTCAACATATCTTTCAGAAAAGAAACCCACTCTATTGTACACTTATCTGTACTTTTGGGTTTTTGATATTTTGCTATCAATTCTTCCATGGAACATGGCAGAGGACCAAATTAATTATAATCTGTATTGTGGGCTCTTTTATCTTTTATCTATTTTGGGGACACCTTATTTTATTCTATTCCATGGGAGATTGAATTCTCTTCACTTCAGAAGACTATTACAGATTTTATATTTGGCTTGATACTTCATAGTGACTCACTGCGTAAAACATATGAAATGCATGGCCAGAAATTTAATGAGTAAAGGGCAGAAATGTGGATCTTAATTCTAAGTGTTTAGGTCTGGCACACTTTCAGCAAACTTTGCAAGATTTTTATGGTTCACTGTGTTCTAGGGAAATAGATGAATTTATGATTTAATCTCTTTTGCATTTTAGATGCTTCTGTAATAAACTTGGCAAACAAGTAACTGCTACTCATTGACAATGGATATAATGCACATTTGAGTTGTAGTTAAAGAATAATAAAAACCAAATAAAAACACCAGCTAAATAACATACCACTGAATCCAATATAAATATGCCTCTTAAAAGGGAATTCTTTTGGCATGGATATTTTCTAATGATTATGGACACTACAGGACAAAATAAACAGACTGATTTTCTAGATGTATAATTGATCTGGAATACTAGTAAGAAGGCAATGAGTAATCTCCTTAAAAATGATTCCATGGATCTGAAAAAAAATCAATTACTATATTCCCAATTTGTACTTTCAGATAAATCCATTGTTATGGTTCATAAGGGCAAATTCAAATTAACTGTTCACTGGTCAATATTATATTTGACCTTTTGTGAATGATACATTTTCTAGGGAGGTCATGTTTCCATTTATGGTCTTAGTAAACTTTTTGCTATTACTTTTAATAGTAGCAACAGCCACTGGCTTAACATTAAAATTTAAATATACATTGCAAATTATAGTTACTGCAGAAAAGTTTTAAAAACTTATGCATAATTATACCTTGAAAAGATAGAGTTTGTTTGTTTGTCAACTTCTGTCAGGAATCTTCCCACAAAAATAGAATTCTTACACCAGATGTCACCTGCTTTCTCCCTTTATAAATGGACAGATGATTGTTCCAATCTACTTTTAAAAATATATAATTCTGGAGCACCTATTCTCTTCCTGACACTGTAGTAAGCACTGAAGAAATTTTTCCCCTTCCATCCAATCCACAAACTTCATGGCAAACCTATGAAAGTTTATGATAAACCCATGTCATGGTAAACCCATGACAACTGCTACAGAGCATGATCAAGAATGTGGTATTTACTGTTTACCACTGCACTTCAACTTAAAATGGTTAATTTACATTCATAATGTGTTATTTGGGAGAATTATATCCTCTTATATATTAACTGAACGCTTCACATTATGTTTCATTAGACAGTTTATAGTTATTGTTGCAGTTATTCTGTTTTAATAATCAAATTTATCTCTATTTTATTTGTTACTTTTGGTTTCTGTCTCATATGTCAGAATCTATGGTCAAATTGGACATCATGAAGATTTACCCTATTTTCCTTCTCAGTTTAGTGGTTTTAGCACTTACGTTTAGTTGTCCCATTTTGAGCCAAGTTTTGCATATGGTGTATTTTGTTGTTGTTATGTGCCGTCGTTGAGTCGGACCCGACTCATAGCGACACCCCCCCTTGGGTTTCTGAGGCAGTATCACTACGGAAGTAGATTGCTCAACCGTCCTTCTGAGGAGTGGCTGGTGGGTTTGAACAGCCAGCCTTCTGGTTAGCAGTCATGTGCTTTTAGGCACTGCGCTACCAGAGCTCCTTGTATATGGTGTAAGGTAGGCGTAAATCTTTTCATTGGCATATGAAATCCTATTGCCCCAGCACCATTTATTGAAAAGTCTATTCTTTCTCTCTTTAAAAGGAGTTAGCACCCTTGTCAAAAATCAATTGCTGATAGATATATGGGTTTGCTTCCAGACTCTTAAATCTATCCCATTGTAGCTTTGTAGTGAGTTTTAAAATCAGGAAGTATGAGTCTGCAAATTTTTTGTTTCCTTTGCAAGGGTCCCTTGCAATTCGGCATGAATTTAAGGATAGACTTTTCCATTTCCTCAAAGAAGGCTGTTGGAATTGGGTTAAGGATTGACCTGAATCTCTAAATTGCTTTGGATAGTTTTGACACCTGGGTAATGTTAAATTTTCTAATCCATGAACAAGAAATGACTTTCCATTTATTTACTTTTTATTTAATTACTTCAGCAATGTTTTGTAGATTTCAGTGTACAAAACTTTTACATGCTTGTTTAAATTTGTCCTTAGTTTTCTTTTAAAATGTTATTGTAAGTGGAATTATTTTAACTTACCTTTCAAATTGTTCTTAGCTTGTATATAGAAAAAGAAGTGATTTTTTGCATTGCTTTTGTACCCTGCGATTTTGCTGAATTATTTTATTAAGGTTCTAGTAGCCAGGGGTGGATTACCCAATAAGCAAGGTAAACACAGGCTCATTTGTGCTTAGTTACTAATCTGTATTGAACAATTTCACTTGGGTTTCACCATATGGTGCCAGCATATGACCATGAAGCAGAGAAAGTTACTGTATGCACAGAACAAGAGGAAGGCTTCTCTGATAAGGAGAAGGCACTAGGAGAGAGAAACTCAATTTTCAACCTTCTTCTCTGAGAATATTCTGTGTCCAAGGCCTCTGCTTAAGGATCTAGATGGGAGGCATAGAGGCAGATGATTCCCCCAACACTAAGAATTTGTCAATTTTATCTAGATTTAAAAAAAATAGCCAACATACAATGAGGCTGACATGATGCTGTGCTAGTTCTCAGCTCAAGCCTTAAGAGACCTTGCAGACTTCTGTTCTTTTTAGAAATCTAGCCCAGATACTGTGTGGATTGATTGAAATAGCCTTTTAGATGAGAATAGGCATGTGGTCCCATTGTCCCTGTTTTCCTCACTGACAGTTAGCTAGCTCCAATAAACGAATCACCTAGCTGACCTGAAGTTCAATGAAAATGTTAAATCAGCCCTTAAAGACAAAATTGTTGATCTACAAAATCATGGGGAAAAAAAACAGTTGTTTTAAACTATGACATTTTGGGGTGGTTTATTATGTAAAATAAACTGAAGCTCTGGTAGCATAGTGCCTGAGGCACCTGACTGCTAACCAGAAGGCTGGCGGTTCAAACCCACCAGTCACTCCTCGGAAGGAAGATGGGGCAATCTACTTCCGTAGTGATACTGCCTCGGAAACCCAAGGAGGGGTCGCTATGAGTCAGGTCTGACTCGACGGCATATAACAACAACAACAACATATAAATATTAGTATGTTATTATCCCAAAAATATTTTATTCAGCCTGACACCCATTCAACTCACTTTAATAAACACCTCTTATGTGCCAGGCACTGCACTGGGAATAGAGCAGTAAACAAAACAAAAACAATATATCTGCCCTTCTGAGACCAGTGGAGACAGACAATAAACAAAATAATTACATAAACTATATAATATGTTATGATAGTTAGTGAAAAGGGGAAAAAATGAAAGAGGCATGTGTAGTAGAAAAGCACTTTAAATTTTATATTGGGTTGCCAGAGAAAGACTCACTGAGAAGGTGACAGTTGAACAAAGACCTGTTGTTGTTATTGTTGTTGTTAAGTGCCGTCGAGTTGTTTCCAACTCATAGCGACCCCATGCACAGCAGAACAAAACACTGCCCTATCCCGCGCCAGCCCCACAATCCCTTCTATACTTGAGCTCATCATTGCAGCCACCGTATCAATCCATCTCCTTGAAGGCCTCCCCCTCTTTCGTCGACCCTC
>NW_006921966.1:1753992-1754831 GCF_000298275.1 Orycteropus afer afer | reverse complement strand
ACCCCTCCTTGGGTTTCCGAGGCAGTATCACTACGGAAGTAGGATTGCCCAACCTTCCTTCCGAGGAGTGGTTGGTGGGTAGGGATAGCTGGATCAGAATGACCAGTGGCGAGAGTAGCAGGAGATGTTGTCAGATGGTTAATAGGGGCTAGATCCTTTATCACATTGACTTTAATTTGTATTACAGTAAGACTAGAAATGATTCAAAAAGTCTTCCATTGGACTTTGAAGCACAGGCATGACATTAGCTGACTTCAGTTTTAACAGGGTCATACTGACTGTTGTACTGAAAATAAACTAAAAGGAAACAAAAGCAGAAGCAGGAAGACTAGTTAGAATGCTGTAGCAATAAGGTAAGACCCAAATATTGGCAGAGGAAGTGAGGAAAAATGGTAAGATTCTGGATGCCCTACTACATTTGGAATGTAGAGCTGAGAGGATTTGCTTGAGCATATATTTGGATTTACCTTGATCAGGAGGCTGTCATTCGAAAGGAACAAAGGGACACTATATGGTTTAAAATCGGGAAGGGAGTGCATCAGGGTTGTATCATTTCCCCATACTTATTCAGTCTATATGCTGAGCAAATAATCCAAGAATCTGGACTATTTGAAGAAAAGCGTGGCATCAGGATTGGAGGAAGAATCATTAACAACCTAAGATATGCAGGTGATACAACTTTGCTTGCTGAAACTGAGAATGACTTGAGGCACTAGCTGATGAAGTTGAAGAATACAGTCTGCAGTATGGATTATGTATCAATATGAAGAAAACAACTGGACCAATGAGCAGCAGCATCACAATAAATGGAGAGAAGATTGAGGTTGTCAAAGAATTCA
>NW_006921966.1:1751223-1753516 GCF_000298275.1 Orycteropus afer afer | reverse complement strand
ATTGTGGAGCTGGTGCCAGATCGGGCAGTGTTTCATTCTGCTGTGCATGGGTCACTATGAGTTGGAAAAGACTCGACGGCACCTAACAATAACAACAACATATTTGGATTTGGGATGTGAAAGAAACAAGAGTAAAAGATGTTTCTAAGGATTTAATCTAAGCAACTGGACAAATAACACTTCCATTAACTGAAATTCACTCCTTGGAAGGAAGGTTGGGCAATCTACTTCCATAGTGATACTGCATTGGAAACACAAGGAGGAGTCTCTATGAGTTGGAACTGACTCAGTGACAGTGGATTTGAATGGGGAAGACTTCTGAAATAACGAGTTTGGGGGAGTTTATCAGGTCCTCAGTTTTGAATATGTTAAGTTTGAGTTCATCTATTAAGCATCTAAATAACTATGTCTGGGCTAAAAATACTAATTTGGGAATTATTCAACATATGGAAAGTTTGTAAGGTATGACTTTAGCTAAAGAGGAGAAGACCAAGTACATAAGACCAATGTGCTTCAGGTCCAGAATATGAAGAGGAATATGCAAAGAGTGAGAAGGAGTGGTTAGTGAGATAGGTAGAAACAAAATAGAAAAAAAAGTATTTAGAGGAGGATAGACTATCAATTGTTTTTAATGCTGCTGAAAAGTCAATGAAAATGAAGATTGAGTATTGGTCACTGAATTTAGCAATGTAGAACCCACTGGTGACCTTGACAAAGCCAGTTTCATGGATAGGTGGTTGCAAAAGCCTGCCTGAAGTAACTTCAAAATTAAATGAAAAGAAAATGGAAACGGCTAGTATAGCTCACATTTATGAGGAATTTTGCATTAAAATGAAAGACAAATTAGGCATAGTTAGAGTAGGAAGTGTGGTCAAGAGAGTTTTTGTTTTTTTAATTGCTTGAGGCCCTAGATCCAGCCATACCTGAACTATTTCTTGAGTTTTCAAATTATGTGAATAAATAAATCTCCCTTTTTAAAAAATAATATTTTACTGTGTTTTTGCTAAAAGTTTATACAAAACATTAGGTGGTTATTTAACAAATTCTAAACATTGTTTAGTGACATTTAATGACACTTTTTATAATATGACACTTCTCATTCTTTCCATTCTGGTAGTTTCATTTCCATTAATCTAGCTTCCTGTCCCACTTTACCTTCTCTTTTTTGCTTTAGGGTGAATGTTGACCATTTGATCACTTATAGATATTTTTAACCAGTACTCACTGGTGATATTGTTTATTTTATGAATTAGCTAATAGGTGATCTCTGGGCACAGTTTCCATCCCATGTTTAAAGGATATCTCAAGTAACAGTCTCAGGGATTCCTATAATCTTTACAGTCTAGTAACTCTGGGCTTTTTAAATAATTGCGTATTTTTCTCCTATAACATACAATACCATCTATTGTGTCTCTGATGAGAATGGTCAGCATTAGTAGCTTGGTACTATTTCTTCCGGTCTCAGGACAGACAAGGTCATGGTTCATGTAGGCTATTTGTCCTATAGAGTACTTTCTTCTTTAAGTCTTTGGTTTTCTTCTCTCTCTTTTGCTCTAGATGAACAGATACCAATAGTTGTATTTTAGATGTACAATTGCAAGCATTTAAGAGCCCAGACACTACACACGAAACTAGTATGTAGAACATAAACTTTAAAAACTATTTTATGACAGCTGATTGAGCAGTCCCACAAGACTATAGCTCTAAGCCTTCAAACCCAATATATCAATCCTGCAAAGAGCCTGGCTATGTCTAGGAAATACCTCCACCACTCATCTGTCAGTTTGTCATATTGTGGTGGCTTGCATGTTGCTGTGAGGCTGAAGGCTTTGCCACTGGTGTTTCAAACACCAGCACGGTTGCCCATGTTGTGTTGTTCTTAGGTGCCGTCGTGCTATCTCTGACTCATAGTGACCCTATGCACAGCAGAACGAAACACTGCCTGGTCCTGCACCAATTCCACAATCCTTGCTATACTTGGGCCCAGCACCAAAGTCACTGTATCAATCCATCTCATTGAGGCCCTTCCCCTCTTTCGTCATCCCTCCACCTTACCAAGCATGACATCCTTCTCCAGGGAATGGTCCCTTCTGACAACATAACCAAAGTAGGTGAGAGAAGTCTGGCCATTTTTGCTTCCAAGGAGCATTCTGGCTGCACTTTCTCCAGGACAGATTTGTTAGTTCTTTTAGCAGTCCACGGTACTTTCAGCATTTCTTCGCCAGCACCACAACTCAAAAGCATCAACTTTTCTTCGGTCTTCCTTATTCATTGTCCAGCTCTCACATGCATA
>NW_006921966.1:1736980-1739961 GCF_000298275.1 Orycteropus afer afer | reverse complement strand
TATCATTTAGATTGGTTCAGAAACTCTGGTAGCATAGTGCCGAAGGCACTTGACTGCTAACCAGAAGGCTGGCTGTTCAAACCCATCAGCCACTCCTCGGAAGAAAGGTTGGGCAATCTACTTCCATAGTGATACTGCCTCAGAAACCCAAGGAGGGGTTTCTATGGGTCAGGTCTGACTTGAGGGCACATAAAAACAACAAGGTTGATTCTACTCCGAGGAGGCAACTCCTTCCCAGTCATATTTTGAGTGCCTTCCGACCTAAGTGGCTCATCTTCCTGCACTGTATCAGACAATGTTTGCAGATTATTCATAAAATTGCCTAGTGATGTATCAGACAGTGTTTCTCTGCTATTCATAAGGTTTTCCCTGGCCAATTTTTTGAGAAGTGGATGGCCTCTTCTTTCTTCCTAATCTGTCTCAGTCTGTAAGCTGCATTGAAACCTGTGCAACATGTGCAACTCTGCTGGCTTTTGAAACAACAGTGGCACAGCTTCAAGCTTTACAGCAACATCCAAGCCACCACAGTATGACAAACTGACAGACAAGTTTGTCTCCCTTAGCTGTTCGAAACCTCTCCAATGTCCTCTTACTTGGATCCCATGGCTCTGTCATCCCCAGCTTTTCCCCCACTCTCTGCCTCTTGGGGTGGGTTGCTTATGGTGGATGGGTTTCAGCAGGGCTTCCAGACTGAGAAAGACTCAGAAGAAGGAAGAGGCCATCCACTTCTTAAAGAATCGGCCAGTGAAAACCTTATTAATAGCAGTGAAACACTGTCTGATATATTACCAGAAAACTTTATGAATAGTCCTGAAATGTTGTCTGATATAGTATGAGCAGATGACACCTCAGGTCAGAAGGCACTCAAAATACGAATGGGGGAGAGCTTCCTCCTCAAGGCAGAGTCAACCTTAATGATGTGGATGGAGTAAAGCTTTCAGGACCTCCATCTGTTGTTGTAGCATGACTCAAAATGGGAAGAAACAGCTGCAAACATCCGACAATAATCGAAGCATAGAATGTATGAAGTATGAATTTAGGAAAATTGGAAGGTGTCAAAAATAAAATGGAACACATAAAGTTCAATATCCTAGGCATTAGTGAGTTGAAATGGACTAGTATGGGCCATTTTGAATCAGATAACTATATGATCTACTATGTCAGGAATGACAAATTAAAGAGTAATGATGTGGCATTCATTGTCACAAAGAATGTTTCAAGATCTATTTGAAGTACAAAGTGGTCAGTGATAGGATAATATCCATATGCCTACAAGGAAGAATAATTAATGTGCACACTCACTCACTCACTGCTGTCCAGTCAGATCTGACTCATAGAGACCCTTCTTTGGGTTTCCAAGACAGTGACACGACGGAAGTAAATTGCCCAATCTTTCTTCCGAGGAGTGGCTGGTGGGTTTGAACCACCAGGCTTCTGATTAGCAGTCAAATGCCTTAGGCTCTATGCCACCAGACCTCCCAGTTAATATCATTATTATTCAAATTTACTCACCAACCACCAAAGCCAAAGATGAAGAAATTGAAGATTTTTACCAACTTTTGTAGTCTGAAATTGACCAAATGTGTGATCAACAGGTGATTGGAATGGGAAACTTGCAAATAAGGAATATCATTGGTATTTGAAAAATATGGCCCTGATGACAGAAATGGCAGCAGAGATAGCATGATAGAATTTTGCAAGGCCAAATAACTTATTCATTGCAAATATCATTTTCAACAAAATAAATGGTGGCTATACATGTGTACCACCCCCAGTGGAATATACAGGAATCAGATTGACTGCATCTGTGGCAAAAGGAGATGGAGAAGCTCAATATCTTCAGCCAAAACAAGGCTAGAAGCTGACTGTGGAATAGACCATCTCCTCATGTGAAAGTTCAAGTTAAAGCTGAGGACAAATAAGATCATTGCAAAAGAGCCAAAATATGACCTTGATTATATCTAACCTGAATTAAGAGACCATCTGAAGAAGAGATTTGATGCACTTAACACCAGTGACAGAGAAACCAGACAAATTGTGGGATGACATCAAGGACATCATATATGAAGAAAGAAAAAAGTCATTTAAGACAGGAAAGGAAGAACAAAACAAAATAGATGTGAGAAGAGACTCTGAAGCTTGGTCTTTAATGGAAAGTAGCTAAAACAAATGGTAGAAATGACAAGACAAAGAGCTGAACAGAAGAAACCTGCAAAGAGCAGCTCGAGAAGACAAAGTCAATTATTATGATGAAATGTGCAAAGACATGAAGTTAGAAAACCATAAGGGAAGAACACACTCAGTATCTTTCAAGTTGAAAGAACTAAAGAAAAAATTCAAGCCTTGAGTTATAATATTGAATGATTCTATAGGTAAAATATTGAATGATGTGAGAGGCATGAAAATAAGATGGAAGGAATACACAGAGTCACTGCACCAAAATAAATTGGTTTATGTTCATCCATTTCAGGAGGTGACATATGATCAAAAACCGATGGTATTAACGCAAGAAGTTGAAGCTGCATTGAAGGAACTAGCAAGAAACAAAGCTCCAGGAATTGATGAGATACCCATTGAGATGATTCAATAAACAGATGCCACGCTAGAAGCACTTACTGATCTATGCCAAGAAATTTTGAAGACAGATACCTGGACAACTGACTGAAAGAGATCCATATTTGTATCCATTCCAAAGATAGGTGATCCAACAGAATATGGAAATTATCAAACGATATCATTTATATCACACGGAAGTAAAATCTTGCTAAAGATAGTTCAAAGATGGTTGCACCACTATATTGACAAGGAAATTCCAGAAATGCAAGCTGGATTCAGAAGAGGGTGTGGAACGAGGGATATCATTGTTGATGCCAGATAGATCTTGGCTTAAAGCAAAGAATACCAGAAAGATGTTTACTTGTGTTTTATTGACTATGCAAAAGCATTTGATTGTGTGGATGATAACAAATTATGGATAACAT
>NW_006921966.1:1734472-1735830 GCF_000298275.1 Orycteropus afer afer | reverse complement strand
TTTATTGGTCTCCGCTGCCCTGCCCCCAGGGCAAACACCCACCTTCCACTGGTCCTGGGGCTGGCTTACTGTGGCCTGTGCCAGGGGTGGCTCCGTGCACTCAAACACCAGCTTTCCGTTGGTCCCAATGTATTGCACTGGGCAAATCTGCTGCAAAAGACCTCTATAAAGTGCTGAAGAGCAAAGATGTCTCTTTGAAGACTAAGGTGCACCTAATCCAAGACATGGTGTTTTCAATAGCCTCAATTGCATGTGAAAGCTGGACAATGAATAAGGAAGGCAGAACAAGAGTTGATGCTTTTAAGTTGTGGTGTTGGTGAATAACACTGAAGGTGCCATGGACTGCCAGAAGAACTAACAAATCTGTCCTGGAGGAAGGGCAGCTGGAATGCTCCTTCAAAGCAAGAATAGCCAGACTTGGTCTCACCTACTTTGATCATGTGATCAGAAGGGACTATTCTCTGGAGAAGGATGTCATACTTGGTAAGGTGGAGGGTCAGCAGAAAATGGGAAGGCCCTCAACTAGATGGATTGACACAGTGGCTGCAGCAATGGGCTCAGATATAGCTGGATTGTGAGGCTGGTGCAGGAACAGGCAGTGTTTTGTTCTGTTGTAAATAGGGTTGCTGTGTCCAGCCAAGTCGATGGCACATAACAACCATAACAACAATGGCTAATGAAAGGAACTATGGTGGTGTGGTGGTTAAGGCATTTGGCTGCTAACCAGAAGGTCAACACTTCAAACTCTACCTGGAAGTAAAATGGGGAAATCGATTTCTGTAAATGTTTACAGCCTCAGAAAACCAGTGGGGGTCTCTATGAGTTGGAATTGACTCAATGGCAGTGTATTTCTTTTTGTGTTTCCGGAATTGGTATTGATAGTGAGCATATTTTCATATGTTAGTTGGTTGCTTGAATGCCCTTTTTGATAAGGTGTTTTCTCATTTCCTTTCCTCATTTTTAATTAGATTGTTGTCCTTTTGTTGTTGAATTGTTGAAGTTTTTTAATATGGTTTACAGATTAGACACTTATCAGATATGTCATTCCCAAAGATTTCTTTCCAGTCTGTAGGTTCCTTTTTAATCTCTTGGTAAAGGTTATTGATGAACACAAGTATTTAATATTTAGGAGGTCCCCAGTATCTGATTTGTCTTTTGTTGTTCATGCATTTGTATTTATGTTTGATAATCTATATTGAACAAAATTAGGACTCATTTTTTTTTTTAATTGTGATCTATCTGGGTAAAACTTTACAGAGCAAATTCACTTTCCATACAGCACTTCACATACACTTTGTCTCATGACATTGACTACAATTTACCCCAATGCAACAGCTCCCCTCCCACTTCCTCCCCAT
>NW_006921966.1:1731898-1733982 GCF_000298275.1 Orycteropus afer afer | reverse complement strand
ATAGGCTGAGGATTGCATAGTGTACCAGTCCCTTGGACTAATTGTTTTCATGGGTCTTTGGTTTCCTTCATTCTTCTTTGCTCTGGATGAGGAGAAATCCATCGTTGCATCTAGATGCCTGGTGCAAGCTTTTAAGATCCCAGTCACTACTCGCCAAAGTAAGATGTGGAAAAATGTTTTTGTGTAGTATGTTATGCCAATTGAGCTTGATGTCCCTTGTAACTACGGTCCTGAGCCCACAGGTCCAACTACTCACTCCCTTTGAAGACCCATAGTTTTGTCCTTGTATTACCTTCCAAGAATTTAATAGTTTTAGCAGTAAAATTTAGGTCTTAGATCCATTATGAGTTGGTATTTGTGTATGATGTGAGGCATGGATCTTTTTCATTTTTCTGCAAATGCATATCCAGCTTTGTCAATCCCATTTGTTAATGAGTTTGTTTCTTTTCTGGTGATTGGACTTTGATCCCTTGTTGAAAGCAGCTTCCCACAGATAGATGGATTTACTTCTGGGTTCTCAATTATATTCCATTGGTCTATTTTTCTGTCTGTCATTGAAACAGTACCAGTCTATTTTGGTACCTGTGGTTGTATAGTGTTTGTTGAAATAGGGAAAAGGGGGGCCTCCTACTTTATTCTTCTTCTTCAATATTGCTCTGGCCATTTGAGGCCTCTTTCCCTTTCATATGAGGTGATTGTTTTTTCCATTTCAGTAATGAACAATATTGGAATTTGGATTGGGATTGCATTGTATCTACATAGATGCATTATATCTATATAGATCCTTTCAGGTGGTGACATTTTCAAAATGTTGAGTCTTCCAATATGTGAACACAGAATGCTCTTCATTTATGTAGATGCCTTAGTTTCTTGAAGTAATGCTTTATAGTTTTCATTACATAGGTCTTTTATAGCCCTGATTAGATTCATTCCTAGGTGTTTTATGCCTTTGGAGACTATTACAAATGGTATTATTTTTCTTAATTTCCTTTTCAGAGTTCTCCTTGTTAATGTAAAGGAACCTGACTGATTTTTGTGTGTTGGTCTTGTACCTTGCCACTTTGTTGAATCTTTCTATTATATACATTAGCTTTCTTGTGGAATCTCTGGTATTTTCTATGTATAGGATCATGTTGTCTGCAAATAGTTTTACTTCTTCCTTTCTGATTTGAATACTCTTTATTTCCCTTTATTACCTTATTGCTCTGGCTAGGACTTCCAGTACAATACTGAATGAGAGAGATGATAATGGACATCCTTTTCTCATCCCCTTTCTCAAGGAGAAAGTTCTCAGTCTTTCTCCATGGAGAATAATATTGGCTGTTTGTTTAATTTATGCTCTTAAATATGTTGACTAATTTCCTTCCTGTTCCTATTTTGCTGAGAGTTTTCTTTCTTTTCTTTTCTTTTTTTTTTTTAAATCAAGTAAGGGTGTTGTGTTTTATCAAATACTTTTTCTGCATCAATTTAGATGATCACGTGGTTCTTTTGGCTTATTCATATGGTGAATTATATTGATTGATTCTCTAATGTTGAACCACCCTTGCATCATTCCTTGTATGAATCTCACCTGATCATGATGATATATGATTATATATCATCATTGAATTGTGTTGGCTCTAATTTTGTTGAGTTTTTTTTTCTATATTTTAATGAGACAGAGGAAAAAAAAAAAAAACATATGTTATACATTGGTGGGTCCTCAGAAGGTAGGTTTGCCAATCTATTTCCACAGTGATAGTGCCTCAGAAACCCAAGGAGGGGTCGCTGAGTTTTATACATTGGTGGAAAAAATCCAGTAGAGAGATGAATTGATGATACAGGAAGCTTGACACAAAGTTCTCCCCTCTACAATAGGAATTCAATAGGAGATTTCTATGTTCCACTAGAAATTTTCTTTCCTCCATTCAGGGTTGAACAGGCAAGTGCAAAATGGGAATTGACTGATTTATTGCAACATCCTAGTAGGAGAACCAGGAGCTCTGGTAGCATAGTGGCTAAGACACTTGCCTGCTAACCAGACGGCTGGCGGTTCAAACCCACCAGCCACTCCTCGGAAGGAAGTTGGGCCAACCTACTTCCGT
>NW_006921966.1:1730483-1731798 GCF_000298275.1 Orycteropus afer afer | reverse complement strand
CCTACTTCCGTAGTGATACTGCCTCGGAAACCCAAGGAGGGGTCGCTATGAGTCAGGTATGACTCGACGGCACATAACAACAACATAACAACAGTAGGAGAACTACAACTGTGGATTGGTCAAAATGGCCAGGAGCAACTTGATTTGTCTTCTAAGTGTTCTCATGTATGAAGAAAGATAAAAGTTTTTTTTTTTTTTTAAAGTGAGTAGAGGAGAAGGAAACAAATAAATATTTTGTGGGTGTTTTTCTTGTCCTTCACATACTTTCTTTTCCTGCTACATTGCATTTGCAACATATGTGCTCCAGCTATGTGCTGTGCTGCATTCAGAGCCTATATGCTCAAAAGGGGTATAATAACATGGTAAATTATTATAGGAATAAGCATCTCCATGACTTCTTCATTTCCATTCTCCCTTTTGCTGGTTATAGTCAGCAGTACATTGATGCAGAAAGGGCCTACCAGAACTACAACACTGCAGAATAATAATATCACTGCCCCAATAGTGCCAGGGGACATGAAATGAAACCCTAAGCCTGGGCAGTGAGACTGTTAGCTTGCTAATTAGGAAACCAAGATTTTGTTTCTGACTTAGCCACTGACTCATTCTGCCCTCAGCAAGTCATTCTCTCTCCCTCAAATCATCATAATTAGAAAGGAGATAATGATCCCTGCCTCTTTGGATATATTGGCAATTAATACATATTCAAAAGCTCTAAAAGCGGGGGAGGAAATGTCTTAGTATTCAAGGTATAAAGAAAACAGTATTGCTCTTCAAATAATGGCTGTTTTTTTCATGCTATAAAGTCCACAACTGAGTAAAATCTTATTTTTTTTTTCCCTGAATAGCACCAAACCATCAAAACATAAAACTGTCAAATGCTAATTTCAAAGTTTTATTTTTTAGGGGAGAACAGTATAATAAGGGAGATATTGACTTAGCTTTCTCTTCTCCTAGTTCTGGCAAGGAAATGACAGCTACTAGTTCAAACCTACTTGTAACACAGGAAAGACCTTTGGGATATTAACAACAGTTAATAGTTGATCAGCTCTAAATACCACTACCAACCATAAACTTCATTTTAATCTAATTGATTTCTCCACAGCTCTACAGAACAGAGCCATGTCAGCTCAGAGAAAAAACTAAGTGTCTTACAAGAGGCTCAGACCATTAAATGAACTTCTGAGTCCTGCTTCAGTTTTGTGGAACCTTTAACAAATTCAAGAATATGTTCCTCACCTTAAAAGCTAGGAAGCTGCCATCTAGATGCAACAACGGGTCTCTCCTCGTCAAGAAGAAAGAAGAAAACCAAAAT
>NW_006921966.1:1725613-1729636 GCF_000298275.1 Orycteropus afer afer | reverse complement strand
ATTTCTGACAAAGAGAAGAGTGTTAATTAGTATCATTATTCCTAATTATTCACTGGCCCTGTCTTTTTAAAAGTTTACATACCCACCTATTTTCATGTAACTTGTGAAATACCTCTCTGTGGGCTAGGTATGCTTCCTTGTCCTGTTAGCATTAGGTTTGGTCATGTGATTTGCTTTGACCAATGAAATATGAGCAGAAATTAGAGTATTCCAGTTCTGAGGAAGAGGTCTAAGGGTAATAGTGGTTTCTTCAAATTTCTTGCTTTTTCCTTCTGCTGTGAGAATAGTAGGCTCCAGCTGGGATCTGTTCCTCAGTCTGGTTTCAGAAATAAAGAAATCATGTGGAATAGCAGCAGAGTTGAAGACAACTTGCAGCCAATGTGAAATGCAAGCAAGACAAGCCTTTGGTGTTAAAAACCATTGAGATTATTGGTCTTTTGTTATACCATAGCAAAGATAAGCTTTCATTCTAGAAGGTGACAATTTCTGAATTCTTTGAGCATTCAGACCCAGAGCCAAGGTCATCATTCCTTCCCACAAAAGGACCTTCTTTTCTCTATTTCTGTCTCTAGTTGGATCAGGTCATTTTCACAAAGTAAAATGTACAATGCCTCAGCCCAACTCTGGTTTCTTCTCAGTCACCCATTATATGGTAAATTGGTTTTCCCATGAAACTACACAAGACCTCTTTCATTTGTTATGTAATTGAAGTATGTATACACACTTGAAGTTAAGTAATTTTTATGTTAAAGAGGAAAATGTGGTGAAATTTTGATGGTAAAGTGTGATAAGCATCTCTGTATATGAGGCACATTGCCATAAAACAAAATCTATTCCAGTTTGTAATCAATGAGCCATTTTAAGAGGGTGGTGTAATCTGCAATAAGAAGGGAATATTAACACAGTAAAATTAGGACTAGCTCTTTGATGTTGTTGGGTGACATTGAGTCAATTCTGATTAGTAGCAAACCCATGTGACAGAGTAGAACTACCCAAGCTAAACTGTTGTACCACAAAGGCTTCTCAGGAATTGATCTGATGATGGGTGTTATAATACAATTTCTCTTTGCTTTCCACAGTATTCCTTATTAGTTAAAATATATTTTAGGCCAAGAATTGAAAAATATGATACAATATCTTTTTAAACTAGTTTGACCCTTATTATAGAATATTATATAATTTATTGTATTACAGAATATTATACAAATTTTAGAGCTGGAAAATCTTTAGAGAATACTTTGTTTAGTCTTCATTTTTTATGGTTAAAGATACTGGTGGAGAGAGATTATGCTACTTAACTTAAGATCACAAAAGTCATTTTAGGGCAAAGGTGAGATTCTAGAACCAAGCCTACTAACTCCAAGTCTACTTCTAACTACTCCATACTGATTCCATTACAGAGTGTCATATTTGGGGAGATATAAAAAGAGTATGACATGCCAGTACTGTAGTAACCAAACCATACTAAACCCACTGCTATTGGGTCGATTCTGACTCACAGAGATGACCCCATTGAGTTTCTGAGGTGGTAAATCATTACGGAAGTAGATTGCCCAGAGTGGCTGGTGGGTTTGAACCTCCAACCTTCTGGTTAGCAGTCAAATGCCTTAGGCACTATGCTGCCAGAGGAATTCTCAAAATAATCCATTTTACCAATAAGGAAACAAATTAATAATGAAATTAAAGAAAAAAAAATAATGAAATTAAACAAGTCCAGAATTCCATTAGTAAATGGCAGAATGAAGATTTGGGTCTGGATCAACCGTGTCTGGAATCAATGTTTTAAACCACTACACTCTAGTTCTTGCATTACAAGGAAAAGAAAATCATAATATTGAGATCAAGGAAAGACTGGATACAGGATATGGACTCACAGAGAATATTTTCTCAGTCAGCACTTTTGTAAAAGTATCCGTAGCCTTAATTTTACCTGTAAAATATCATCCAGAAACTTACTAAGCTCTGTTTGAGCACTAGGAACTGGTTTAAAAGGCCCTGGCCTAGTTTACTACCACTAGGTCTTGGGCAAACAATCAAAAATTACCTGGGACTACTAAGGACAAATAAATGCCCCTAATGCCCACTAGCTCTCTGTCCCAGGAGGAAATGCACTATAAGTATATTCTGAATGCTGTCCTCCCAATGCTTTTAAGAACTAAATTAAAGCATTTAGCAGTCATTTGTAAGAGAATGGAATTACTAGGTCACAGTAATTTTGTGGAAACTTTGTGGATTCTTTCATTATAGTCTCTGTCTCTTAGGCTACATTAGAAGTTAGAGCCTACCTGAAAGGGAAACCTTGAAAGTTTAGTCTCAATTCACTTATTGACAAAGGTTTCTACTTCTCAAAGCTCTTTTTGCCCAGAGAACTCTACCTAAACACTCCTACCAAGAAACTGTAACGGATACTTACTCATGAAATGATTCCGTAACTCAGGCAGTCGGAAATGTTTTATTTGACTTCATCTAAGTATTATTAACATGATTGTGCAGAGTAAGTGAAGAAGAAAATGTAGGTTGATGGTAAAACCTTTCAAGTATGCCTTTCTCCAATTACCCAGGTAAGGCTATATGAGAAACTGTCAACCTGAATGACACCATTTCATCACCCATTTGCTTTTCCTACTTTCTTGCTGTTTTCTCTGGAAGGCTATTTTCAAGTTCCATGGCAACTGCTGATCCTGCTTTGCCAGTATTCTTGTGCCTGAACGATGCATATGTGTGTTACTATGGCCTGAGCTATGTTGTAAATTTTATGAGGTAGTTTAGTGGTTGAGACCATGAACTTTATAATCTGAGGGATCTGGGTTTGATTCCTGGCCCTACTCCTTAATGGTTTTCTAACCCCAGGGTAAAATAATCTAATCTTTCTGAGCCTTTGTTTCTGCTTATTTACAATGAGGGAAGAAATAATGTTTGCATCCCAAGACATTGTTCATTCATTCAACAAATATTTGAGGGGCCACTTTATACCAGATGGAAAGGCAATAAACAAAACACATAAATAAGGAAATTGCATGTTGTTGTTGTTGTATGCCATCAAGCCGGACCCGACGCATAGCGACCCCTCCTTGGATTTCTAAGGCAGTATCACTACAGAAGTAGATTGCCCCATCTTCCTTCAGAGGAGTAGCTGGTGGGTTTGAACCGCCAGCCTTCTGGTTAGCAGCCAAGTGCCTTAGGCATGAAACATGCTATGTAAAAATAAATTATAAAACAGGGTAAGGAATAGGTAGGGCTGGGCTTATGACAGAATTGCTATTTTTAAATAGAATGATCAGAGTAGACCTGAGGTGAATAAAGACTTGAAGGACTATGGCTTTTACTCTGAATTAAGAAGAAAATCATGGGGTACTGAGGAGAGAAGTGACATAATCAGCCTTATATTTCAAAGGAAAAGTCTGGCAGAGAAATAAGTGAAGAGTCTATTGTATGTGTTGGGGCAGATCAAGAGTTCAGTTTTTTGGAGGTGTTGTTTAAGATGTCCACAGACATCCAAGTGAAGTAGAATAGTCAGTCAGTTGAATGAGTCTGGAGTTTAGGAAACAATACCAGGCTGAAGACATAAATTTGGGTCATTGTGAGGAATAAATGAGACAATACACATAAAGCACAAAAACAGTATGTGGCATATAATAAGAACTCAATAAATATTTACTTAAAAATTTTAAATCATAATATGAACAATTATAAACCCCACTGGCTGCCTGGTACTTAGTTGGTTTCATATATGTAGGTATGAAATAGTCACAGAGCAAAATTTCAGGCTAATGTATATATGAGTGATTTTTTGATTGTGTGAAATGATGCAATGTTTACATTTAAAAATGCAGTTTACTGATTGACTATTTTTAATTTCACAAATTTTTGTTAATAAATAAATGGTTACTCCAAGCACATGCAGAAATCCCTGTGATCAGTTTATTTCTTGTTTGCTTCTACAGTCTGAAATTGACCAAACATGCAATCAGGATGTGTTAATTATCACTGGTGACTGGAATGCAAAAGTTGGAAACAAAGAAG
>NW_006921966.1:1722441-1723132 GCF_000298275.1 Orycteropus afer afer | reverse complement strand
TTTTCATTTTAACTTTTTTAAAAATAAGTAATACATTGCTTTATATAGTTAAAAAATCAAAGTAATATTAAAAAGTGTGTACATTGAGAAATATCACTTCCCTCTTGGCCCTATCCATCCCCCACACCTTGTAGTTCAGTAGTTAGCAAACTTTTTTTTTGCAAAGGGCCAAATAAGAAATATTTTAAACTTTCATGCCATATGGTCCCTGCTACCACTACTCAGCTCTCCTATTGTAGTTCAAAAGCAGCCATAGACAGTATGGAAACAAGCAGATATTTTCCAATAAAATTTTATTTATGAAAACATGCAGTAGTCTTGAGGGTCATAGTGTGCCAGCTTCTGTTATAGGTAATCGTTTATTTTTGTTTCTTTATGCAGATATGAGCATGTATGAATATATATCCTCATGCTCTCTTTCTTACACAGAAGGTAACATAAGACATATACTGTTCCATACCTTGAAACAGGATTTTTTAAAAATTACATATTTGGATACTTTCAATATCATGTCTCTGCATATAATTATACTCCATTGTTATGTAACAGAGCTTATTTAATCTCTCTACTCTTGACAGACTTTTATAATTTTCCAATCCTTTGCAGTCAGAAAAAATGTCCAATGTTAATTCTTGTAAATATATAATTTTTTTGTGTGTGCAAGTTTATCTGAAGAATAGATTTTGGCTTG
>NW_006921966.1:1721019-1722216 GCF_000298275.1 Orycteropus afer afer | reverse complement strand
AGAAAAAAAATGTTTCTTTCAACAGCAGAAGACCATTTTTTTTTTTTTCTTTTCCCAGAGTGCTGATTCTAAGGGAGCCATATCATCACCTCATTTTGCAGCAATACAAAAATCATTGGACTAGCTAAGAGGAACTTAAATGGTTAGATTGGTTTTAAAAAATTAATTAATGAAGACCCTGACCTTTGAGTAATTATCCACAAAGATAGGAATCTCTGCTGGTAGTAAATCAGCCTTGATATATGGAAGTGACTAGTTCACTATGATCCAATATTCTCTGTATTAGGTTTCAGTAAAGGACATGGAATGATGCAGAGCTAGAGCTAATTAACAAAAAGAGGATCGGGATAGAACTAAGTCAAATAATATTTACAAATAATAAAAAGTGGCAACATTTGTTGAATAGAGATATATGGATCATTTTGTCATCTCTGCAGCATGCTGTATTTTCCACTGGGCTATACTGACTTGCTGTCTAGATAAGGGGATGATTTCAGAATCAGATGGCAAAAGAAAAGTGGACTCAAGGATTAGTATTCAGGCATATATAATTTTCCTTGTGTTTATGGATAAATTGTTCACATATGAAGTAAAATGATTCTATAAATGCTAATTATAGTCAACATCTTGGTACGGAAATTGGTCAGAGTAGGGCTGTAGCAAGCAGCCTTTGAATGATGGGTCCTTGCCAGCTGCAGGTGCTGCAGACGATGACTATCCTTAGGACTTGGGAACAGAGAACTTGGAAATCTTCTCAAGGATAAAGTTCCCTCAGCTCACAGGGTCTTGTTGACCTGGCTTGTTGTTGTTATTGTTATTGTTGTTTGCCGTTGAGTCAACCCTGACTCATAGCACCCCTCCTTGGGTTTCTGAGGCAGTATCACTACAGAAGTAGAATTGCCCAACCTCCCTTCTGAGGTTGAAAACTTGAATTCTTTCACAATAAACTTCAAGTTCTGTTTTATATTTGCAGTGGGGATTCACCCTCATTTGGCTGTCATGAAGTAGTGTTACGCGGCTGCTGAGCATCAGCTTTGCTTTAGCTGAGGATGACCCAAGCCCACACTTCTGCTGTTGCCATTAAGCAGCTGCATTAGCATCTGGGAAGGGGAAGGTGTTTAGAGCTGTGTTAACCTAAATGAAGAAGTTTCAGCTGAAGTTATACCCACTCTGTATTTCAAGATTTTTAAGAAGGAA
>NW_006921966.1:1719479-1720743 GCF_000298275.1 Orycteropus afer afer | reverse complement strand
CTTCTGTAGTGATACTGCCTCGGAAACCCCAGGAAGGGTCGCTATGAGTCGGGTCCGACTCGACAGCACATAACTACAAAAACACCTATGTTGAGGATTTGGTGTTCAGGTGCAATTAGGCTAAAAGAATAGAAATATTTTTGAGAGATTATAAAACTGTTTATTAAGTATTTATTATGTGCCTGCCTGTACTTGGTACATTTTACTTGTATAATCTCCTTTATCACCCTAACATCTCTATGAGGTAGGCCCAATCGTAAGGCCTCATTTTGCAGGTGAGGACATTGAGCCTTGAGTTCGTTCAGTGATTTGAACCTTTCAGACTCAAAAGTTTATGGCTAAGTTATACTATCATCCCTATAAATATTGCAACTTGCACAGTAAATTTGATGAACACCCCTCCATCTTCTAGATTGATCCAGAAGTCATGGCAAATAGCTTCTAAATTCATAGTTAAGGCTTTTTAGTGTTTTCCTCAAAATATCTTTGAGAGAAACAGGTCTTTTGAGAATAATGTCCAGTTGAATACCTTTTCCTTATATGTCCTTTCCTTGTAGGATGCCCACATATCTAAGTGATATGATGAAAATAAAGTATACAATTCCAGCATTTTATTCTAAATATCAGACTTTAGAAGAAAATATGTAGGTGACACATTACTTATTTAAGTAGAGTCAATTATTCTACTCAGTTCATGTCTCTCATTTGTAGTACCTAAATAAAGGCAGCAGTAGGACAGGACATTTGACTTGATGAATGTCTTATGCTGGGCTCTCTACAGAAGCAAAACCAGTGACACACACACACACACATACACACATATATACTGATATATAAAGAGATACTTATCTCAAAGAAATGGCTCACACTCACATGGTTGTAGAGGCTGACAAGTCCCAAGTCTGTGGTTCAGACATCAGGCTGGAAGCTTCTCCTGACTCACAAAGTTGCAGGGGGTGATGAAACAAAGATCACAGGTCAGATGGCAAGATGCTGGCTCATGGGCTGCAGAAGCTGACAATCTAAGATTAGCAGGTAAGATGGCAAGCCACTGGCTCTAGTTCAAAGAACCAGAAGTCAGATGATGAGCCAGATGCAAGATCCAAATTGAGTAAAAAGCCAGAGAGCTTTGCCAGAACACCCATATATATTTTCCTCCCTCTGCAGAAAAACCTCAAACTGAAAGAACTGAAGAAAAAATTGAAGCCTCGAGTTGCAATATTGAGAGATTCTATGGGCAAAATATTGAATGATGCAGGAAACA
>NW_006921966.1:1708849-1717729 GCF_000298275.1 Orycteropus afer afer | reverse complement strand
AGAATCATGGCCCAGCCAAGTTGACCCACAACTTTAACCATCACCCAAAGCCCAATGTCATCAAGTAGATTCTGACTCATAGTGACCCCAATTGGCTTTCCAAAGCTGTAAATATTTACAGAAGTAGATTGACTCATCTTCCTCCTGCAGAGCAGCTGGTGAGTTTGAACTACCAGCCTTCTAGTTAGCAGCCAAATGCCTTACCCACTACACTACCAGAGCGCCTTTTAACCTTCAGAGTGAGTCAATAAAGTAGCTCCGCATATAGACAGAGAGAAATAAAATGTATTATGGCATTATAATAATTAACCAGTATGTATGTGTATTTATACATCTATGTATATAATTAAGTTAAACCATATGAAATTGTCATTTTCATTGGTGAAAATTGTTGAATATCAGCAATTTCATATGGTTTAATCTAATAGAAGGTGATATGTTGCAGGTACCACCAAATATAGAGAGGAGAGCTAAGTTGAGGAGTCTGAGTAGATGGTCAAGAGTCAGTATCTAAAAAGGTATACTAGAGGTGTATAAGGTCCAAATGTTTAGGTGGAGTTAGACAGTGATATTGCTGTTAATTTTCAGACAGAGATTCTATATATCTGTATTTTAAAAAAATATTTTTGAGTGGTATGTGCTCTGTTTTGTAGACTGTTAGAACTTTAAGAGCTTCTGATTGATTAATTATAGCACATCTTGAAACAAATTAGAATATTCTATATAGTTTTATTCTTGACATGAATCTACTAGAGGTAAGTTAAGTCCTTCATCCAAGTAAACATGGATCTAGTCCCTCCTATTAACCTCCCTCAGCCTCTTGTTTATGTCCATCAAATACTAATTCCAAATTACAATTATTTTTTTCTTTGCTTATTTGTTATCTGTTTAATTTCCTTTCTATATAGACAGTAAATGTACGAGGAAAAATATATTGGCTCTTGTGCACTTTTGTATCCTCAATAACTATTAAAGTGCCTAGCATTTAATAAATATTGAATGAATGAATGATTTTCAATGGATGCATAGTATTATGCTTACATAGATATGCCATAGTTTATTTAACTAAATCCAAGGAATAGATATTTAAGCTACTTTATATGCTATTACAAACAGCACTGGAATGAATATTCTTGTATGTGGATTTTTGCATATTTGTCAGATTATTTTGCTGTAATACATTCTTCAAAAGGGGGTATTTTGGTGGATCAAAAGGTGTGAGTTTTAAGGCTTTTGATTCATATTATCAAAGTGCCTTCAAATGGTGTACCATTTTAAATTTTCTCTAATCATGTTTTTATGAGAGTGCCTATTTCCCCATACAATTAGCAAAACTATATATTATGATATCTTTTCAATCTTTGCCAAGCTGAGTGAGGGAAAATACAATTTTGTTTATTTTGCCACTGCTAGATTTATAACACTTTATTCTTATGTTTTTGGCCATCTGTACTTCCATTTTCATATAATTTTATTTTTGTTGTTTTTCTTGAGAATATAAAGAATAGAACATACACAAATTCAACAATTTCTACATGTAAACTTCAGTGGCATTGACTACACTCCTCAAAGTATGCAAACATTCTCACCCTTCCCTTCTGACATTTTGCTCCCTCATTAACATAAACTCACTGCCCCCTAAATTTCTAATCTTTTGAGTTGCTGTTTCCAATTTGATCTCATATAGATAGATATTAAACGAGCTCAAGGCAGACATTCTTTACTAGTTAAGCTAAAACATTATGTTTAGAAGATTTCAGGAGATATTTTTGGTTTAAGGTTTAATATTATCTCAGGGCAATAGTTTGGGGGGTTCATTCAGCCTCTATGGCTTCAGAAAGTGAGGATTCTATAAGAATTTTTAATTCTGCTCTGCATTTTTTTTATTTTAATCATGATTCTTCTAGATAATCTCTAATCAAAGCATTCAATGATGGTAGCCAGGCATCATCCAGTTCTTCTGGCCTCTTGACAAAGGAGGTACTTATCCACATATTCCATTTCCTCCTTTTCCTGAATCTTCTTGATCCTCTGTTGTTGCAGGGAATGGAGACCAATTGTTGTGCTTTGGATGGCCACTTGCCAACTTTAAGACTCCAGGCACTATTCAACAAGCTAGGATATAGAATAGAAGCACTAAAAGGAGCTCTGGTAGCCTAGTGCCTAAGGCGCTTGACTGCTAACTAGAAGGCTGGCGGTTCAAACCCACCAGCCATTCCTCGGAAGGAAGGTTGGGCAATCTACTTCCGTAGTGATACTGCCTCAGAAACCCAAGGAGGGGTCACTATGACTCGGGTCCGACTCGGTGGTACATAACACAACAACAGGCAAATTAACTGGGAAGTGCCATGAAACCATGACTCTAAACATCCAAACCAAGGAACCAAATCTCATGGAGAGTTTGACTGTATATAAGCAGCCTCAGTAACTACTCTTTTTTTGTGTGTTGTTGTTGTAAATATATTTAGCACGGTTTTGCTAATTTAACTTTTTACAGATGTACAACTTATTGATTGCATTTACATTAATTGGCTGTGCAAACCAACCCTTAATCAAAGTGATTTTTCCATCACCATAAACTGAAACTCAGTATTCCATAATGAATAACTTCCCTTTTCCCCCGCTCTCCTGGTAACCACTAATAAACTTTAGTCTCTATACATTTACCTTTTGTATTTTTATATCAGTGAGGTAATATAATATTTGTCTTATTCTCATTGACTTATTTTACTCAGCATAAGCTCCATCCATATTGTAGCATAAATCAAGGTTTCATATCTCTTACTGCTTTGTAGTATTCCACTCTGTATTTGTACGGGGGGAGGGGGGGCGGAAAACTCACTACCTTTGAGATGGCTCTGATTCATAGCAATACCTCCTTGGGTTTCTGAGGTGGTATCTCTACAGAAGTACATTGCTCAGTCTTCCTTCTGGTTAGCGGTCAAATGCCTTAAGCACTGTGTCACCAGACCTCCTATGAACCAGGCAGTCCCCAGTTCATGAATAAGATTTGTTCCTTACTCTGTCTTCAAGAGGAATTTGTACATCAGTAGGAACAGGTGTGTACAGTCCTTTTTTACCCTTACATTAGTGCAAAAAAGGGAGATCTGATGGAGCAATGTTTAAAGTATTTAACTTCTAAACAAAAGTTCAGCAGTTTGAAACCAGCAGCCACTCCATAAGAGAAAGGTGAGTCACTCTGCTTCTATAAAGATTTACAGCCTTGGAAACCCTATGGAGCATCCATATAGGGTCACCGTAAATCAGAATTGACTCAGTGGCAGTGGGTTTGGTTTTTGTTTTTGTTTAGTGCAAGAAAAGGCTCAAAGCCTTTTCAATTATTTAAAAGCTGCATAAGTAGCAAGTGAAGGTGATTATGATGAAGAATTTGTTTTTTGTAGCCATTGGTTCAATCATTTCACAGTGAAGGCAAATTTACATAAATATAAAACTGATTTTCAGCTGGAACAGTGCTATCCCTCTCAAAGATGGAGGCACCTTACTCAAAGATAGTGGTGCTCCATTCAAAGATGGCAGCTGACCACACCATTTTGAATGTGTGTGGTTCTCCAGATCCTGCTGATAATCCATTCTCATGCATCAGGCTCTTGAAAAAAGCCTCTTCTGAGTCTCCCATTTCAGGGCTATGACTTATAATTTTTCCTGTTCCTTACTGTAAGGAATCACCCAAAATTTAAAAGTTCAGGTCTGCTCCTGTTTTGCTCCATTGGCCTTGACTAAACTGGTTTGAGTAGGTTCAAAACCCTGCTTCAAGGGTAAATAGTTGTCTTTAAGTTAGACAACCCAGACACTGCTGGTATCACATTCCCCCCCCCATTCATCTGTTGAGGGGCATTTAAGGTTGTTTCTACTTCTTGGCTATTGTGAATAGTGCTGCAATGAACACTGGTTTTGAATCTCTGCTTTCCAATATCTATTCCTAAGAGTGTAATTTCAGGTTTATATGATAGTTCTATTTTTAGTTTTTTGAGGAATTTCCCCACAGTTTTCCACAATGGCCATACCATTTTGCATTCCCTCTAGCAATGGATAAGGGTTCCAATTTCCCCACATCTTTGCCAACATTTGTTATTTTCTGTTTATTATTATTATTTTATTTTTATCTTAGCCATCATAATGGAAGTGAAATGGTATTCATTATGGTTTTGATTTACATCTCCCTGATAGTTAATGATGTTGAACATCTTTTCATCTGTTTGTTGGTCATGTGAATGTCCTCTTTGGTAAAATGTCTATTCAAGTCTTTTGTCCATTTTATCATTGGCCTGTTGGTCTTTCTGTTGTTAAGTTGTTGAGGTTTTATATGTATTCTCATTATTAGATTCTTATCAGATATATGATTTCCAATGATATTCTCACAGTCTCTAGCTTTTCACTTTTTGATAGAGTCTTAATGCACAAACTTTTTAATTTTTATAAGGTGTCATTCATTTATTTGCTCTTTGCGCTTTTTTTTTAAAAATAATTTATTGTGATTTGGGTGAAAGTTTACAGAACAAATTCATTTTCCATACAGCAGCTCACATACACATACTCTTAGTGCTTTTGCTATTGTAGTAGATAATCCATTGTCAAAAGCTAGGCCCAACAGCATGGCTTCTGAATTTTCTTCTAAGAATTTTATGGCTTTAGTTTGCAAATATAGGTCCTTAACGTATTTTAAATTTCTTATTGTGTATGGTAGGAGCTCGGGTAGTGTAGTGGTTAAGGCACTTGACTGCTAACCAGAAGGCTGGTGGTTCAAATCCACCAGCCACTCCTCGGAAGGAAGATGGGGCAATCTACTTCCGTAGTGATACTGCCTCGGAAACCCAAGGAGGGGTCGCTATGAGTCAGGTCCGACTCGATGGCACATAACAACAACAACAACAATTGTGTATGGTATGCAGCATGGATCTTATTTCATTTTTCTGCACGTGGAAATCCAGTTTTTCCAACAACATTTATTGAAGACTCTTCTTTCCCCCATCGAACAGACTTAGCACCCTTCTCAAAAATCAGTTGACCATAGATGTGTGGATTTATTTCTAGGCTCTTAATTCTATTCCATTGATCTCTATGTCTATTGTTATGCCACTACCAGGTTGTTTTGATTAGCTGTATATGTTTTAAAATCAAAAAGTGTGTCTTCCTACTTTGTTTTTCTCTTTCAACATTGCTTTAGGTATTCACCTCCTTTTGCCAATCCATTTAAAGTTGAGGGTTGTTTTTTCTCTTTGTTTAAAGAAGGCTGTTGGGATTTTGATTGTGGTTGTGATGAATCTTTAGATTACTTCGGATAGTACTGATATGTTAATAATATCATGTCTTCCAATTCACGAACATGGAACATCTTTCCCTTATTTTAAGTCTTCTTTAATCTCTTTCAGAAGTTCTTTATGCATTTCATTGTATAAGTCCTTCACATCCCTGGTTAAATTTATTCATAGAAATTTTATTCATTTACTACTGTAAGTGGAATTGTTTCCCTAATTTCCCTTTCAGATTTCTCTTTGTTGGTGTATAGAATCCCAAACTATTTATCCTTGTTTTGTGACTTTGTACCCTGCAAATTTGCTAAATTTGTCTTTTAGCGCTAAGAAGTTTCTGTGCAGACTCTTTGGGATTTTCTATATATAACATCATGTCATCAGAAAATAGAGATAATTTTTCTTTTTCTTTTCCAATATGGAAAAGAGAACTGGTGGTGCAGTGGTTAATGTATTTGGCTGCTAAACAAAAGGTCAGCTGTTCCATGGGAGAAAGACGAGGCAGTCTGCTTGTATAAAGATTTATACTCCTGGAAACCCTATGGGCAGTTCTACTCCGTCCTATAGGGTTGTCCTGAGTCAGAATCAACTTGAGGACAGTGTTTTTTTTTTTTTTTTTTTCCCCAACCTGTATACCTTTTATTTCTTTTTCATGTCTTCTTGCTCTATCTAGGAATTCTAATATGATGGTGAATAATAGTGTTAAGAATGGAAACCTTTGTCTTGTTCTAAGAACTTCTTTTTTGAAGTGCTTTATTAAAATAACGTTTCTATAGTGATTTGAGTGAAAGTTTACAGAGCAAATTCATTTTCCTTTCAACTGTCTCTACACGTTTTGTTTTGTGACATTGAGCCCATTCCCCACTATGTAACAGCACTCTTTCCACTCCCTCTCTGTGTTTACTTTTTCCATTTGTCCCTCTTTCCTATCCTTACCTGCCTTCTGAGCTTTATCCCTCTGGTAGCATAGTGGCTAAGGTACTTGACTGCTAACCAGAAGGCTGGTGGTTCAAATCTACCAGCTACTCCTGGGAAGGAAGATGAGGCAATCTACTTCTGCAGTGATACTGCCTTGGAAACCCAAGGAGGGGTCGCTATGAGTCGCATCCGACTCGAGGGCACATAACATCAACAACAACAGTGCTTAATGAAATGCTTACTGATATTCTTTAATTTTCTATTGTAGTGTTTACATAAGACTAACTGCCATCAGGTCCACTGACTCATAGTGACACCTCCTTGGGTTTCCAAGGTGATATCACTATGGAAGTAGATTGCCCAATCTTCCTTTTGAGGAGTGGCTGGTGGGTTTGAACCGCCAGGCTTCTGGTTAAGAGTTTCTAATATGTTTAAATCATTAATCATTTCTCATATTTGTGACAAATAGTTTCTCTGTGTTTCTTTTTCTTTTCTTTTTTAAAGTTGTGTGCATGGTGTTATAGGGAGCTCTGGTGGTGCTAAAGCTTTTGACTGCTAACCAGAAGGCTAGTGGTTAGCAGTCAAACCCACCAGCCACTTCTCGGAAGGAAGACTGGGCAATCTACTTCTGTAGAGATACCACCTCAGAAACCCAAAGAGGGGTCGCTATGAGTCGGAATCAACTTGACGGCAGTGAGTTTGGTTTTTTGGTTATGGTATTAGATTGTACACAAGTTGTTTTTAATGCAGTCATAAATATTCTTATTTTCATTTTTTATAACTTTTGCCTCTTATTTAAAATGTCCATCTTTACTCCCAGATTGCCATATATTTAGGCAAATAGCATATGTGTTCCAAGTCTTTTTGTCAACTGCCCAATCCCCTCGCACATTATTTTGCTATGCCATTTTAATTTACATGGTGCTGATTTCAGTTTTTATTTGTGATCCCATGGAAAACTTCACTTAAAGTTGGTATTAATATTATATTACGTGAAAGGGAAGCCAACAGTATTTACCAGTGGATCAAAAGTAATATACAAAACTTAACATTTGTAATTTCCTCATAAAATATTGTTGCTATTCTTGTGAATGGAGCGGTGGGAGGTTATACTGAAACCAAAGATATGAACACATGAAAAATTACAAAAGTAACATTTTAGACTGTTTTTTTATACACTTAAGCAGGAGGTTAAAGGAAATGAACAAAACAAGAGGATATGAATGGAATGATACAATTTACCTGTAATGTGGGAGGACAGATGAATGAGGCCAAGATTCACTTCTGGAAATGTCATGAGATACGCACAGTATATGTATGGGCATGCTATGCCAGAACTGTGTTACTTAATTTCATCATATCCATGCATTATATATGTGGGTGCATTATTAGCAAAAAAAAATTAAAAAGTAAATAAATATAGTACATATGTGCTCTCTTACGTTTTTACCTAATGTTTATATTTAAATTGATTTTTGTCCTTAACTTATTTTCGTGTAAAAAGTAAGTTACTGATTCCATACTTTTTATTTTCCTTTGTAGTTAAGTCAGTTTTCCCAGAATACTATTTTTCCCCTAATTATTTGAATTGCCACATTGATCATATGCATTATATGGAATATTAATCTATGGACTTTGAAGCCTGAGTTGCATTGAAACATTAGGTCCACCACTTACCTGCTGTGATACTTTGAGCTGATAACATAAGCACACCAAGCATCAGTTATAGGGAAACTAAATATCCCAGTTAATTTGGGATTAAGGGGTATGTATGCAAGATGCTGGACTTTATTTGTTAAATCTAGGACCAAACCAAAACTATACTCACTGCTGTCAAGAAGATTCTGACTCAGTGACCCTATAGGACAGAGTAGAACTGCTCATAGAGTTTCCAAGGCAGATTGCCACATCTTTCTTCCACAGAATGGCTGGTGGGTTCGAACAGCCAACCTTTTTGTTGACAGCCAAACACTTTTAACCACTGCTCTACCAGAGCTCTTCAAAACTAGTGCAGCCATGATCAAATCAGGATGGTTGGTAACCCTAGGTTTCTCTTTTGTTAAATCTGTAATAATTACAGAATGTACCTGAAATAACTATGAAGATTAAAAAAATAATGAATCTCAATAATTTAGTACAGTATCTGGTAGTTAGGGTGTAGTTATAGAATAACAAATATTATCAATTCATTATCATACATTCTCAGTCTCTTCTGATGTTTGAATCCCATTGGAATTATATTGATAACTGTAGCTTTTCAATAAACTTTTATATATGCCTGATAGGGCAAGTACAACTTCATTATTTTTCCAAAATATTTTCCTTGTAGCAAATTTAGTAACCATTCTTGGAAACAATTATTTAAAGACATTTTGTTTAGTTAAAAAATTGTGTTGAGATTTTAATAAGGATTATATTAAATTTATAGAATTTTTTGAAGAACCTGGTATGTCTTCATTAATGCAAGATTTTTTTTCACTCAACAGTATTTACAGATTTCCTCATATAATTCATATAACTCCTGCATACTTCTTATTAAGTTTATTATTAGGTACTTCATATTTTTTATTGTTATTATTTTATTTTATTTTTTTTATTTTTTATTTTTTTATTTTATTAGGATTTGGGTGAAGATTTACAGAGTAAATTCACTTTTCATACAGCAGTTCACATATACTTTGTCTCATGTCAT
>NW_006921966.1:1703299-1705344 GCF_000298275.1 Orycteropus afer afer | reverse complement strand
TATTGGTTTCCCTTTTCTTTGTTGAAGAGGGTCTGTGCAATCCTTCTGCCTAGTCCGCCATCTTGCCCCGCCTATTATTGTTATTATTTTTTAACATTATATTTTCCAAATTAATGATTGTATAAACCCAAGCCAGACCCACTGCCGTTGAGTTGATTCTGACTCATAGTGGCTGCCATCAGGTTTCCAAGACTGTAAATCTTTATGGAAGTAGATTGTTCCATCTTCCTTTCATGGAGCAGCTGGTGGATTTGAACCACCAACCTTCTGGTTAACAGTCAAATGCCTTAGGCACTGCGCCACCAGAGCTCCTTAATAGTTGTATAATATTTTAGTTTCTTAAATTCAACTTTTTCTTATTAATATACCATATTGTTGTTGTTGTTGTTGTTATGTGCTGTCGAGTCGGCCCCGACTCATATACCATAGATTCTAAAAATATAACCAATACAATAGGATCAATGAGAGTAATCATAATAAAAATAACCATGTACCTACCAGACAGCTCTGGGATTAAGAACATCATGAATACTTTTGAAAATTCTATTATGTCCTTCCTTGATTGCATTCTCACTTCCTGTGAGGAAGTGAGGAAACCATTATCCTAATGTTTGAGCCAGATATTTCCTTGCTTTTCTTAAGATTTGCAATAGATTAGTGCATATCTGAACAATGTATCATTTGATTTCCCTGTTTTGAACTTCAAATGGACTCAAAAAGTATGTATTCTTTTGTGATTTGTGTTTTGCTTCACATTTTATTTCTGATGTTAAATATTGTAATAGAAAAGATGACTGGCTTCCAAACCTCTTTCCTAGAAACTAGTTGATATGAAATAAAAATGCTTTATTATTTATCTGTAAATGTTTTATTCTATACTACACATGTAAATAATGAATATATATCTGATTGTTGGATAAAAGAATCCTCAGTGAGCAGAAAAAAAACAGGAGGAGAGGATAAAGAAAAGTCAATAGATTTGACATAATGAAAATTTAAAGCTTGTATATGTTTAGGTCCTCGGAAGGAAGGTTGGACAATCTACTTCCGTAGTAAAGAAAAATCTGGAAAATCAAAGGTAATGAGGAGGACTAGCTGTTCTATATGTTAAAATATTTTGTAACCTTAGAATAATTAAATGGTATTATGGTCATAGAGAAATGTAGAAAAGGAAAGCCTGGAAAAGAACTCAGAGTGATAAGAATGTATATATGATAAAGATTTTATTTCAAAATAAAGGGGAAGTACAAATTATTTCATAAATAATCATCAGATGATTGGATGATTTTAGAAAAATAAATAGACCCCTACTTCTTTCCATTTGTTGCCATTGAGACTACATCCGTACTTCATATCACAAATCCAAACAAATTATAGATGGATTAACTAATAAATTAAACTATATAAAATAGATTAAAGAGAATATATATCTGATTGTTGGATAAAAGAATCCTCAGCGAACAGAAAAAAACAGGAGAAGAGGATAAAGAAAAGTCATTTAACATAATGGAAATTTAAAGCTTCTATATGTTTAGGTCCTCGGAAGGAAGGTTGGTCAATCTACTTCTGTAGTGATACTGCCTCGGAAACCCAAGGAGGGGTCGCTATGAGTTAGGTTTGACTTCACAGCACATAACAACAACATGTTTTAGAAAGGAGTTCTGGTGGTGTAGTGCTTAAGGCATTTGGCAGCTAACCAAACGATCAGTTGTTTGGACCCACCAGCTACTCCATAGAATAAAGATGAGGCAGTCAGCTTCCATAAAGATGTACAGCCTTGGAAACTTAATGGGAGTCGCTATTAGTCAGCATTGACTCAATGGCAGTAAGTTCTTCTTCTTTTATTTACTTTTCTTTTTGTAGTATATGTTTGAAACAAAATGGACAAAATTGAAAGGCAAATTTTAAGTTGTAAAAATTGTCATATCTGTGTGACAGATGTTGTTGTTCTTGTTATGTGCCGTGGAGTCAGATCCAACTCATAGCAACCCCTCCTTGGGTTTCCAAGGCAGTATCACTATGGAAGTAGATTGCCCAACCTTCCT
>NW_006921966.1:1699748-1702644 GCF_000298275.1 Orycteropus afer afer | reverse complement strand
TTTTTTTTTTTTTAAATAATTATATAAATGCTAATTACATAACATACTAATATGATATTCATGTGTTATAATAACATTTTGATACTGATTATTGTTGAGATGCACAAAATAGCATCATTCATATACTTCTTATGGGAGTGTAGATTTGTTTAACTATTCTGGAATGAAAGTTTTCAGAATGTATCTGAAATACTCATTATCCCTTCTATTTTTTGGAATTTATTCTAATTAAATAGACATGTTCACAAAGGTGTAGTTAGGGCATTTACCCTAGCATTATGTTTTTGTAGGTGCTGTAGAGTTGATTTCAACTCATAGGGATTCCATGTGACAGAATGAAACTTCTCCATGGCATTTCCTAGGCTGGAGTATTTATGGGAGCAGTTTGTCACTCTTTCTCCTGCAGAGCTTCTGGGTGGTGGGAACTACTAACCTTTTGGTTAACAGCGAAGCACTTAACCATTGTGCCACCAGGCTCTTTACATTATACAAAAAAAAAAAAAAAAAACCTCAACTGAAGTCTAGTTGGTCCCAACTCATAGTAACCCCTCCTTGGGTTTCCGAGGAGGAATCTCTAAGGAAGTAGATTGCCCAATCTTTCTTCTGAGGAGTGGCTGGTGGATTGGAACCACCAACCATTTCCAAAGTTTTGTTTTAGTAGGTCAGACTGGCCTACATAACATTTGTTGTAATAAAAACTTGATGGTCCCAATAAGTCTCAATTCCTTTTTCTATCTTGTTATTACTTCTTATCTTTATGTTAATAGAGATAATGTTAAGTAAATGTGTACAGTTGGAAGATAGCTTATACTTTAAAAATGAAAATCAAACCCACTGACGCTGAACCAATTGTAACTCATAGCTACCCCCATTGAGTTTCTAAGGCAGTAAATCTTTACAGATGTAGATGCCCCATCTTCCTTACATTTTACTGAAGGGGGGGACCCGTTGCCATGGAGTGGATTCCGACTCATAGTGACCCCCATTGGGTTTCCAAGGTGGTAAATCTTTATAGAAGTAGATTGCCCAGTCTTGCTTCCATAGGAAGGCTGATGGGTTTGAACCACCGACCTTCTCATTAGCACTCAGATGCCTTAAGCACTGTACTACCAGAGCTCCTTTCCTTATGCTTTAGTGTAGCTTAATTAGGGTTCCACCTCGATGATATCTTTAAAAAGGGTTACTTTTAGAGCAGCTTGGTGAAAATATATATATATATATATATGTGTGTGTGTGTGTGTGTGTTTGTGTAGGGAGAGTAGAAGGAAGGGAAAATCCTTAAGTAATTATTCAAACTTTGTGATATACAATTAGATTTACCATACCTGGAGGCTGTTGCCCAATTCTTAAAACATTATTAAATCATCACGGTATTATTCTTCTGATACTGAGCTGACATTCTTCATTGAGGATTGAGGTGTGTGTGTGTGTGTGTGTGTGTGCAAGAGCACGCGTATTTTAATTAAAAAAATCTTATTTTTATACAAGGCAAGTGACTTTTAGGTTGTTCTTGCTTGGGTGAAAAATGCCATTATGTTAAAATGTATTGCCAATTACAAGACAGGTAACTTAATGAAATTCATAAAGAAACTGGTATTTCCTGGCAAGAAACATGTTTTTGCTTTTAAATTTTTTTTTTTAAAAAGACTTAAGAAATTTTATTTTCAGTAACTAATATTCTTATCTTCTTTCTCCAAGTTTCAGACTTTTGTTGTTGTTTTTAGTTCATTATGGGAATGAACAAGATGAGGTCTAATTTCCTGAAAGAGTAGGATTTCCATTTGGCATAGTCCTAAGGCATTTGACTGCTAACGAGAAGACTGGCAGTTGAAACCCACCAGCCACTCCTCAGAAGGAATGTTGTACACTCTATTTCCATAGTGATACTGCCTTGGAAGCCCAAGGAGGGGCGCTATGAGTCGGATACAATTTGATGGCAGTGGGTTTGTGTGTTAAGAATATGCGCATTGGAAGCTAAGACTTAAAATATCAACATTATTGAAACCAGTAATTTTCTAAAGAAAGAGAATTTGTTCCAAAGAATGTGGTAACAAGTGGCATTTTGTATTGACTCTTAGAATAATTTGTTTTTAAAATACATTATAATAAAATTCACTTTAATGTTTCACCTTTAATGTTTCACCTCTGGCAACATGGAGCCTATGTAGGTTTCCAACAGGGAGACAAACTTACCCATTGGAACTAAATAAAACCAAACAAAAAACACAACATAAATGAATAATTAAAATGTTACCCTCAACAATCCTGCCTCCTGTTGATTAACTTCTAGGATACTTGTAAATAGGCACTGAGGACTAGAGATCTGATTCACCCAGTACCCTCATTCATCATTGGTAACAATCAACACTTGGTCTTACAATTCCTATTTGTGTGTGTGTGTGTGTGTGTGTGTTCAGTTGTTAACCAAAAGGTTAGCAGTATGAAACCACCATCTACTCCATGGCAGAAAGATATGGCAGTCTGTTTCTGTAAAGACTTATAGCCTTGGAAACCCTATGAGGCAGTTCTACTCTGTGTATAGAGTTGCTGTGAGTCAGAACCAACTTGACAGCACTGAATTGATTTTGTGTGTGTGTGTGTTTGTTTGTTTGCCAAGAACTTTGGACTTGTCAGCTTCTATAAGTGTGGGTCCAGGTGAAGAGAGAGAACCCAGGCATGCCCAAGGCAGCAGGATGGTAGAGCGGAAGAAAGGGGATAAAAAGCCAGGAACCAGGACAGAGGAGCAGTCAGCTGCAGGGATCCAGGTGAGGAGAGGGAACTCAGGCACACCCGAAGCAGCAGGGTGGGAGAGTGGGAGAAAGGGGATTAAAAGCCAAGAACCTGATCAGAGGAGCAGTCAGCCGCAGGGATCCAGGCAAGGAGAGGAAACTCAGGC
>NW_006921966.1:1691833-1695717 GCF_000298275.1 Orycteropus afer afer | reverse complement strand
TAATTTATGTACAGTAAAATACACAAAACTAAAGTGACATGGGTCAATGCATTTTTTTTGTTGTTGTTGCTGTGTTCCCTCCTTTCCCCTCCCACCCCTGGTAACCAGTAAAGAAAGTTTCCTTCCATATATAAACCTTGCCTTAACTTTTTACAATAATGAAACAATACTATAGTTGTCCTGACTTACTTCACTCAGCATAATGTCCTACAAGTTCATCCATGTTATGTGGTGTTTGGCAGATTCTACATTATTGTTTAGTGTTGCATAGTATTTCATTGTGTGTATGTACCATAGTTTGGTTATCCATTCTTCTGTTGATGGTCACATATGTTGTTTCCGTCTTTTTAGTATTGTAAATAGTGCTGCAATGAACATCGATGAGCATATATCTGTTCTTGTCCTGGCTCTCAATTCTTTAGGATTTTTACCTAGTCATGGGATTGCTGGATCAAATTGTATTTCGAATTCCAGCTTTTTAAGGAATTGCCATTCTGTTTTCCACAGTGGTTGTATCATTTGACAGTCCCACCAGCAGTGTATGAGAGTCCTAATCTCTTCACATCCTCACCAGCATTTGTTATTTGTCTTGTTGAACTCTGCCATTAGTGCTGGGGTGAGATGGTATCTCATTGTTTTGATTTGTATCTCTCTGATGGCTAATGATCATGAGCAATTATTCATATATTTGTGACTGTCTGAATATCCTCTTTGGTGAAGTGTCTATTCATGTCTTCTGCCATTTTTTAATTGAATTGTTAATCTTTTGTTGTTGAGGTGTTGGAGTTTTCTATAAATTTTAGAGATAAGTCCCTTGTCACATATGTAATTATTGGCAAATATGAATTTGTTGTTTTCATTTTGTTGTGTTCTTTTCCGTGGTGTTCATTTCTTTCTTCCATATAATATTCTGTGCTGAGCTTGTTTTGTTTATGAATCATGTTATCACTTCCTTCATTGCTATTGTTTTAGTATTTTCTAAATATTTGTGCTGGTCCTTGAAGGTTTATCTTTTTTCTTTGAGGTTACCCTGTGATTTACAATTTTCTTCCCAAGTTTAAAATAGTCCACTCTACCTTGCAGTTGTCTTAACTTCCCTACCATTTAGTAGTTCCATAACTACACAATTGTTTCTCTCTTTTTGGTTTATAGTTGTCATCATTTGTCAATTGATGTCTTTGGTTCCCTGTTTGCAATCTTGTAGGCTTATTTACTTTGGATATTTCCATAACTGGGTTGGTTTCTGGGTTATTTCATCATGTGTGTTAATGGTCAGTTGTTGTTTGCTGTTGTTAGTTCTCTGTCCAAAGGACTCCCTTTAGCATCTCTTGGAAGGTTGATGTGGTTCTAACAAATTACCTTAATTTCTGCTTATCTGGAAATGTCCTAATTCCACCATCATATTTGAGGGACAATTTTCCTGGGTATATAATTCTTGTTTGGAAATTTTTCTCTCTCAAGGTTTTATATATGCCATTCCATTGTCTTCTTGTCTACATGGTTTCTGCTTAAAAGTTTGAGCTTAGTCTTATTGGTTGCCCCTTGTAGGTAACTTTTTGTTTTTCCCATGCTGTTTCCAGGATTCTTTCTTTTTATTTGGTTTTGGTGAGTTTGATGATGATATGTCTTGGTGATTTTCTTTTGGAGTCCATCCTTTTTGGGTTTGTTGGATTTCTTGAATGGTTATATTCTCATCTTTCATCATACCAGGGAAATTCTCTTCCAAAAAATCTTTGACAATTTGTTCTGTGGTTTTATTTGTCTCTTCCTGTTCTGGGATTCCAATTACACGAAGATTATTCCTTTTGATGATATCCCACATGAACCTTAGGCTTTCTTCATTTTGTTTTGATCTTTTTTCTAATTGATCCTTTTCCAAAGAAGTATTGAGGTATTTGCCTTCAATCTCACTAATTCTGTCTTCCATTGATTCAGTTCTACTCCTTTGCCCTTTCAATGTGTTATCTATTTCTGACAATTAAGTATTAATCTTCTGGATTTCTGTCGATTTTGTATTATTTTTAATTTTTCATTTATTTTGTGATTTTGTTCTTGTATTTTCTTTCAAAATTTTTCTAGGGCTTTCTCTGGTTTTTCCTAAATTTTTTCAGTGTTTTCTTGATCTGTCTCTCAATTCGGTTTTTCCTAAATTTTTTCAGTGTTTTCTTGATCTGTCTCTCAATTCATTGAAGGTACCTAAATATAATTCTTTTGAATTCCTTATCAGGAAGTTCCAATGCTGCATCTTCCTCAGGGACGTATTTTGGCTCTGAATCCTGTTCCCTTGTCTCTCCTGCTTTATCTTGCCTCTTTCTGTGGACTGTGATGCTCTGTTGTCTCTGAGGCATTGTGATGTTTTGGTGGTTATATTTAATTGGTGATTGTATATTTGGGTGACATGCCCACAATTTTTTTTGTATGTTATTTACGTAAGCACGATACCGTACTATGCTCCTCTATTTGCTAGTTGGCAGCACATATACACTCACCACCTGTTTCCTTTCCCATTTTCAGCCTCCTGCATATTCCTGCTGTGCTTGCCAGATGGAACCTATTCTTCGGTCCTGTTTTCATTCAGGTTTTTCCAGTAGTTGGTGTCTAATCCACTTCTGTATACTTCCTTTCAAAACTCAGGGCTCCAAGATTATCTTCTGTATCTCTGTCAATTGGTTTCTCTTTTCTTTGTTGAAGAGGGTCTATGTAGCCTTTCTGCCTATTCTGTAATCTTACCAGAAGTCCTAAATTTTTGTTTCTTATCACGTGTATTTAGGAATAACTAACAGAGAATAAAAGGAGCTCTGGTGGCATAGTGCCTAAGGTATTTGACAGATAACTGGAAGGTTGCCTGTTCAAACCCACCAGCTGCTTAGAGGAAGGAAGATAGGGCAATCTACTTCCATAAAGATTTACTGCCTCAGAAACTCAATGGGGATCGCTATGAGTTGGAATTGACTCTGGCAGTGAGTTTGGTTTGCTTTAATGCACAATAAACTAACCAGTTGTCCTTGAGTGGATTCCAATTCATGGTGACTCCATGTGTGTCAGAGTAGAACTGTGTTACATAGAGTTTTCAAAGACTGATTTTTTCAGAAGTAGATCACCAGACCTTTCTTCTGGGGTACCTCTGGGTGGACTTGAATTTTCATCTTGTTGGTTAACAGCCTGGAGCATTAATTTACCCTTGGTAGTATACAATAAATTACATCCATTTAAAATGTATGCTTTAATGACTTTGTAGTTGTGCAAAGCCCATGAAACCACCACTAAAATCAAGATAGAGAACATTTTTAATACCTCCTAAAATTCTTCCTGCCCTGTTGCAGTCCATCCCTCCTTCCCTCAGCTCCCATTTCTTTTCTTTTCTAAAATCTAAACTCCAACTCTTTGATCACAACATACTGTCTTTCCTAATTCCTTACTTCCAGCATACATCTTACAGTTCTCCTGATAGTTAAGTTCAAATACTTCAACTATATTCTTTCCAGCTATCTTAATCTGCTGAACTTGTCCTGTCAATACTAACCTTGTAAAGTTCAATTTTTTCCCCCCACTGCAGCTGCAGGGCTCTAGAGTTCTACTGGAGAAAATGCACATATCCTTTTATATTTGATCCATTACAAATTTATGATCTCCAATGTCAGCTGTCAACTCAGCTCAACAATTCTTTTACTCATCCCCAAATGATTCCCTTTCCCAAACCTTGAAAGAGCTAGTGTAACTCTTTCCAATCTCATAAACCGCCTTCCTTTTCTAGCTGTTCTTTCAGCAGAGTATTTGGCCTCCTACCTCAATGAGCTCTGGTAGCATAGTGCCTAAGGCACTTGACTGCTAACCAGAAGGCTGGCGGTTCAAACCCACCAGCCACTCCTCGGAAGGAAGGTTGG
>NW_006921966.1:1689316-1691733 GCF_000298275.1 Orycteropus afer afer | reverse complement strand
GGAAACCCAAGGAGGGGTCGCTATGAGTCGGGGCCGACTCGACGGCAAACAACAACAACAACAACCTCAATGAAAATCTTCAACATACCTTCCCTCAGTCTTCACATGTCTGCATTTTCACTTTTCTTTGCCTCCTCTAATTTTGTTTCAGAGGAAGATATGCGCCTACTCCCTTTCAAAGATAATCCCTCCAGGGTACTCTTGATCTCATACCATACTATTTCCACCAGGACTTTATTCTATCAGTTATCCTTTCTCACATGTATCTGATTTCGATCTTTCTCTCCTTCTCTATCTCTTCATTTCTCCTAATTAGTCTGCAAATGTACTCATGTGTCATGACAATTACAGTCATAAACCAAAAATAAAAGATCCCCTAATCCTATCTTCCCTCATTAACTGTTAGCCAATTTCCCTTTATTAGCATAGAAATTACTCAAAAGTGTGGTGAACATTCACGACTCTTCTCCCTTATCTCCATTTGCTCCACATCTTATTGTGTTGTGGTTTCTTAACACTCCATCAAAAATGCTTTTGTAAAGAAGCATTTATTCAACAATTATTCATCGAGTGCCAGGTAATATTTTGGTACTGGGAATAAAGCTATGATCAAGACAAACACCCTGCTTTCAATTAGCTTACATTCTGGAGAAGGAACACAAACAATAAACAAATAAACAATGATTTCAGAGACTGTCAAGCACTTTGAGGGGGGAATAAAAATCACATATTATATGATAGACAATGAAAAAAAGACTACTTATGTTGAATTAACAGAGAAGGCTTCTCCAAAATGTCATCTAAGCTGGATTCTGAATGATAAAAAGGAATTAACCATGTGAAAATCTGGGAGAAAAATGTTCTGAAAGGGAGAGCACAAGAGGGAAACACCAGTGTAACTATACCATGAAAATCCAAGATGAGAGGGATAGGAAATGAGGTTGGAAAGGTAGGTAGAGATCAGATCAGGTAGGGCCTGAGTGTCGGGTAAATGCTTTGGCTTATTCTAAGTGTCATGGGAAACTATTGGAGGGTTGAGAGCAAGGAAATTACATGATCTGACTTGCCTTTTTTAAAAGAGATCACTTTGGCTTCTGGTGGGGAATTGACCATAGGGAAGCAAGGATGGAAGCAAGGAGACCAATTAATAGGTTGTTGCAATAGTGTGCTTGGAGACTAGGGGAGCAGCATACCAGCTACCTCCTTACCTCTGTGCCTTTGCTCATGCATTTCTTTTTGTCAAGCGAACTCAGACTCATAATTCAAAATTCAACTTATCCATTACCTCTTTGAAAAGCCTTATCTAATTCCCAACCACTGTCTACCAGACAGATTTAATTGCTCCTTTTTCTGGGTTTACAAAGTTCTTCGTATGACTTTTATTATGGCACCCACCTTGCATATTGGTTGTACATACTGGCTCCGCAGCCAGATTGTTTGAAATAAAATCCTATTTTTATCCCTTAATAGATAACTTTACTCAGGTTGTATACCCTCTCTGTACTTCAGTTTCATTATCTGTAAAAAGGAGATAACAATAGCCATTGCCTCATAGAGCTGTTATTGGCATTACATGATGTAATTCACATAAATGTTTATAATAGTGCCTGTGATAGTATACTTTTGGCCTTGCCAGCTGAAGGCAAACTGCTTCTGATGCTCCTTTGAAAATGGTATTGAGATAAAGGCATTGGTCAGATCAATAGCTGCATACCAAGTACCAGGAGAAGTAGTAATTTGCTCAAGCAATGAAACCACATCAGGAACAGCAGCTGCAATTGGAGTCACCACCTGATTAAGTTTATGATAATCTACTGTCTTTCTCCAAGGTTCATCTGTTTTTTTCACAGGCCAAATGTTCTTGTTTGTTGTTGTTATGTACCATCGAGTTAGACCTGACTCAAAGCGACCCCTCATTGGGTTTCCAAGGCAGTATCACTACGGAAGTAGATTGTTTCATCTTCCTTCAGAGGAGTGGCTGGTGGGTCTGAACCGCCAGCCTTCTGGTTAGCAGTCAAGTGCCTTAGGCACTATGCTACCAGGCCAAATAGGTGAATTAAATGGGAATGTGGTGGGAATCACCACTCCTGCATCCTTCAAGTCCTTGATGATGGCAGTAATCCCTGCAACCCCTCCAGGGATGCAGCATTGCTTTTGATTTACTATTTTTGTAGGTAGAGGCAGTTATAATGGCTTTCATTTGGCTTTTTCTACCAGATAGCCCTTACTCCACATGTTAGAGACTGACCCAATGTGGGAATTCTGCCAATTGCTCAGAATGCATATCTACTCCAATTATGCATTCTGGAACTGGGAAAATCACTACAGGATGGGTTCAGGGACACACTGGACCAACTGTGAGATGCACCTGAGCTAAGACTCCATCAATAACTTGACTTCCATATGCCCCCACTCTG
>NW_006921966.1:1684521-1688326 GCF_000298275.1 Orycteropus afer afer | reverse complement strand
ACAGTAGATTCCACCCTGGAGTTGATTACCAGTCTCATCATGGGGAATACTACATCCAGCTGCCCAGCCACTCAACCAGGCCTAGCCAAGTTGACACAAAAATATAACCACCACAGTGCCTAACACATAGAAAGCACTCTTTAAGTATTCACTATTATTCTCTAACTAGCTGTGAATTCCCAGAGGGCAAAGATTATCATTTATTCATTTTTGCATCATAAAGGTAAAGCAAGGAGCTCTGGTGGCATGCTGCCTAAGGCACTTGATTTCTAACCAGAAGTCTGGTGGTTCAAATCCACCAGCCACTCCTCGGAAGGAAGATGGGGCAATCTGCTTCCATAGTGATACTACCTCGGAAACCCAAGGAGGGGTCGCTATGAGTCGGGTCCGACTCCACGGCACAAAACAACAACAACAACAAAGGTAAAGCAAAGTGCCTGGCACAGAGTCAAAGATCAATACTTGTTTGTTGAATGAATTCAAGATTCCTGAAATATTCCACGAGGGATAAGGCTTTTTAGAATTGTGTAGTTTAGAGGTCCTGGGCTCATTTCTAGTATCATGCCATAAAAATATTACCAGTACTATTTTGAATGCAGTGAATAAGTTGGTAGCTACCCTACAGTTAAGCTATCATTTAGTCTCTCCAAATCTCCGTTTATTCATCTATTAGATGTGGTCACTGAGCCAGATGATCAGTAAGGTCCCCTCTCATTTCAAAATTCTGTCTGAGTCCCAAACTATAATTTAGGAGGGCAGTGCCTTTGAAGAATAAATTATATTCAATCATTAAAGAGATAGCTGAATCTCTCACAAATCAACAAGAAGGCACTCTCAGGGAATGCAGACTTAATTTGGCAGAGCTTATAGTGCACTTTCCCTAGGTCATTAAAATGGAAAAGACCTTATGTGCATATCTAAGCAATTTAATGGTTCCACTTTTCCACAAACCATTCAAAGAATTTCATGTCTCTCCTTCTGTCAAGAGCTTCCCAGAACTATTCCTTTTTTTCACCCCTCAAGTGATTATTAGCAAAAATCCCAAGCCCCCAACTTCTACTTATAAGCAGAACTTTATGCTTTGCAATGTTAGGTATGTTGTTTCAAGTATACTAGTCTAGAAGTATACTAGTCAAAACAATTGAGTCTGCACTTAGATTGAAGTCAGGGATAGTTGGATTCACTAATACTCATCCGAACAATACCATGACACATTAGCATTGCAAACTCTTGTTTGTATCAGAGACACTAGAGAGCTTGTTAAAAATGTAGCTTTCTGCCCACTCACTGCCAGATTCTGATTCAATAAATCAGGGGGGACAGGGTGTGAAGTTGCATTTTCATAAGTATTTCAAATGATTCCAGTGTAGGTGGTCTCTCGGCCATATGTTGAGAAACACTACTGTAAACGGTGTATTTATGGGCTCTTTATAATGAATATAAAAGTCTTCCCTTTTACAATTTCAGTCTTACATTAGCAAAAGTAAACATTTAAAACTGAACCTATACAATTTATGGCAAAATTTCTATGCACTACACTGTTAAAGTAAACAGACTACTCAGTATAATTGGGAAACTTGAAAACTCATTAAGCACCTGTTTATTATTTGCATTCATGATCTTATTCACAGAGCTTGATTAGCATGGTTCACAAAGCCATTTTAATTTTCAGTTTTCTGGCCTGCTGGTCCTTTTGGAAAAAGAAGGACGCTATCTCTCCTCTCCCACATCTATCTTGGCTTGTTGCCTTCTGAAAATACTATGCTTTGTGTCAAGTGAAATTTAAGTAAAAGTCAGACATTATTTGGCTTTACTGTGGTAATAAAGCACCTCAAAATCTCAATGACTTACAGCAGTAAACATTTATTTCTTGCTCATGTTATATGTTGGCTGTAGGTCAGCCGTGGCTCTGCTCCAATATGCAGCTCTGTTTCACTCAAGTCTATATGTTTCTCCTTCTCATAAAAGAGCAGCCCATGTCTGAAATATGTTGCTCTCTTGGCAAGGGCAGTAGGAAGCTGCAGAGCCAAATACACAATCATATTTAAAGCCTCTTCTAGGATATGGTGTGTATCATCTCTATTCACATGCATTCCATTGGCCATTTCAAGTCATACGGACAAGCCTGATAATGAGGAGGAGAATTATACTTTAGTTATAAGCAGGCAATGTGAGTTACACAGTGTGCATGGGATGTATGATTCTGTTGCAGGGGATGGAGTGAATACTTGTGAACAATTTGATTATGTAACAACCAATTCAAATGAACAGTTCTGACTTCAGCTACAAAGTGTTTCTTAAAAGAATCATATATTTCCATAGAATATAGCTTTAAAAATATCTGTTCAGATAATAAGGTTTTAAAGTTGAAATTTGAAGTGGCTTTGTCATCAAAGGTTACTCTTTTTTTATGCGTTTAGGTGATGCCTTGGTTTTGGAATGTTGCCATCTACTTCTTTGACTTTATCTCTTGATTATAAGCTCTCACTTGTATCCTGAGTGTCCTGCACAGTGCCTGACCACAAAACTGAAGCTCAATAAATGTTTACTGAGTAAATAAATGAATGTTAAAAGAGGCTTGGATTAACAGGGAACATAGGTGCAGTGGTTAAAGCATTTGAACATTAACAGATGCAGTGGTTAAAGCATTTGGCTGCTAACCAAAAGGTTGGTGGTTCTAACCTATCAGCAATTCCAAGAGAGAAAGATGAGGCAGTTTGCTTCTAGAAAGATTTACAGGCTTGGAAACACTATGGGGCAGTTCTACTCTGTCCTATAGTGCTGCCATGAGTCAGAATCCACTTGATGGCAGTGGCTTTGGTTTTGGTTTTAATTAACATATGCTCATTGTCCCCTAAGTTTTCTATCTAATCTTTTGAGTTGCTGTTGTCAATTTCATCCCATATAGATTTTAAAAGAGCATTGTCTTAGGCTGTGTTCTCTAAAGAAGCAAAACCAGTGAAATTTTTACATACACAAACACACATACACACATACAGAGAGAGAGAGAGATTTATCTCAAGGAAATGGCTCACACAGTTGTAGAAGCTGGCAAGTCCCCAATCCATGGTCATATGTCAGGCTGGAGGCTCCAGCTGACTCACAAAGCTGCAGAAGCAGATGAACCCAATATAGGCAGGTCAGATAGCCTACAGCTAGGGAGGCTAATGAATCCTAAGATCAGCAGGCAGTATCTCAGGCTGCTGACTGAAATCAAAAGAACTGGACTTCTGATGATGGCAAGCCACATGCAGGATCTAGATCTCACAAAAACTAGTGAGCTTTGCCAGAATGTTCATATATATTTGATGTAGGCCACACTCCTAAGGAAATTCCCTTTCAACTGACTGGCTACTCAGAGCAGATCTCATCACGGAAATAATTACATTATATCAGATCTCATCACAGGGGATGAATACATCATAATGACCAAACTAGAGAATCATGGCTCAGACTAAGTTGATACATAACCTTAACCATCACAAACAATATGCTCAAGGCATTCTTTACTAGTTAAGCTAAACTATTGTTTGGTTAAAGAAGACTTCAGGGGACATTTTTTGTTTAAGGTTTAAAGATTATTTCAGGACAATAGTTTCAGCAGTTCATCCAGCCTCCATGGCTACAACTCTCAAACTCGATGCTATCAAGTCAATTCTTACTCATAGTGATCCCCATTGGGTTTCCAAGGCTGTAAATCTTTACAGAAACAGATGGCCTCATCTTTCTTCTGCAGAGTGACTGATGAGTTTGAACTACCGAGCTTTTAGCTAGCAGCCAAATGCCTTAAACACAGTGCCACCAG
>NW_006921966.1:1680102-1684421 GCF_000298275.1 Orycteropus afer afer | reverse complement strand
CTTAAACACTATGCCACCAGCTCCTTTTCAAGGCTCCAGGAAGTGAGAATTCCATGAGAATATGATATTCTGTTTTGCATTCCCCCCTTTTGATTAGTATTCTTCTAAGGAATAGTTGATCAAAACATTCAGTAATGGTAGGCAGGCACCATTCAGTTTCTCTGGTCTCATGGAAAAGGAAGCAGTTGCTTTACTTATTGAATTTTAATAGCTCATTATAGAGTAGGGATATGAACACATTGTAATATATGCTTTAAATATTTGCCCAGTTTATTTTTACCTTTTAGTATTCTTATAGAAGGAATTTATTCGTATTTTATTTTATCTTGCATATGGCATCTCCAAGAATATGTATTATAGTGAAAAAGACAGTCATCTCTTTCTCCCTTCATTTCTTTTTCTCTCTCTCTACCTTGTGATGATTCTAGCACAAAGGTATTTTAAAAAAATTGAGTTAAAATAATATATAGCCACTTTATAGCTACTATTTGAAGTTGACAAGACCTCTTTGCTAGCTTGCCAGATTCCTGGTCTTTTAATGCCCTCCTTACAATGACTAAAAATAAGAAGAGACTTTCCACTTTGGCTACATTACCTCTGGAGAGTGGCCTCCTGACATTCAACTATTCATCACTCCAGCCTCATGGGTTATCTGCTTCTTGCTATTTTGAGACTGTTGAGATCAGTAGGTTATTCAAAGGCATCTATTACTTACCCTGAAACCCAACTTTCCAAGAATCTGTAGTATACTCTCTCTACCTCACATGATTTACACAATCCAACAGCTTGCTAGGCCATAGCTTTTTATTGTCATGTAGCACCCACTTGAAGAAAAGCAAAGGTTTAGCTGTTTCATCCAGCAATTTCTTTTCTAACCCTGAATCTTTACTGATAATGTTTCTTAGCGTGCAGGTAATAATGCACGATTGTTTGAGATGATATATTGAGGTGATTGATTATGTATTTACCATTATTTTCTTATTTCCTCTTCCTATTGTCTCTGAAGAGATTGTCCTTAGCACACAAAGTGAAAAGGAGCTCATATGATCCGTGCTCTCTCCCTTCATTTCTTTCTTTCTTTCTTTCTCTCTGTCTTTTCTCCTTCTCCCATCCCTCTCTCCCTTCCCCTCCTCTTTTCATGCTTCCTTTCCTTCTCTCCTTTTTCTTGCTCTTAAATTCATGACTTTCAGTTCCTATTTAATATTCTATATGATGTTTGGTAACTCAGAATGCAACAGCCAGATTCAGTCTCAACCCAACAAGTAGGCAGCTGCAATCAATTTTAGAATACTACATTACAACTGGAAATGATCCCTATCCATTTTTGTTTTTTCTTGAGGACTGCACTTCAAATAATCTTGTTCCCTGCAGGGGACAGTTTATTGTCAAATGTATAGTGAGTAGGGGGTGTTTATGATTTTAAACATGTTTCAATCATGGTTCATCCCCTGCTGTTTTTCTGACAGCCTCTGTTGTTGGTTCCCTCTTTTCCATGCTGAAAATAAACCCTGCATGGTAAGAAGTCTGTGCAGTCTTGGCAGCCCACTGAGGAGTGAGGATTACTTTTGTTATAGCCACAGATATCTGATAAGAAGGGAAAGAAAGAAATGAAATATTTTCCAAACTTTGTAGACTAGATCAAAGTTACAAACCACTTGTAGCCTGTCACTGGAAACATCAATATCCCAAGAAATTTTCCCTGCATTTGCTAAAATCTATCCAGTTCTATTGTTTACTGTTTGGATTAAATCTCATATGCAATGACTTTATATGCTCTCAAACTCACTGCCATCGAGTCGGATCCTACTCATAGTGACCCCTCCTTGGGTTTCAGAGGTAGTATCACTATGGAAGTAGATTGCCCAACCTTCTTTCTGAGGAGTGGCTGATGGGTTTGAACCGCCAGTCTTTTGGTTAGCAGTCAAGTGCCTTAGGCACTACGCTACCAGAGGTCATTTATATGCTCTAGTTTCTTAAGTCAAAGCACATGATATATTAAGTCATTCTGCAATCAACAGATGGAGGTGTTTGCAGTAACTCCCTAAAGTGATAATGACAATGAAAGCCATAATCTGAAAGCCCTAGTATATGAATAGAAGCTTCCCTTTCAGATATAAATATATTTTCTTTTGTATTTTATATAAGACACCAATACCCTATGAGATATGCAGATTGTATCATACAGACTGTATTATTCAAGAAGTAGATAGGAGGTTATGATTAATATCTAATATTTTTCAAAATCACTAATGAGATCTGCTGAGTACTGTTGCTGAATCTGCTTATCTTGCCATTAGGTGTATGTGGGTAGACTACAATGGCTCACTGGAATAATCTCTACTTCCTGACGTCTCCCCGCTGCTACTCATGCCCTTGCAACACACAAAACAAACTTTCTCTCTCTCATTAAACCTGGATATTGTTGTTGTCGTTAGGTGCCATCGAGTCGGACTCACAGCGACCTCTCCTTGGGTTTCTGAGGCAGTATCACTACGGAAGTAGATTGCCCCATCTTCCTTCCGAGAGACCTGAATATAAGTTAAATGAAATTAATATCAGGAGCATAAATTATCCCTGTTGTTAGTTATGGTAGTTTAGCTACCATACTTGAGTAGTTATTACAGATATCTCATTTTGGTTTCACAGATTCATTTCTCTCTCTTTTTTTTTTCTGCAGAACATTGGGAAGAACATCTATACCATCTGGGGGATGGTCAGTAAGATTTGGGAAAAGGCCACATACAGGCAGCTCCCTATTTTGCCCTATGCAAATGCAAACGCAAAGGGCAACCACTGCCATGGAGTCGGATTCAACTCATAGCGACCCCTCCTTGGGTTTCTGAGGCGGTATCACTATGGAAGTAGATTGCCCAACCTTCCTTCTGAGGCAAGCTGCATTTCATTATCTCTGCCACAGTGTTGAAGCTGGGATCTAGGGCTCAGAGGAGATGGGAATTGCTTGGGTATGAGTTAGGATCTGGCTGCTTCTTGCTACTTCATAAGCAGTTGATTTAGAAACAACACTTTCTAGGAGATGTTGGTATGAGAGAGGTTCCCGGCTTACACAGTCAGGCAGACCAGGCCTCTCCTGTCACTAGCAATGTGTTCTGCATATAGCTCAGACTCTCCAAGCCTTTTGACAAGTTGTTCAACCTTTCTGAGTAAATTTTAATAGTATTTGCTTTGCAGGATTTGTATGAAAGATTAATTAATGTATAAAGCTTTAACACATTATTTAGTACATAGTAAGTGCCCAATAAATTTTATTAGCTATTATTATGTGCTTTTTAGGTATAAAAAAAAAAAAAACTCACTGACATTGAGTCAGTTCCAACTCATAATGACTCCTTGTGTTTCCGAGGTGGCATCTCTACAGAAGTAGATTGCCCAGTCTTCCTTCCAACGAGTGGTTGGTGGGTTTGAACTGTCAGCCTTCTGATTAGCAGTCAAATGCTTTAGGCACTTTTTAGGTATACTTACTGTTATTTGTGACAGTGTAGTAGAAGCTATCTTCCTGTGGTGTGTCAGAAAATTTTATTGTAAGTGATTATCATTGATGTCTCAGGAGAATAAAATAAAAAATAAAGGCATCTACTCTATGTTAAGCAGCTACATGGATTTTTCTTTTTTGTCTTACCATAGATTGAAATGGTTATTGGATGAATTAACTTCCCATACCATTTTGGACCACCACTCATCTGTCAATTTATTGTAATGTGCTGGCTTGCATGTTGCTGTGAGGCTTCAGGCTATTCCATCAGTGTTTCAAATACCAGCAGGGTCACTCATGGACAGATTTCAGTGGAGCTTCCAGACTAAGTCAGACTTAGAAGAAGGAAGGGGTCTTCTTCCACTTCTCAAACAATTGGCCAGTGAAAACCTTATGAATAGCAATGAAACACTGTCTGATATATTACTGGGAAACTTTATGAATAGCCGTGAGACATTGATATAGTACCAGAAGATGAACCCCTCAGGTCAGAAGGCACTCAAAATATGACTGGAGAAGAGGTACCTCCTCAATGTAGAGTTGACCTTAATGATGTGGATGGAGTAAAGCTTTTGGGACCTCCATTTGCTTATGTGGCACAATTCAAAATGGGAAGAAACTGATTGCAAACATCCATTAATAATCAGAATGTGGAATGTATGAATTGTGACATAGGAAAATTGGAAGCTGTCAAAAATGAAATGGAATGTGTAAAGATCGATATCCTAGGCATTAGTGAGCTAAAATGGACTAGTTTTGGCTATTTTGAATCAGACAACCATATGATCTGCTATGCTGGGTATGACAAATTGGAGAGGAATCGCATGGT
>NW_006921966.1:1679201-1679912 GCF_000298275.1 Orycteropus afer afer | reverse complement strand
TACCACCTGGGAAACCCAAGGAGGGGTTGCTGTGAGTCAGATCCAACTTGATAGTAGTGAGTTTGGTTTGGTTTGGTACAAGGAGTATGGACCTACAAGACCACTTAATACTACTATTATTCAAATTTACACACCAACCACAGAAGCCAAAGATGAAGGAATTGAAGATTTTTACCAACTTCTACAGTCTGAACTTGACCAAACATATAATCAAGATGTGCTGATTATTACTAGTGATTGGAATGCAAAAGTAAGAAAGAAAAAAGAATCACCAGTAGTTGGAAAATATAGTCCTGGTGATAGAAATTATGCTGTAGATAGAATGTCACAATGTTACAAGACCAACAATTATTCATTGCAAGTACCTTTTTTCAATGACATAAACAGTGTCTATCCATGTGGACTTCACCAGATGGAATACAAAGAAAACAGATAGATTATATCTGTGGAAAGAAGCGATGGAGAAGCTCAATATCTTCAGTCAAAACAAAGCCAGGATCTGACTGTGGAACAGACCAACAACTACTCATATACAAGTTCAACTTGAAGCTGAAGACAATTAAAACAAGTCCACCAGAGCAAAAATATGACCTTGTTTTTATACTACCTGAATTTAGAGACCATCTAAAGAATAGATTTAACACATTGAACACCAATGACCAGAAACCAGAGGAATTATGAGATGACATCAAGAACATCATCATTAAAAAG
>NW_006921966.1:1672445-1677552 GCF_000298275.1 Orycteropus afer afer | reverse complement strand
CTGAAGAGCAAAGATGTCTCTTTGAAGACCAAGGTGTACCTAACCCAAGCCATGGTATTTTCAATAGCCTCATATGTATGTGAAAGCTGGACAATGAATAAGGAAGACCAAAGAAGGGTTAATGTTTTTGAGTTGTGGTGTTGGCAAAGAATACTGAAAGTACTATGGATACCATGGATTGCCATAAGAACTAACAGATCTGTCTTGGAAGAAGTGGAGATGGAATGCTCCTTGGAAGCAAGAATGGCCAGACTTTGTCTCACCTACTTTGGTCACGTTGTCAGAGGGACCACTCCCTGGAGAAGGAAATCATGCTTGGTAAAGTGGAGTGTCATCAGCCAAGAAGAAGACCCTCAACAAGGTGGATTGACACAGTGTGTGCAATGATGTGCTCAAGTATAGCAAGGATTGTGAGGCTGGTGCAGGATTGCCAGTGTTATGTTCTGTACATTGGGTGGCTATGAGTTGAAGCTGAGTTGACAGCACCTAACAACAACAACAACAACACCATTTTACAATTTGCTCCTCAATTCTGTTAATCTGGAGTGGTATACATAGAACAAACGCTTATAGAAACTATGTTCTGTTTCCTCATCTGCACTCGATAGGAATGTCACAGTAAACCTATCATGCATGGATCTTTGTAGTAGTGTCACAGAAAAGGTCCAGAGATTTCTGGGTAGACTCAAAGGGTCCTTGCCTATCTCCATTAGGAATGGTTGGAAACAGCAAAAAGATTTCTCAAGCAGGTTTCTTTATTTTTACTTGGCAAGTAAAAGTGGAGACAATGTGGCCTAAAAGCCACTAGAAGCTGCCTCTCTGAAGAGGAGGAAGCAGGCGTTTTATAGGACTCTGTGTAATGGAGAAGTTATACATATCTATCATATTTCTGGGACTGGCTGGGGAAAAAAGTCAGGCATGGTAAAGCAGGGAGTGCCTGCAATGAATTTCCAAGATGGAGTCAGGATCCATTTTGTTTGTTCAAGAGGACGTCGTCACTGGGGCACTGCATAGTGTAGACTTGTCATGATTTGTTCCTCCACAACCAGGGTTTGAATTCTTGCTGGTGTTCTTTGCTTACTACTATCTCCCCAGGAAGGTCATATAGTGGTCTTGAATCTTCCTTCTGTACTTTGATGGCACCTGTTACTTTCAACACACATCCTAAAGGAAAATTATTTAAACAAAAATATGCTAGAAAGCTGTGATTATAATCAAAATTTGGCTATTTACATTGACAGGCAGTTTCAGCAGTTTTTCACAAGGGAAAAAAAGTGGTTTCAGCAGGTTGTCATGAGTTTGTTAAGTATTAAGCTACTCATCATATCATGAATTCCTAAGTCACCAGGGTATGTAATTTTTTGAAGCACTTTGTCACCATCCTGGCCCTGCCTAACTCTCTCAGTAGAGAATACAAAATTCTCTACTATGAATAGAAAAACTTAAAGAAATGGATGAAAGTGTTAGAAATTCTTTGTGGAATATTGACTCTTTCTCAGTTCTTGCACTCTTTTCATTGTGGTTATTCAAGGCAATAAGTGCCCTCATGGCTCAATGATTAAGTGCCTTGGTGCTAATGGAGAGGTCAGTGGTTGGAACCGACCCAGCTAGTGCATGAAAGAAAAGACTTGGCAGTCTGCTTCCCTGAAGATTACAACCAAGAAAATACTCTGTCAAGTAGGGTTGCTATGAGTTGGAATTATCTCGATGGCATCCAACAACAAAAACACAACATCTCAATATTGTTGTTTACTTTTATTAATAAATTTGTTAGTAACATCTTAAATGAGTAATTTGATGTAGCCATTTATACATAAAACAATTTCCCCATTCAACATTAATCCAATGCTTATCTGCTTTCCCAAATATATTATCATTTTTTTGTTATAGTGCCTAAGGGATGTGACTGCTAATCAGAAGGCTGGCAGTTAAAACCCACCAGCCACTCCTCGGAAGGAAGGAAGACTGGGCAATCTACTTCAGTAGAGATGCTGCCTTGGAAACCCAAGGAAAGGGGTCCTTCCTTCCTCCCAGTGATGACGTCCTCTTGACCCTGAGACTAAATTTTGGGATTTGTTAATAAGTGAATCCTGAAAGAACTAAATGTCAGGACAAAATCATTGGTGTTAGGAAGAGGGCAAATTCACTGCTAAGAAACCAGGCATAGTGATGGAAACATTCCAGAACATTGTGATAGGAAATAAGAAATACAAATAATAATTCAATGGAAAGTATTCTCATTACAAAATTCATTAAATAGCACTGTTCTCTGTCTTGATCAAGGACTCAATAGATGATTCCCATTAAAAAGGGTGGAAATGTATAACAGAATCACAAATTCTTTATAGAATTCAGACTTACTTGACCCATTATGGCTGAAGGAACCCCCAAATCTATTGTCCTGAGAAATTCTTTGAACCTTGAACTGAAACTATCCCTGGAAGTTATCTTCAAATAAAAAAAAAAAATAGCCTAATTGGTAGAGAATCTTCCCCTTGAGCACTGTGCTCTCTTAAAGAGGTATCTATGTCAGATCATATTGACAGCAGTAGCTCTAAAGCATAGATGGGTAGCAGTATATGAGGCAATGAGTCTAAGTCAATGAGAATGAAATGATATATGGAGAGATCACGAGACTTGTGACATAGCATGAACAATGTAACCAACGTCATTCCATTGTACACGTAAAAATTATCGAATGGGTGTGTATTTTCTGCTGGGTATATTTTCACCCAAAATAATTTAAAAAATAACTCTGTTCTCACATGAGAACATTTATATAAATTTTACTTCCCAAATAAAACTAGATTAAATTTCCAGGCTTTGCTGATGGTTCTTTTATACAAGGAGGAAAAATAAAAATAAGACACAATAAACAAACAAACAAAAACATAAAGTCTATTGAACTATTCAAAACCATCTAAAATGATTCTGTTCTAGATACTTCCAGACTTCAGGATTGAGTAGTATAAGGATTTCTTTTTAAAAATGTCAGAACAGAAATTGTAATTTGGAGAGTACATCTAGTTCTAATAGTTATGTATCTCTTATTCTGGGTTACATTTTATTAAAAAAAAGCTTTGTGTATATTAACTCATTTTATCCTCATTTAACAATGCTATCTATGAATTGGTAACATTATTAGCCCATTTTGCAGACAAATATGCTGAAGTAAGTAGAAGTTACATAATTTCCCCAAGGTCAAACAGCTAGGAAGAGGCAGAGCTGGTATGTGGTCCCAGGCAGCCTATCTTCAATGTCCATGTTTTAACCTCTACAAGGTAGTGAATCTTAAGCTAACAGAAATAGCATTCAGGTTTTATAATTTGGGATTCATCAAACTATAAAAATATGCTGAGGAAATAGAAACATTAGAAATGAGATACCTGTGCCCAAAATATATATAAAGTAACTTGATTGGTGTGCATATTTCAAATTTAATCACATTTCCAAAGTTCCGAATTCTGTTAAGAAATAGCTCTAAATCAATAGTATGAAATATACATATTGAGAATATAGCTTATCATGCTCCTTGGAACAATGAAAAATGTGTGGGAAAACATCTTTAATCATTCCTTTCTACAAAATGAATTACTTTAACAAACAAGATTTTTAGGCCCCACAGGTATTAATGTTAATCTTGCTGCATAATAACAGAGTGATAGATAACGCATCATCACAAATTACCTAGTGTGATAGCTGCTGACTAAATAGGATTAAACATTTTGTTACTCTAGGCAACAGCAGACACCTAAAATTTATTTCTTTACCAGATTATCCTAATTGACTAGAACATAACATCATACGTGATAAAATCTAAAAGCAAATTTGCTCACATTAGATTCTTTGTCTATGTCTTCTTTAAAAACTGTGAAAAGAATGAAAAGGCTTTAAAACTCCACAGTGATTGAATGGTAGAGGAAAGAATTATTTCTCCCTCGCTTTGCATGAGTCTAAAGCATAGTTCCTTTAAATTAGTTTAATTAGTAATTAATATTCTCTTGTTTAAATATCTTCACATTCTTCTTATGGCAGCATTTGAAAAAATATTTCATACAGACCTAATAATTTTCCGGCTACCTCTGTTAAATACCACCATTACCATTTATTTCCTTCTTGACTCACTGCTACCTGTTTTCTTCTACTCCATTAAGTGACAAAGGTTAAGTGGCACAGGATGTAAGAGGTAATGTCTTCTGTGACATCAAGAAAGACAAGGAAACAGCAAGAAGAAATGCCAACAGAAGAAACAAGTATCACATTGAGCTTTGAAATTTTACTAAGAATGGGAGTGAGATTGGGGTAGAATTGAAAGTACAGAGTTAATGGTTGTTCTTATTTTATTTTTGTTACTAGGTTATATCATAGATCCCTACCATTTAAAGTAGGAAAGGCATTATGCATCAGACTTGGTTTCTTGAGTTAGAACTATGAGGCATTTCTTGAGTTAAGATTTCTCTGCCTATATGTAGATCAAAATTTCACTAAAATACAGAAGCATTCTTCTGTATGAATATTTCTCTTTCAAACATCAATAAAAATTTCCCTTCAGATGAAATATACTAGCTCACAGCACCTGCAATATAAAGATATTATGTCTCTATCTACATATGTAATAATATGTAATGTAAAATATTCTAATGAAAAGGGAAGAGAGGTTATGATACCTAGATATTCTGTTGACATAATACAATATATAATGTAAAAGAGCCCTTTTGCTCCGATTTTTTTAACCTTTTCTCAATATTTTCAAATATAATAAGTAGCAGAAACATGATCATCAGCAGATAAAAAGCAAACTGTGCACTTATAATATTTGTAATCACCTTGTTTTGGAATAAGAATATACACATATATACTCATTCAAGATATTTTGTATTCTGGACTTAAGAAAGCATACTGAGGCTAAAGACATGACTTAGATCATATATAAAATACCACTAATTCTGTACTCAAAGAAATGAACTGAGAGTTCATAAATATAAAAAGCAAGTAATAAATTAACAAAAAAGTGGAATTATTTGCCATACTCACAATTATTTCAATGTGTGAGACTAATGTTACAGACACACAGTCAATCCATCTTATTGAGGGTCTTCCTCTTTCT
>NW_006921966.1:1667012-1667506 GCF_000298275.1 Orycteropus afer afer | reverse complement strand
CAGTATTCTTCACCATCACCACAACTGAAAAGCATCAACTCTTCTTTAGCCTTCCTTATTCATTGTCCAGCTTTCATATGCATAAGAAGTAATTGCAAATACCATGGCTTGGGTCAAAAAACAAACAAACAAACAAACAAAAAAAAACAAATCCACTGCCATTGAGTTGATTCTGACTCATAGCAACCCCATTGGGTTTCCAAAGCAGTTAATATAGAAGTATATTGCCCTGTCTTCCTTCTGCAAAGTGGCTGGTGGATTTGAACTGCCATCCTTCTGGATAGCCATTAAATGCCTTAGGCACTGTGTCACCAAAGCTCCTTTTTTGTTATTATGTGTTGTTGAGTCAGACCTGACTCATAACAACCCCTCCTTGGGTTTCCAAGACTATATCACTACAGAAGTAGGTTGCCCAACCTTCCTTCCAAGGAGTGGCTGGTGGGTTTAAACCACCAGCCTTCTGGTTAGCAGTCAAGTGCCTTAGGCACTATGCT
>NW_006921966.1:1657883-1666552 GCF_000298275.1 Orycteropus afer afer | reverse complement strand
ATGTATTATATACTCATGAAAAAAGTTGAACAGTACAGAAATGTATGGATAAGAAAAGACTCCCTTGTAACTTTATCTCTCTAATGTATTGCACCTGATTTTCAATTATTGACATGGTTAGGTTCAAAAGTATAAGGTCATTATACTAAAATCAACATTATACAAAAATGGAGGATGACCACATCAGATCACAAAATAGAGGATGGCTATCTCATTACATGGCTACTAAATTTCATCATTGCATAACTGCTAAACCACTGAGAATCATCACAGCCAGAGTTACCCTCTATTCACAAAGGTGTACTTTGTTAATGCACAAAATAGCTGGATAGCTTTTTAGATTTTGTACTATTGTTGTAAAGGCAAAATGTTGGATACCATGATAATCAATAAGTGAGGAGTAGGTGTACTATTAATGTTTTAGAGTATATCCTCCCAGCCTTTCTGACTAGTCTCATGTATATATTATTTTATTTTGGAAAAAAATGTGATCATGCTATTTGTGATCTGCTTTTATCACTTAATATATTTTGTCTCACAGATAGTTTTTTCTAAAGCCGGGAAGTAGTCCTTCAACATCATTTTTAAATCAACATATTGTATTTTGGAGGACAAACTTGTCTGTGAGTTTGTCCTACTGGAAGAAATGCAGCTGGAATGCTCCTTGGAAGCAAGAATGGCCAGACTCCATCTCACCTACTTTGGTCATGTTGTCAGAAGGGACCATTCTCTGGGGGAGGATGTCATGCTTGGTAAAATGGAGGGTCAATTAAAAAGGGGAAGGTCCTCAAAAAAGATGGATTGACACAGTGGCTGCAATGATGGCCAGACTCCATCTCACCTACTTTGGTCATGTTGTCAGAAGGGACCATTCTCTGGGGGAGGATGTCATGCTTGGTAAAGTAGAGAGTCAGCAAAAGAGGGAAGGCCCTCAATAAGATGAATTGACAGGGTGATTGCAGTGATGGGCTTGGGTATGGTAGGGATTGTGAGGTTGGCACAGAACTGAGCAGTGTTTTGTTCTGCTGTACATAGGGATGTTATGAGTTGGAGATGACTCGATGGCACCTAACAACAACAACAACATATTGTCTTTCATCATATGGATGTAATTTGCTTTATTTAATGAATTCCATATTGTTATTTCTGCACTTGTTCTTTTCCTACATCATGAACAACACTGTTCATTTAAATTAAAGCTAAAATATACCTGAACATAAAATTCCTAAAAATGGAATTACCGTGTTAAAGGGCATAGGTATTTTTAATACTTCTTGCACCTATCACTGAACTGTAGTCTAGGAAGATTTAGAATCTATCCAGCATTGGGTATTTTCATGCTACATAGGCTTAGCTATCTTGATGAATGTAAATCATCTTTTAATTTGTGTTTCTATGGTACTAGTTATTGAGCTGGATCTTGCTGTAGAGATGAATTAGACTTGGTCTCTCCTTGGATGTAAAGTAGCAAATATTAAGATAAACATATAATTTCAGTACAAAGTAAGTTATGCTTCCTATTTTATCCTGTTTCTCTCCTTGCTTTTGTATCAGAAAGAGTCATAAAGACATTATAAGACCCACCCAAAACTGACAGTGAAATGTTCATTGAAAATCCGTTTGCTGAGGAGTATCAGGAGATAGGCAAATGCTGAACATGACCTCATTAACATTTCAACATGCTTTTGTTTCACTATTTTTTAAAAATTCTCTGGTTGTAGTTTACCTGATGCTTCCTGATCAAACCTTTATTTGTCTGCTTCTTTTTTTGGGGGGGGGTGTGTGTAGAAATTGTGAATAACAGATACGTAGAAAACACCAGACAATATGGGTGAAACTTGTGATCAAGCAGTAATGACCTTGGGCTTGCCTTTTGTTGTTAGGTGCCATAGACTTGGTTTCAATATACAGTGACCCTATGTACAACAGAACAAAACATTGCCCAATCTTGCACCATCCTCCTAATTCTTGCTATGCTTCAGCCCATTGTTGTAGTCACTGTATCAATCCATCTCATTGAAGGTGTTCTCCATTCCCACTGACCCCCTACTTTACCCAGAATGATATCTTTCTCCAGGGACTGGTTCCTCTGATAACATGACCAAAGTATGAAATGAAGTCTGGTCATTCTCACTTCTAAGGAGCATTCCAGCTGTACTTCTTCTAAGACAGAATTTTTCTTTCTTCTGGTAATCCATTGTACATTCAATATTCTTCACAAATACCACAATTCAAATGTGTCTTTTCCTCTTGTGGTCATCTTTATTCATGCTTTCATATGCATTTGAGGCTACTGAAAACACCACAGCTTGGATCAGGCACACTTTAGTCTTCAAACTGACATCTTTGCTCTTTAATACTTTAAAAAGGTATTTTGCAGCAGATTTGCCCAATACATCATCTGATTTATAGACTGCTGCTTCCATGGGTGCTGATTGTGGATTCAAGTAAACTTAAATCCCTGACAACTTCAATCTTATCTCCATTCATTATGGTTTTGCTTGTTGGTGCAGTTGACAGAATTTTTGTTTTCTTTAGGTTGAGGTGTAATTTGTACTGAAGGCTGTAGTCACTGATTTTCATCAGTAAGTGCTTCAATTCTTCTTTACTGTCAGCAAGCAAGGTTGTGTCATCTGTATATTGCAGGTTGTTTATAAGTCTTCCTCCAATGCTAATGCCACATTTTCTTCATGTAGTACAGATTCTTGGATTGTTTGCTAAATATATATATTGAATGGTGTTGAATTCATCATCAGAAAGAATATTTCAAGTTCTATTTTGAAGTACCATGCTGTCAGTGATAAGTAAATATCCATATGCTTACAAGGAAGAACAGTTAATATTATTATTCATATTTACACACCAACTACTAATGCCAAAGCTGAAGAAATTGAAGATTTTTACTAATTTCTGCAGTCTGAAATTGACCAAACATACAATCGAGATATATTGATAATTACTGGTGATTGGAATGAGAAAGTTGGAAACAAAGAAGAAGCATCATTCATTGTAAAATACAGCCTTGGTGATAGAAATTATGCTGGAGATGGCATGATCAAATTCTGCAAGACGAATAACCTATTACAACACAAACAACATAAATGGCAACTATACATGAGGGCCTCACCAAATGAAATACATAGGAATCAAATTGATGACATCTGTGGAAAGAGATGATGGAATAGCTTAATATCAGTCAGAACAAGGCAAGGGGCAAACTATGGAACAGACCACCAATTCCACATATGCAAGTGAAAGCTTTCCTCCATCCATGTCATTAAGGTCTACAGTACTTTGGGTAGGCAGCTCTTCCCCAATCGTATTTTGAGTGTTTTCCAATCTAAGGAACTCATCTTTCAGCACTACGTGAAGTATGAAACAATGTTTCCCTGCTGGTCATATGGTTTTCCATGACCAAGTTTTTCAGAAGTGGATCACCTCTTCATTCTTAGTATGTCTTATTCTGGATGTTTGACCGAAGAAACCTGTTCACCATGAATGACCTTGTTGATATTTGAAATACCAGTGGCATAGCTTACAGCATCATAGCAACACAGAAGCTGCGACAATATGACAGACAGACAAGTGGTGGGATTTGCCTAGGGAGTAGCAATAGATAGTGGCAGTGGTAGTGACAGCAACTGTAGAATAGCCTAGACTTTGAAATATCAGTTACTAAAGTAGTCCCTAATACTAACTTCCTCTTATGTAGCCACCTGTGAACATTTGTTGATTCATTTCATTCATATAACACTATAGTAAAGATATTACCAACATTATTAGACATTAGAAAACTGAGGCTCAGTGAGAATTAAGTGTTTTGCCTATGATGCGTAGTATAGCAGGTGAGTTAAAACAATGGGAATTTAAGTCACATTTGTCTGAGTACAAAGCCTCTTTCTCCCATGTATTATGTACTAGTAGTACAATAGGTAACTTAATTAAACCAAACTGAGTCCCCTTTCCCAGACTATAGGCATAGTTGAAACCCACCAGCCATTCCTCGGAAGGAAGATTGGGCAATCTACTTCCATTGAGTTTTTTTTTTTTTTTTTTTTTTTTTTTTTGGTACAGGCATAGTTAGCACCTTGATTTTTCCGGCTGTAGAAATCTGATTTGGGGTTTTCTTTTTCATGGTTTTGATGAAAAACCTTTAATTTTCACAAAGACTTTTTTATTCACTGTGAAAAGCAAAGCATATTCTTATCATGGCCTCCATGAAGTCGACATTGAAGTGATGAGATCTGAGTTAATCAGAGCAGGTTGTTCATGTGAAGATCTGCATCTCTGCTTCTTACATGAAAGCAGTATCGGTGACACTGAGCTGGAATGACAGGTTGCAATGTGTACTCCAAAATTTGCCTAGCAATAATTAATTAGAGATAATAATAAAATGGTATTTTTCCCCTTTAAAAAGCATTCAAGTTGCCAGACTGGAATAAACATCATAAAGAAAAACTGATACAGGCAGCTTAATCTTAAATATTAGGCTGAATAAAATGAATAATCATAGAAAGATGATACAACTTCTCCTTTATAAGATGTCCAGAAACAACTTCATTATAGATAGTAAAATAAGGAGAGGCTATTCACACAAATGTGAAATACTCAAACTCTCTAATACTCTGAGACTGTGTTCCACAGTCTTCTCTTTTGTGGCAGCCTCACCATTTTGGCTTCTCTGGTGGCAGAGCAACTAAGGCATTTGGCTGCTAACCAGAAGGTTGGCGATTCAAAACACTAGCCGCTCCACGCAAAGGAGATGGCGCAATTTACTTCCATAAAGACTTAACACCTGGGAAACCCAATGTGGGTCACTATAAGTTGAAATCCACTCGATGGCAATGAGTTTTGGCCCCAGCCTAGGACATTCTGCAGACGTTCGTTTCCCTTATCTTTTTATTTTCAATTTTAAGTTTTGCAGTCAGGATTGAGAATCACTGCAATAAGGCACTTAGAGAATTATGTACTTTTTGGATGTCAATGGATACTGTCTAACTAACTATGGGTTGTAAAGCCACGTGCACACAGTTCTGTGGAAAATTCAGACCTACCTGCAAGATTGTGCCGGAAGATACCTTGAGTCTGAGGCTTTGAATAAATGAGGGGCTGCAATGAGGTCTGGAGATATTGCCCCCTGGTGGTAACTTATTTAATTGCAACAGAAAGACTATGGCCAGGGCTCACTTTGCTAAACCATTTTTGAGGAATGTTTCGTTTTAAAAGGATAACTTTTAAATCCAAAAAGCTTTTATGATTGGCATTGTTACTTAAGAATCCCTTTTATTTCAGCATTATTAAATCACAAACTCTGATCAATGGTTTAAAAGTATTCCTTTATCCTGGTCAAAATGCCTTATGGGTTTTCTATGTTCTTATCTACCAATCAAATTTTTGTTCTAATTAATCTGGAGCAATTAATTTGCCTGTGTCTTTGTCTTGTACTGAATGAAATCTTTTTTGGGTAATTTTATTTTATATTATACTTTTCCCCCAGGCGTTTTTGCTTGGACTCCCCCCCTCTTTATATTATGCTTATTTCCTTTTTACTTTGACTCTGGAATGTACTTAACTGGGTTTGAAAATCAATTGGGCCAAGGTAGTTCAATTATTAAAGGAACAAACCTTCCAACTTCCAGTTACTTCAGTCACATTGTTGTGGCTAATATCTCAATTTCCAAACAGAAACAGATATGTACAAATGCAGACTTCTAGTCCATCATATATATTTTTTCATATTGAATATAATGAAGCACAATTAGAAACATTCTTATTTGTTGTTGTTGTTGTTATGTGCCGTCGAGTCAGCCCTGACTCATAGCGACCCCTCCTTGGGTTTCCGAGGCAGTATCACTACGGAAGTAGGATTGCCCAACCTTCCTTCCGAGGAGTGGCTGGTGGGTTTGAACCGCCAGCCTTCTGGTTAGCAGTCAAGTGCCTTAGCCACTATGCTACCAGAGCTCCTCTGAACATAATCTGTGCACACAATCCAAGTGGATATTTTAGTTTCTTAAAAATGACTTTTCTAATGTGTAAGCATCTGGCAAATTCCTCCTGTTATCCAGGCTCCTGTGGATCAGACACAGAAGAAGATGGCATATGCACAGGGACCCAAAGTCATATCACAATCTGTCATTTTGTTATTATGTTTTGCCTGCCTTGGATCTCCATTACTACAGCTGAAATTATTAAACACTTTTTGCCTTTATATCTTTTAGTTTTAAAATATGTAGTATTAATGGGTACTCTTAATTGGATGCTTTATTCTGAATTGGACATGTGTGTGTGTGTTTCAAAGCATATGCTAAGAGGGCATCCAATACACAAAAAGATAGCTAAAGAGATATTCAGGATGATGGGGACTGGTGATAGGACTTCCCAAGGCAACAGTTTTACAACAAGCTTAGGGAGCAACTAGAATTTCTGGAGCTGGTCAAAGGGCTCTGAAAAAATTCTGCAAGAAGTTGATAATAATAAATTACAAAGTATGTTTGAACATACCAGAAACATGTTTACATGTTTATTAACTATGCCAAGACCCATCTAACATTAGGAATGATAGCAAAAGATCTCTTTAAAGTGTAAAAGAGCAGGTTGGGAAGATGGCATCTTACCTGTAGCCCACAAATTTGTTCCCTCTAGCATATTAAAGCCTGAAAAACTAGGTACAGCAGTTTGAAGCAGGGATTCTGGGGCTGTGAAGAACTCATTAAGTTGGAGAAGGCCAGATTTGGTGGAGAAGGAGAAGAAAGTAGGGAGAGGCAGGGTAAACAGCTTGGAAGAGTAAAAGTAAATGAACCTGCCCTGTGGCATGCCAGCCAGCAAGATGGAGCATTGGAGGGCTCCCTGGGCAGTGAGGCAGGAACACTGGAGGACAAGTGGTCACTCCAGGGATCTACCCACAGCACTGGCTTCAATAGGTAACTTTGGACCAGTGCTAAGTGGGAGGGCAGCATTTCTGAGAAGTGGAGCAGAGACCCCACTGGCTCAGAGCACCACTGAACTGAGAGCAGAGAGGGAAGCATGCTGAAGGTGGTTAGGCCCTGGGATGAACTCACAGAATGGGGTTGGGGTCCAGCTTTTCCAGGACAGCTTTTTGGCACTGGGGGGCCTGGAGTACGGGCTTTTTACAGCTGTCTGAACCTGGAGGAAATTGGTGACCTCCTAACCATTGGGGTCTTTGCTGAATTTGACTTGTGGGCCTGTGAGTGAGAGTATAATATCATCATTAGTAGCTGACTCCAAACCCTGGAAATGTCCTACTGGCACCTTGGAGGTTTCTTTCTCTTTTCTTCCTCCTTTTCCCACCTATCCCCTGCCTCATCCAGTAGAACCACATTAAGCCACCACAATACCTGCCTGCTCCAATCCTAAACCTCCTTCATGACGAACAGAGACCTGCATCCACATTCCACACAGGTATTACATCATTAAAAGGAAAACTGCAGAGCAACCCATCACACCTGAATTAATAACCAAAAGAGTAAAATAACCAGCTCCACCTGTGAAAAAATATTAAATCATAAAATCAAGACAAACCAAATCAATACATAACTAACAGTTAAACACAACAACTTCAAAATGTTTAGGAAACAACAGGCAACCTCAAATCAAACAAAAAAAAACAGGATAAGACAATAGAAATAAAATCCCAAACAAAAGTCTCATTAAACATGGAAGAAGAGGAGGCAATAGAATTATCCAAGAAGGAATTTAGAAGATGTGTTTATAGAACTCTACAAGAGTTTAAGGAAACCTCAAACACAACCAAGGAGAACACACAGAGTACCCTGGAAGAACTCAGGAAAATCATCCAAGAACAAAATAACAAGATTAATACACAATCAGAACTCATACAAAAACATCAGGTAGAAATCCAGAAGATGAACACTAAAATTACAGAATTACACAACATAGTGTAAGCACAAAAGAATAGGCTAGGATTGGCTGAAGAACACATTTTCCAACTAGAAGATTAATCCCTTCACACCAGTCTGTATGAAGAAAAGTCAGAATGAAGATTTAAGAGAAATGAAGAGAACCTAAGTGCTTAGTGCTTAATGGGACAACATGAAAAAGAATAACATACGCCTCATTGGAATTCCAGAACAAGAAGAGACAAAAAAAAAAAAAAACACTGAGAAAATTGTGAAAGTCTTAGTAACAGAAAATTTTTCTGATATCACAAAGGAAGAAAAGATATTTGTCCAAGAAGCTCAAAGAACCCCATACAAGATAGATCTCAAGAGAAAATCACTAAAACATATCATAATCAAACTCTCCAAAACCAAAGACAAAGAAAGAATCTTGTGAACAGCCCAGGAAGAAAGAAATATCACTTACAATGGTCAAACAGTTAGGCTGAGTTCTGATTACTCAGCAGAATCCGTGCAAGCAAGAAGGCAATGGGACAGCATATATAAAACACTGAAGGAAAAGAACTTCCAATCAAGAATCCTATATCCAGCCAAATTGTCCATCAAATATGAGGGTGAAATCAAAACATTCTCAGACAAACAGAAATGAAGGGATTTTGTGAAAATCAGACCAACCCTAAAAGAAATGCTCAAGGAAGTCCTTCCAATAGAGCATCCACAACAGAGAACAATAAAATAAAGACACATGACATCAACACTAAAACCAAATCAGAAATAGATGGTCAAAATAAG
>NW_006921966.1:1656445-1657078 GCF_000298275.1 Orycteropus afer afer | reverse complement strand
GCTACTGCAATAGTAGTAGGAGACTTTAACAAACCGCTTTCAAGGAGGGACAGATCAACTAGTAAAAAAATCAGCAAAGATACAGAAGAACTCAACAACACAATCAACCAACTCAAACTCACAGACATATACAGAGCACTCCATGCAACAAAAGCACACTTCACATTCTTCTCCAGTGCACATGGATCATTCTCCAGAATAGATCATACAGGATCTGTAAGTAAGGAAATATTAAATATCAGAGCAGAAATAAATGAAACAGAAAACAAACAAACAAACAAACAAACAAAAAAAAAAACAGAGAAGGTCAACAAAACAAGAAGCTGGTTCTTTGAAAAGATTAACAAAATTGACAAACCATTGGCAAATCTAACAATAGAGAAGAAAGAGCAGTTGCAAATCACAAGAATAATAAATGAAATGGGTGACATCACAACAAAACCAACTGAAATAAAAAAGATACTGACAGAATATTATGAAGGACTGTACTCCAACATATTCGAGAACCTAGAAGAGATGGACAAGTTTCTAGAAACACAAGACCTACCTAAACTATCCCAGTCAGAGATAGCATACTTGAACAGACCCATAACAAAGGAAGAAATTGAACAGGTCATTAAACAAACAAACAAA
>NW_006921966.1:1649239-1655431 GCF_000298275.1 Orycteropus afer afer | reverse complement strand
AAAAAAAAAAATACTGGAACTAATAGAGAGGTTCAGCAAAGTGGCAGGATACAAAGTCAACATACAAAAATCAGTTGGATTCCTCTACAGCAACAAAAAGACCTCTGAAAAAGAAATAAGGGAAACAATACCATTTACAGTATCTATCAAAAAGGTAAAATATCTAGGAATAAATCTTACCAGAGACACAAAAGACCTATACAAAGAAAACTATAAAATACTACTACTGGAAACTATAAGGGATCTACATAAATGGAAGAACGTGCCTTGTTTATGGATAGGAAACTGAATGTTTTGAAAATGTCAATACTTCCCAAAGAAATCGGATAAGGAGATCACAACTGACGAAGAAGAACAAAGTGGGAGGTCTCACATTCCCAGATCTCAAAACCTACTATATAGCCACAGTAGTCAAAACAGCATGGTATTGGTACAATGATAGACAAATTGACCAATGGAACAGAATTGAAAACTCAGAAATAGAACCATATATCTATGGACAGCTGATCTTTGACAAAGGTCCAAAACCCATTAAATGGGGAAGAGATAGCCTCTTTAACAAATGGTGCTGGCAAAATTGGATAGCCACTTGCAGAAAAATGAAACAAGACCCATACCTCACCCCATACATAAAAACAAACTCAAGTTGAATCAAAGATTTGAATAATAAAACCCAAAACTATAAAAGTCATTGAAGATAAAATAGGGATAAATCTAGGGGCCCTAATTTATGGCATAAATAGACTGTCAAGCATAACCCAGAATGCACAGGAGGTGGAAGAGAAGCTAGATGACTGGGACCTTCTAAAAATTAAGTTCTTATGCACATTGAAAGACTTCATCCAAAAGGTAAAAAGAGAACCTTCAGATTAGGAGAAAATATTTGCCTGTGACATATCTGACAAAGGACTTATCTCCAAAATCTATAGAAAACTTTACCACCTCAACACCAAAAAGACAAACGATCCAATTAAAAAACGGACAAGGGACATTAACAGACACTTCACTAAAGACGATATGCTGGCAGCCAACAAACACTTGAGGAATTGCTCATGATCTTTATCCATTAGAGAGATGCAAATCAAAACAATGATGAGATATCCTCTCACCCCAGCAATAATAGCAAAGTTCAACAGTACAGAAAATAACAAATGCAGGAGAGGTTCTGGAGAGATTGGACTCTTACACTGCTGTTGGGAATGTAAAATGTTACAACCATTGTGACAAACAGTATGGCATTTCCTTAAAAAAACTGAAAATAGAAATACCATGTGAACGAGAAATTCCATTACTAGGAATATGTCCTAAAGAGGTGAGAGACAGGACACAAACAGACATATGCACACCCATGATCATCGCATTACAATTCACTACAGCAAAGAGATGGAAACAACCTAGATGCCCATCAACAGATGAATGGTTAACTAAACTATGGTACATCCACACAATGGAATACTACACTACATTAAAGAACAAGGAAGGATACACAAATTATCTCACAATGTGGATGAACTTGGAGGACATTATGATGAGTGAAATAAGTCAATCGCAGATGGACAAATATTGTATTAGCCCATTACTGTAAAAAGACAAGGAAGGGTTTGCTTAAGGAAGGGACCTCACTTTGTAAGTTACTGGGGAGGGCAGGGAAAGGGAGGGATAATTTTGAGCTAGTTGGGGGCCACACGCTGAGGTGGGTATGGGGAGGGATGGTATGGAAGAGCCTGCGACCAGCATGATAACATTGGGGAAAGGGAGGACACCGAATTGTGCACATAAGATATAGAGGACAGAGGCTAATTCCAGTATATTCACAATACTGCTTTACCATTAACACCAAACAGCAGGCTACAGATAAACACATAGACAACTGAGAAGATCAGATGGGGGTCAGTGAATAGGATTATATTCTAGACCAAGGATAGATTCAGCTGAGGCTAATCTTGCACAGTTACCAGAGATACAAAATACTGGCAATCCTTACAGAAACAACAGAAGACATAGAGAAATTCCTCATAGGCAACCATAAACTGTGGGAGAGAGATCCAATGGATCTGTTGACTCAGGAGCATAGTATTGGAGAACTCCAGACTCAACTGGCACAACAAAATACATAAAAGTCTTGTTCCACAACCTACATGGGTGAGTAATGACTGAGGTCTTAAAAGATTTTGAATGGCCATCTAAGATGTAGCTAATTGTCTCCTATTGTTGGAAGCTATGAAGTGTGCAAAAAACCAAGGGCATTTGGAACAGTCAGCCATAGGACATGATGGATTTTGAGACCAGAAGAAATAGATGGTGCCTGGCTACCAATGCCAACCACTCAGGAAGGGACCAAAACTGGAGATCCTGGATAGAGTGGGAGGAAAAGCGTGGAACAAAATCCAAAAGCAAAATAATGACCAGAATTACTGGTTGGATAGAATCTGGTGGGACCCCTAGTATTATGGCCCTGGGATAGACATCGGGCCTGGGATGAAACTCACTCCCAAGGGCTGGCTGTCAGCCCAGTAGTAACAAGATGGACTGACTCAGTGGCTGTGATGATGGGTTCAAGTATGTCACCAATTGTGAGGATGGTGCAGGACTGGGTAGTGTTTCATTCTATTTTACATAGAATCACTAGGAGTCAAAAACAACTCAGACACCTAACAACATGTTTGAGCATATTGGAGGAGCTCTGGTGGCACAGTGGTTAACACATCCGGCTGCTAGCCAAAAGGATTGTGGTTTGAACCCACCAGTCACTCCACAAAAGAAAAATATGGCAACTTGCTTCTGTAAAGGTTTAGAGCCTTGAAAACCCTATGGGACAATTTTATTCTGTCCTATAGGCTTACTATGAGTCAGAACTGGCTCGATAGCCATGAGTTTTGGTTGGTTGAATTGATGAAATGCATATTAGGCATAATAGTGAGTGAAGATGATGATAAATGGGTGTATGCAGGATATATTTTAGAGGAAGATCATATGGAATCTACAGATGGATTAATTATTAACAAAAAGTAGGAACCACGGATAACTATCAGGAGTGTTATCTTAGCAACTAAGTTCATAGGGTTGTCACTTATGGAGATAGGAATCAGTGGGGAAGAAACACATTTGGAGGGAACAAACTTGAGAGTTCTGAGTTGGATATGACACTTTAAGATACCTTTGAGATTAATACAGTCCTTGCAATGAGCCAGACAGGTTTTATCCCTTTATTACTTCAACAAATACTTATTTAGCAGCTACTGTATCCCTGGCACTTTTCTAAGTATTGGGAATACAACAGCAAATTAAGCTGGGGAAAAAAAATCCATGTTCCCATGGAAGGTATATTCTAGTGGTGGTGGAAATACTAAATTAACAAAATAATAAACTAACTAAATAAGTAAGTGTATAGTACATTAGAAAGTGCTAAGTGATACAAGAAAATAAAGTGGGAGATCAGGAACAAGCAGTGCATACCATAGTCAATAAAACACAGGTCTTTCTGATATGCTCAAACAGAAGGTAGCATTTTAAGAAAGACGTGAAGGTAGTTCTAAGTGTTTAACATATATTAACTCATTTAATTCTCCTATGACACTCCCCCAATTAAATAGCCCTATATTTAAAAGGGGGAAACTGAGCCACCTGAAGATGTCTAGGAATTTGCCCAAGTTCTCACAGACAGTAAGGGGGTGTGTGTGTCTCTCTGTGTGTGTATGTATGTGTTGGTATTCAAACCAATCAACCTGATTTGTTGACAGATGATGTTCTTAAGTACTAAAATCTAGGTATTAAGTAAGCAAATAGATATATAAGTTTGTTCTTTATGGGTGAAGTTTAGGCTGGAGATATAAATTTGAGGATTTTTAGCACATTATTAATGTTTAAAGCCATGGGATTTTGAGTAAATAAAAGCATTGCTTATTGAACTCTGAAAAAGCCACCACTCTTAGGTAAATACTTCCATGTTTAAGTAGCTTTTATTTTGAATGTTTTTACTTGATCAGCAAATTTGTATGCTAACATCTAAGTTAATTAAACAAACTAAATATTAAAAAAAAAAAGAACACGCATTTGAAATAAGAGGGAAATTAGGAAAGTGTGATGTTACAGAAGCCAAGGGAAGAATAGAGAGGTCCACTCTGTCAAATGATGCTAAGAGATGGAAGAAGAGAACAAAGAAATGGTTATTGAACTCAGTTGAAAAGGGATTGTAGGAGAATACAGAGCACTCTTTAGAGAAGCATTGCTACGGAAATAGTTGGGAGACATCCAGATGAGATTGTGAGGCCAAAAGTACTTTGTTTTGTTTTTTAATTTAAGGGAGGATATCTGAGAACATAAGAACAAGTTTGTATGCTGATAAAAACGATGTAGAAATATGTGATGTTGGAAAGAGAAGGATAGTTGCAGGATCAGAGTATTTGAGTATCAGGGCCTGAGGATCCAGTGTGCAAATGGAGTGGTTGATCTTATTTCTGACAGAGGATACTTTCACTGTAACAGGTAGGAAGTCAGTGCACAGCTGCAGGTAGATGGGAAGATGTGGTATGGATAGATTGTGAATGCTTTCTTCTGATATATTATTTGTTGTTTTATTAAAGAAAAAGGGAGCAAAATGTTGGCGATCTCACTAGAGAGGAGAGGGGGATATGAATAGTATGGGGAAATATAGAGAAATGAAGCACTGTTTAAGTGCACATATTTTGTGTGCAGAAGATTTAATTATTTTCAGGGGTCCATTTTACACAGATGGAAATTGAAGTCTGGAAAGTAAAATGACTTATCCAAGATCAAACAGCTATGTAGTTGGATTTGAACTTAAACTCAAGTCTCTCTATTTAAATATGTCTCTGTCTTTAATTTGTTTGTTCATAATGATATTTCCTTTCCAGATATTCAAACTTCTACTTAGAATATACCTCTTGATGTTCAGGAGGCCTTCTCCCCATGTACTTGGGTCTTTCTCTCCTTAGCATTTTTCCTTTCCCTTTTTTTTTTTCCTTTGCTGTCTATTTCCTTTATACTTTGACTCTGGAATGTACTTCTCTGAAAACTCTTTTAAAAATGAATTTCCAAATCAAAGGTGTCTTTCAAAAAACAAAAATATGTATCCAAGGAGAGTTTCTGCAAGCTGAAACACTAATAATTTTCCATTCAAATGCATTACAAACATGAAGTGGGCAATAGATATCAGAATTGGAATGTATTCTGAAACAGAGGAGCAGGTTGAGATGTTTTAGAAATGATCAGCTTGATAGTTATTGACTAGTACTAAATCATGTATAAGGGACAACAGCATGTAAGACAAAAATTCAAATATATGAGGGGGGATTCATTGCCTGAGAGTTATGTTATATGTTCAGAAGGGACATGTTTTAAAAATACAGGGGTTGTAATGATTCAGAAAAATAGAGTAACTGAAGATATTTTAGGGTGATAAAAGGTCTTAGAAATCATATAACATACCTCCCCTTAGAAATTACGTAAGCATAAGAGAAATATGAGGCCCACACATGTTGTGAATGTTGCTGTTGTGTTTGCCATCGATTCGGATCCGACTCATAGCGACGCCTCCTTGGGTTTCTGAGGTGGTATCGCTGTGGAAAAAGTAATTATAAGAAGAGCTGGAACTAAAAACCTAGGATAGGTACTTTCAGTTTCAGTGTTCTTTGCACTACACTACGCTGTGTTAAGAAAAAGAAATGCATGTTTAGCAGCCTGTACATGTGTGTGTATGTGCTTGTGTATGTAGTTGAGAGGCTAAGAATCTCAGGGTGTGTACTGAGTATAGGTCTATGACAACGTGTTTTCCATCCCTGTTTTGTACCCTATTAGCTGTGCAATTGTGAATAGGTTACTTAGCCTCTGAGCATAGGTTTCCTCGTCCATAAAACGGGATTACTCATGTTTAATTTGTAAGCTTGTTGAAGAATCGAATAAGATTATGTGAAATCTTATAGCTCTTTTTTTATGGCAAAATAAAATGCTCAGTAAATGTTAGTTCATTTTTTTTTTTCTTTCCCTATTTAATGTTGAAAGGAAGGAATAGGCAATTATTTCCAGACGTTAAATGAAGGAGACCCACTGTTGCTTTTGCCAAGCATATATCCATGAGAGGGGCATTTTGGGGAATACAAGTCATTCCAAAGAATGAGAGATTCTAGAATTCCTACTTGTTGATCTCTTCCTTCAATAGATCCAGTCACGGAG
>NW_006921966.1:1645433-1649049 GCF_000298275.1 Orycteropus afer afer | reverse complement strand
TGTTGTTGTTATGTGCCGTCGAGTCGGACCCGACTCATAGCGACCTAGACAGATAGAATTGATATTTCTGGAGGTAGAGCCAAGGTATCTGTATGTTTTATAAAACTCTTCAGGTGACTAGCATTTGGGAACCATAGAGCAGGTCTCCTGCTACGTCAGTTAACACAGAATCTAAGTGGACTTTCTGGTTAAAACTGACAGATATTTGTGAAGCCCATTTGATAATTATCCTTCATATTCCAAGTGTGTGTGTGTGTGTGTGTGTGCATATAACTGAGAGAGAGAAATTGAGCTAGAGAGAGAGAGAGTGAGATGGAGAAAGAGTTTGAGCCATTGCCCCTAGTGTATGTCTAGAAGAAATAGAAATAGACTGGTACTTATGGATGCAAAGAGGACTTTTGCAATAAGGAAATGGGTCTGGTTCATTTGGAATATGAAACCCAGCCAGTTTGAAGGAGGTGGCTGTCAAACTAATTTTCTGTTGTGCAGACAGGATGCAGGTTTGTATAGAGGACAATAAGTCACCATGGGCCAATTCTTATCCTCATTGAAATATTTTGGTCATGCCAAGCTGCTCACAGGGATGACATGACTAGTAGTTAGCAGACAGAATCTCATGGGACATTTGCTGAAGATTATATTTCTTTCCATTTTTAGACATGAATAATTTCCAGTGATTCTGAAGAAAGAGTGCGTCTTATGCATCAAATAAACATACAAATGTGCTTATCAACAGCCAACTCTGGTTAGGTATGGCTCTTTGAATTCAATTTATTTCCAAAGTAGTAGGGTTTTTAGAAGCTTAATGGGCAGCAAATTATAAATCCTTTGACTACTTTCTTAGGGTTGGACCAAAAAATTTCATAAAATGTCACACTGTTATTCTTTTCTATTTTTATAAATCAGAAATGTGTTCTTTTCAAGTCAAGCTAGGACTAATTAATATGTTCCCTGAAACATACATTCAAATGAATGACATTTTCATCATAATATGCTAATATGAATACATTTAGTATGTTGCTAATTCTTCAAGTGTAATGAATCTTTTTTTTTCCCCAATATCCATTCATTTTAAGAATTCTTATCACAGTGTTCAGGCACATACATTAAATTAACCACTTGCTTGCAATTAAGATAGTTTCATAAGTAATGGATAGTTTAGATTTAGAAGGAAAGTTTTTCTGCATTTATGATAAGAATGCATCTGAAAAGTGAAGTCATATGTTTAAGATTCTAGTCCCTCAACACCCCTATCACCATTTTCACCTAATCTATGAATCTATTCTTGACTTCATTCCCATTCCTTTCCTATCTAGATTTCATGTTTGACCAGTTTGAGATGACTTTCTGACACTTCTTTTCTTTTAAGACATTTTATTGAAATATAATTTATGTACAGTGAAATACACAAAACTAAAGTAACATGAGTCAATGTATTTTTTTGTTTGTTTATTTTGTTTTGTTTTTCAGTGTCCCCCCCTCCTTGCCTCCCCTCTCACTCCTGGTAACCAACAAAGTTCCTTCCATATATAAACCTTTCCTTGACTTTTTACAGTAATGAGCTAATACTATATTTGTCCACCTGTGATTGACTTCTTTCACTCAGCATAATGTCCTCCAAGTTCATCCATGTTATGCAATGTTTTGCAGATTTTACATTATTCTTTAGGGTTGCATAGTATTCCATTGTGCATATGTACCACAGTTTGGTTATCCATTCTTCTGTTGATTGGCACATGGGTTGTTTCCCTCTTTTTGCAATTGTAAATAGTGCTGCAATGAACATGGCTGTGCATATATCTGTTCTTGTACTGGCTCTCATTTATTTAGGATACATGCTTAATAATGGGATTGCTGGGTCAGATGGTATTTCTAATTCCAGCTTTTTAAGGAATTGCCATACTGTTTTCCACAGTGGTTGTGTCATTTTACAGTCCCACCAGCAGTTTATGAGAGTCCCAATCTCTCCACATCCTCGCCAGCATTTGTTATTTTCTGTCTTGTTGAACTTTGCCATTAGTGCTGGAGTGAGATGGTATCTCATTGTTGTTTTAACTTGTATTTCTCTGATGGCTAATGATCATGAGCATTTCTTCATGTATTTGCTGGCTGCCAGAATATCCTGTCTGGTGGTGTCCATTAGTGTCTTCTCCCCATTTTTTAATTGGATTGTTAATTTTTTGTTGCTGAAGTGTTGGAGTTTTCTATAAATTTTACCGATATGTCCCTTGTCACATATGTAATTATCAACAAGTATGAATTTGTTGCTGTCATTTTGTTATGTGATTTTTCATGGTGTTGATTTCTTTGTTCCATATAATTTTCTGTGCTGAGCTTGTTTTGTTTATGAATCGTGTTAACACTTCCTTTGTTGCTATTGCTTTAGTATTTGTTAAATATTGTGCTGGTCATCTTTTTTATTTTGATGTGAAGGTTTATTATTTTTCTTTGAGGTTACCCTGTGATTTATAATTTCTTTCCAAGTTTAGAACAGTCCATTCCATCTTGTAGTTGTCCTCATTTCCCTACCATTTAGAAGTTTTATAACTACACAGTTTTTTCCCTCTTTTTGGTTTGTAGTTGTTTTCATTTGTCAATTGATGTCTCTGGTTCCCTGTTTACTTTTTTGTAGGCTTATTTACTACGGATACTTCTATAACTGGGTTGGTTTCTGGGTTATGTCATCATGTGTGTTAATAGTAGGTTTTTGTTTGCTGTTGTTGCTTCTCTGTCCAAAGGACTCCCTTTAGCATCTCTAGTAAGTTTGGCCTGGTTTTAACAAAGTCCCTTAATTTCTGCTTATAGAAAAATGTCGTAATTTCACCTTCACACTTGAGGGACAAGTTTGCTAGATATATAAGTCTTGGTTTGAAATTTTTCTCTTTCAGGGTTTTATATATGCCATCTCATTGTCTTCTTGCCTGCATGATTTCTGCTGAGAAATCCGAGCTTATTCTTATTGGTTGCTCCCCGTAGGTAACTTTTCATTTTTCCCGTGGTGCTTTTACGATTCTTTTTTGTCTGTGGTTTTGGTGAGTTTGATGATGATATGTCTTGGTGATTTTCTTTTGGGGTCTATTGTTTTTGGGATTTTTTGGACTTCTTGAGTGGATATATTTTCATCTTTCATCATACCAGGAAAATTCTCTTCCAAAATATCTTCAACAATTTGTTCTGTGGTTTGTCTCTTCCTGTTCTGGAATTCAAATTACATGTAGGTTATTCCTTTTAGTGGTATCTCACATGAACCTTAGGCTTTCCTAATTTTGTTTTGATCTTTTTTTTCTGATTGTTCCCTTTCCAAAGAAATAATGAGGTGTTTGCATTCAATCTCACTAATTCTGTCTCCCATTGATTCAACTCTACTCCTTTGCCCATTCAATGAGTTATCTATTTCTGAAAATTTAGTATTTATCTTCTGGATTTCTGTCTGTAGATTTTGTGTCATTTAAAATTCTTCATTTATTTTGTCACTTTGTTCTTGTATTGTCTTTTGAAATTGATCTAGGTTTTTCTCTGTGTTTTCCTCAATTTTGTCAGTGTTTTCCTTGATCTGTCTCTCAATTCTTTGAAGGTACCTAAATATAATTCTTTTGAATTCCTTATCAGGGAGTTC
>NW_006921966.1:1643486-1644723 GCF_000298275.1 Orycteropus afer afer | reverse complement strand
CAGGCTGTCGGTTCTGTCAGAGTAACTCATAATCCACTGCTCTGACCATCTCCATACTCACTATTTTTGTTCAGGTTTTTCCACTAGTTGGTTCCTAATCCACTTCTTTATACTTCCTGTCAAAGCTCAGGGCTCCAGGATTATCTTCTGTACCTCTGTCAATTGGTTTATCTTTCCTTTGTTGAAGAGGGCCTGTAGAGCTTGTCTGCCTATTCCGTCATCTTACTGGAAATCTTTTCTGACATTTCTTTAATTAAAATTTGCTAAATGTTTTTGATCACATAGTCATTGTATCATTGAGTTATTACAGTAAACTAAAAAGTACCTAAAAACTCAGCAACTTATAACAAAAAGCTTTTATTTACTTTATGACTCAGTGTTGGCAATTTAGTCTGGGCTTAACTAGGAGCTTCTTCTGGCCTTAGATTGGATCATTTATGCATCTGACAGCTGGCTTTAAAGTGAAATAATGGCAGGTAGGGTAAATGGGCCTATTTGTCCCATGCATCCGCGTACCATGGGCTTTTTTCACATGGTGACAGTAGGATTCCAGGGGGGAGAGTAGAAGTCTGCAAGGGCTCTTGAAGCCTCAACTCAGAGCTTTCTTGACATTATTTATTAGCCAAAGAAAACCACAAGGCCAGCCAAGACTCAAGAAGTGGAGAAAGAAATTCCACCTTTGACTAGGAAGAGCTACATTGTCAAAATGTAAAGGAAGTGGATACAAGTAGGAGTGGAAGAATGGAGACATTTTGCAGTCTACCAGAGCACTGCAGACTGGAACCACTACAAATGGGTAGTCTCTAAACTCAGTTTATCCCTACTGCTTAACTATCCTTTTGCTTATTTCAATACAGATCCTGTTTATACTTCCAAGGGTGGCTGGTTCAATGCATTACAATTATCCCTCAATCTCCCTTTATATTTTACTCTCAATAATCAAGAGTAAAGCAAAGCACCAAGCCAGCCACCACTGAGTTGACACTGACTGAGGCGACCCCATATGTTTCAGAGTAGAACTGTGCTCCAGAGAGTTTTCAGTGGCTGATTTTTCAGAATTAATTGCCAGGATTTTTTTACCCAAGAACCTCTGAGTACACTTGAACCTCCAGTCTTTTAGTTAGGAACTAAGGGGCTCCAATTATATTAAAGTCATATATATATTTACCCTTTTCATTCTTGTCTCGTAGAAGACAATTTACCAGTGTGTTTAAATGTTCATACTAAAATTTCTCAT
>NW_006921966.1:1641680-1643151 GCF_000298275.1 Orycteropus afer afer | reverse complement strand
CATACACACACAACTAGGAAGTCTGGTGGCATAGTGCCTATGACATTGGACTGCTAACCAGAAGGCTGGTCGTTCAAATTCACCAGCCATTCCTCAGAAGAAAGACTTGGCAATCTACTTCTGTAGAGATACTGCCTCAGAAACCCAAGGAGGGGTCACTGTGAGTCAGAATCAACTCAATGGCGGTGAGTTTGGTTTGGTGTTTGCTATATGCACACACACACACACACACACATAGAGGGAGATTGAGAGAGAGAAACAGTGTTTGAGTGGCATGTGATGTATTTCCAGCACTTAATATATGAAACTTACCATTATTAGCATCCATATGCTAATTAGAATAGGCTTCTTCCCCAACCACCGTACTAAACTGTTCTTAGGAAGATCATCAATCATCTATTATTTCTCAAAACCAATTGTTATTCTTATTCCTAATTCAACATTACCTCTCTGTAACATTTGACACTGTCAATTTTCCTTGCTTTCAAGAAATCCTTCTCTTGTTTACTATATTGGGTACCTTTGTTTTCTTTCTCTTCTCACTCTGATCATACTTTTCAATTACCTTTCTTTGTCACTTCTCATTGACAATTCCTTAACTTTTGGAGCTTCTCAGAATTCATGACCGGATTCTCTGATCATGTGTATAAATATTCTCCCTGGATTATCTTTACTGTTTTCATGGCTTCAGTCTCAGTATGTCCACCAGTCTCTATAAGACCAGTGTTCCTAGTCTTTTCTATTATTGGAGTTTTGTTCCACATTTTCTCCTACTCTATCAATTACCTCCTTTTGTGATCCCTTTCAGAGTAGTCAGCAGTAGTTGCCAGGCACCATCTGGTTCTTATGGTCTGAGAATCATGAAGGCTAAGGTTCATGTGGTCCACTAGTCCCTTAGATTAACTTTTTCCATGCACCTTTGATTTTCTTCACTCTCTTTTGCTTCAGATGAGGAGAGACTAAAAGTGGCAACTTAGGTGGCTGTTCATAAGTTTTTAAAACTCCAGTCGCTACTCACCAAAGTAGGATGTAAAACATTGTCTTTGTGGACTACGTCCTGCCAATTGAACTTGATATCAACCAGGACTATGGTCCTGAGCTTCCAGGTCCAATGACTCATTATCTCAAGATGTTTGGTTATAGCTAAGAAGTTTTCACAACTTTGTCCCCTATTTATTCTACTATATATGTGAATATTTTTACAGCACATACAAATATATATGTATAGTGTCTGACAAACATATATATGGTTTTGGTTATCTTCCCTGTCTACCTACACATCCATTGATAGATTAATGCTTGTTATTACTGATAATGCAAGATTGTGTATGAAATAGTATATTCCTTTGTTGTCTGCATATCTTGTGTATCTCTCTCTGCATTTCTTTTTCTTAGTTATATATATGGGAGCTCTGGTAACATAGTGGCTAAGGCACTTGACTGCTAACCAGAAGGCTGGCGGTTCAAACCC
>NW_006921966.1:1637869-1640919 GCF_000298275.1 Orycteropus afer afer | reverse complement strand
TGCTTCTCTGACATGAATATACCACAAATGGGATGGCTTGAACAAACAGGAGTTTATTCTCCTACAGTTTGGGAGGCTAGAAGTCCAAGTTCAAAGTGCCAGGCCCTAGGGGCTGTGTGAAAGCCCCTTGAACTTTGGCTTCAGCTCTGCCTCTTGTTCCTGCCCCACTGAAGCTAGAGGCATCTCTAACTCAGGTAGCTACTGGCTGCTGAGGCTAACAAGCCCAAGATGGGCAAATAAAATGGCACAGTCCCGATGTTACCAAACAACATGGCATGCCATTGATTCAAGTCCATTGAAAGTAGCAGGATTGGCAGAGCATGGCAGGCTGCTGAACAAAGATATGGATAAATTCAGGGTTCAACTGTGCCTTAAGCTGAAGACCATTCCCAAAGCTGTTTCTTATATACTGGAAGCAGACCACATACCCAAAGCAGCTACTCAGCTGCTCCAGTAGATTCCACCATAGAGTGAATTACCAATCTCACCATAGGGAATAACTACATTCAGCTGCCCAGCCACTCAACCAGGCCTAGTCAAGTTGACACATAAACTTAACTATCACAATGTATATCCTTTCATCATACTTATTCAATCCGTATGCTGAGCAAATAATCTGAGAAGTTGGACTATATGGAGAAGAACATGGCATCAGGATCGGAGGAAGACTCATTGACAACCTGCAAGATGCAGACAATACAACTTTGCTTGCTGAAAGTGAGGATGACTTGAAGCACTCACTGATGAAGATAAAGGACTTCAGTCTGCATTATGGAGTATATCTCAACATAAAGAAAATGAAAATCTTCACAACTGGACCAATAAGCAGCATCACAATAAATGGAGAAAAAAATTGAAGTTGTTCAAGATTTCATATTACTTGATTCCACAATCAACACCAATGGAAGCAACAGTGAAGACTTCAGACGACTGGACAAATCTGCTGCAAAAGACCTCTTTCAAGTATTGAAGGGCAAAGATGTCTTCTAGAAGACTAAGGTGTGCCCAATCCAACCCATGGCATTTTCAGTCGTCTCATATGCATGTGATAGCTGGACAATGAACGAGACTGAAGAAGAGTTGATGCTTTTGAGTTGTGCTGTTGGTGAAGAATACTGAAAGTCCCATGGGCTTCCAAAAGAACAAACAAATCTATCCTGGAAGAAGTGCAGCCAGAATGCTCCTTGAAAGTGAGAATGGCCAGACTTGTCACCTACTTTGGTCATGTTGTCAGAAGGGACCATTCCCTGGAGAAGGATATCATTCTTGGTAAAGTGGAGGGTCAATGAAAAATGGGAAGGCCCTCAATGAGATAGATTGACACAGTGGCTACTATGATGGGCTCAGGGAGTAGCAAGATTGTGAGGCTGGCATAGGACCAGACAGTGTTTCCTTCTGTTGTACGTAGGGTCACTATGAGTCAGAGCCAACTCACTGGCACCTAACAACAACATTATTCCTGGGGTAAGATGATAACTCATTATTGTTTTGATTTGCTTCTCTCTACTGGGTAATGATCATGAACATTTCTTTATGTGTTTGTTGGTGACATGAATATCTTCACTGATAAAATGTCTGTTCATGTCCTCTGCCCATTTTTGAATTGTATTGTTTGTCTTTTTTGATGTTGAGATGTTGAAGTTTTCTATAAATTTTAGAGATAACTCCATTGTCAGATATGTCGTTGCCAATTTTTTTTTTCCCCTCAGTCTGTGGGGTCTCTTTTTACTGTTTTTGGGAAGTCTTTCGATGCATATATGCATTTAATTTTTTGAAGGCTCAGGTCATCTAGTTTATCATCCACTGTTTGTACATTTTGGGTTATGATGATAATCTATTTATCCCATAAATTAAGGTCCCTAAGTTTGCCCCTGTTTCATCTTTGATGAACATTATCCTTTTGGGTTTTAGGTCTTTGTTCCATCTTGAGTTTGGTTTTGTATATGGTGTTAGAAATAGATCTTGTTTCATTTTTCTGCAAATGGATATCTAATTTTGCCAGGACCATTTGTTCAAGAGCCTATGTCTTCTCCATTTAATGAGGGTTAACCTTTGTCAAAGATCAACTGTCCATAGGTGGATGAATCTATTTCTGGATTTTCAATTTTGTTCCATTGGTCAAAGTGTTTATCATTATACCAAGAGAAGGCTGTTTTGATTACTGTGTCTTTATAGTAGGGTTATGAGCTTGGGGATTGTGAGACCTCCTAGTTTGTTTTACTTCTTCAGTAGTGCTTTGCTTATCTGAACTTGGTTTCCTTTCCATATAAAATAGTGATTTGTTTTCCCATTTCCTTAAAGAATGCTGATGGGATTTGGATTGGGATTGCAGTGAATCCATAGATTGCTTTGGGTAGTATTGACATTTACCCAATGTTCAGTCTTCCTATATATGAGCGTGTCAGTTCTCTTATAGTTTCTTTTAGTAGTGCTTTGTAGTTTATGATATAGCATTGGATTCTATTGGCTAATATTTAGTTGAAGAGTTTTGCATCTATATTCATGAGGGATATTGGTCTGTAGCTTTCCTTTTGAGTGATGTCTTTGCCTGGTTTTGGTATCAAGGTTATGCTTACTTCATAAAATGAGTTAGGGAGGATTCCATCCTTGTCTATGTTTTGGAACAGGTTGAGTAGGATAGGAATCATTTATTCTCTGAAAGTTTGAAAGAATTCTCCAGTGAAGCCATCTGGGTCAGTACATTGTGTGTGTGTGTGTGTGTGTGTGTGTGTCGGGGGCGTTATGATCTGCTCAATTTCTTCCTTTTTTATTAGCCTGTTCAAACTTTCTACCTATGCTAGTTTAGGCAGGTCTTGTGTTTCTAGAAATTTGCCCAGTTCTTCTAGCTTTTTTAATTTTTTGGAGTACATTTTTTGCATTATTGTAATTCATTTTATTCAGTTAGTTCTGTTGTAATATCACCCATTTCATTTATTATTTGTTTTATTGGCATATTCTCCCCCCCTTTTTTTCAGTTGAATTGCCAGTGGTTTTCTGAATTTCTTAATCTTTTCAAAGAACCAGCTTTTAGTGTTTTTTTTTTTTTTTTT
>NW_006921966.1:1635828-1636487 GCF_000298275.1 Orycteropus afer afer | reverse complement strand
GATCATACACATAAACTTATAGGACCATTGTCTGCCAATCCTAAACATGTTCTTGGGTACACTCCCCACTTCATAGACGTACCTAATAGTTCAACCTGTCCACCAGTGTACCCATGTTTCCCTTCACTGACAATGCCATACTATATGTGCAAAAGGGTTCATCTTTGTTTTCCATATCTCCCATGTACCGCTCTATGTCTTTCTCTTCCTCAATGTCACTATATTGATCACTCACATTTGGTACATATTCCTTCTCTTCACTCAAATCAATACTTATCTCTATCTATCTCCCACCCCTGGTAACCAACAAAGAAAAATACCTTCCACAGATAAACGTTTCCTTGATTTTACAATAACAGACTAATACAATATTTGTCCTTTTGTGAATCACTTATTTTACTCAGCATAATTCCTTGAAGTTCATCCATGTTATGTGGTGTTTTGCAGATTCTACATTATTCTTTAGGGTTGCATATTATTCCATTGTGTGTATGTACCATAGTTTGGTTATCCATTCCTCAGCTGAAGGACACCTAGGTTGTAAATAGCGCTGTGATGAACATGGGTGTGCACATGCCTGTTCTTGTCATGGCTCTCACTTCTTTAGGATATATACCTAGTAATGGATATATACTTTTAGGATATATATTCTTTAGGAT
>NW_006921966.1:1630126-1630758 GCF_000298275.1 Orycteropus afer afer | reverse complement strand
GCTAGTTGGGGTTTAGTCCACTTCTATATCCTTCCCTTCAAGGGTCAGGGGTCCAGGATTATCTTTTGTGTCTGTGTTAATTGGTTCCCCTTTTCTTTGTTGAAGAGGGTCTGTGCAGTCTTTCTGCCTATTCCGCCATTTTGGAATCAGTCCTGTGTTTCATTTTCATTTGTTTGTAGGAATTTTTTATTTCACGTTATTTCTTCTTTTACCTAGTGGTTCCTAAGTAATGTGTTATTCAGTTCCCATGTATTTGATATTTTTTTGCCCTGGTCTTACTAGTGTTGATTTCTAATTTTATAGTATTGTGAGCCAAGAAGATATTTTGTAGTATTTTAATGTTTTTAAATTTATGGAGGCTTGAATTGTGTCCTAACATATATTCTATTTTGGAAAATGATCCATGTACACTGGAAAAGAATGTATATTGTTGTTTTGTTAGGTGGAGTGCACTTTCCATGTCTAGGAGATCAAGTTGATGATTGTGTTTTTGAAGTCTTCTGTATCTTTGTTGAGTCATTTTCACTTGCTCTGTCCTTCATTGAAAAGTGGTGTTTCAAATTCTCCTACTACTATTGTTATGTTTCCTACTACTATTGTTGTACTGACTATTTGTCTTTTCTGTTAAGTTA
>NW_006921966.1:1627955-1629246 GCF_000298275.1 Orycteropus afer afer | reverse complement strand
TTTTGTAGCACAAGTGCACATATAAGTCTATCTTCAGCCAAATCTATCCTTGATCTTGGGTATATTCTTGTTCACCTACCCCACTTGATCTTCTCACCTGTTTATGCATTTACCCATGGCCTAGTGTTTGGTGCCAGTTGTAATGTAATATTGTGCATATAATACTATTTGCCTATGTTATCTATATCTTTTGTGCACATTTCTGTGTCTTTCTTTCCCCAATGTCATCTTGCTCATCACAGACTTTTTCCATACCTCCCCTCTGCTCACCCAAATCAACATGTGACCCCCAATTTGTCCAAAATTTTCTCTCCCCTTCCCTTTAATCCTGGGTAACTAACAAAGTGAATTTCCTTCCCTAATTAAACCTTTCTTTGAATTTTTTAATTATGTACTCATACAATATTTGTCCTTCTGTGATTGACTTATTCCACGCAGCATAATGTCCTCCAAATTCATCCATGTTATGAGATGATTCATGTATTCTTCATTATTCTTTAAATTTGCATAGAATTCCATTTTGTGAATGTACGCTAGTTTGGTTATCCACTCATCTGTTCATGGGCATTTAGGTTGTTTTCATCTCTTTGCTACAGAGAATTGCGCTGTAATGAACATGGGTGTACATATGTCTATTTGTGTCCTGTCTATCACCTCTTTAAGCTATCTATATTCCTCATAATGGAATTGCTGTATCAAATAGTATTTATATTTTCAGGTTTTTTTCTTAAGGAAACACCATACCATTTTCCACAATGTTTGTACTATTTTGCAGTCCCACCAGCAGTGTATGAGAGTTCTAATCTATCTGCAATCTCACCAGTGTTTGTTATTTACTATCTTGTTGAACTTTCCTGTTATTATTGGGGTGAGATGATATCTCATTGTTGTTTTGGTTTGCATCTCTCTAATAGCTAGAGCTCGTGAGCATTTCCTTAAGTGTTTGTTGGCTGCCTGTATATCTTCTTTAGTGAAGTGTGTGTTCATGTCCTTTGCCCATTTTTGAATTGGATCGCTTGACCTTTTGGTGTTAAGATGTTAAAGTTTTCTATATTTTGGAGATAAGTCCCTTGTCAGATATGTCATAGTGAAATATTTTTCCCAATCTGTACATTCTCTTTTTAACCTTTTGAAGAAGTCTTTTGATGCACATAAGAATTTATTTTTTTCTCTTTTTTTCATTGTAATTTGGATGAAGATTTACAGAGCAAATTCACTTTCCATACAGCAGTTCACATATACTTTGTCTCATGTCATTGACCACAGTTCACCACAATGCAACAGCTCCTCT
>NW_006921966.1:1611422-1626180 GCF_000298275.1 Orycteropus afer afer | reverse complement strand
CTTTGAAGATACCTAAAGATAATTCTTTTGAATTCCTTATCATCAGAGAGTTCCAATGCTGCTTCTTCCTCAGGGATGTGTTCTGGGTCTGTGTCCTACTTCCTTGTTTCTACCACTTTATCTTGCTTCTTTGTGTAGACTGTGATGGTCTGTTGTTTCTGAGGCATTGTGGTGTTGTATTTAGATCTCTGGTAACTGTGAAAAGCAGCCAAGTGTGATTCAGATTCTTCTTGGTGGTTTTTTATCATTGGCCCATTGGTGGAGAAGGAGGTAGTGGCTCTCACTCAGTAAGTGAAGTTGCATTAGGTGTGGGTGTAGTTGTGTCTTATGGGGACTGTTGTTGTCTCCCACTCAATTAGACACAAATTACAATTGAATAACCATAAGAAAACTAAAAGCTCATGGAAGAAAAACACATCATGTAATCACACAGGAACATGACCCAAAAAAGAAAAAAGGAAAAAAAAAAAAAGAAAAAAACAAGAAAACCTGCAATATCTGGGGATAGGGCACTAAGAAAAAAAAAAGTAGAGAAGGAGAATAATAAATGAAAAAAATGGGTAAAATGCAAAAATAAAATCAATGAACAGGGTTAACCACAAGAAAAAAAGGGGAAAAAACTCTTAAATTAAAATAAAAAAAAATTCAAGCAGGCACAGGGAAAGGAAAAAATGCTGAAAACTAGGACTTGGGAAGGGGAAGATTAAGAATAATAATAAAAAAGACCAAAGTATTAATAATACTAGTTGTTTTAAAACAGACAAATGCAAGCAAACTAGTCACCAGAAAAAATAAAGTGAAAAAGAAAAAAATTAAAATAAAAAAAGAGAAAAAAAAAAGAATTGGTGGAGGACAGGGCAGGGGACCCAGGCTCCGTCTGAGCACATGGACTGTGATGGAGTTCCTGTGGGCCCAGAAGGTAGGTGGGAGTGGGGGATGGCCGCACCTCCTTTCACCAAGTGGGTGTGGGGTATAAGAGTAACAAGAATTATGTCATACCTTGTCAGTCTTGCAGGTCCCGAGTGTTCTTGGGGTTGCTGGAAAGCAGAACGTGTTCTTAAGCCCCAGGAATCTGCGAGAGTGCTGTCTCTTTAATTATCCAAAATAGTCAAGCCACTTTTTAAACCTTCAAAATGGCGGCAACCTCCTGACTGGCAAAAGTCCACACCTCAGCCCACCTTTCTCTTCACCTTCTCTGTTTGTTCCCCAGCGACCATGCACAGTCCTCCATGCAGTCCCTGGCCAGCAGGGTGATTTTTAGGTTAATTCTTAGGTCCTACCAGCACTCGGGAATCTCCAAGCTGTCTGTGCCATCAGGATCGCTCAGGACCGTTGCCGGACTGCAGCTCTGTCTGTCTCCTTTTTTGGTATTTTCATGCAAATTCTTCTTCTAGTTGGGGTTTAGTCCACTTCTATATCCTTCCCTTTAAGGCTCAGGGGTCCAGGATTATCTTCTGTGTCTGTGTTAATTGGTTTCCCTTTTCTTTGTTGAAGAGGGTCTGTGCAATCTTTCTGTCTAGTCCGCCATCTTGCTGGCCACACACCAAGAATTTAATTTTTAAAAGGTCTCAGTCATCTAGTTTCTCTTCCACAGCCTGTGCACTCTGGGTTATGCTTGATAGTTGATTTATGTCCTAAATTAGGGCCCCTTGGATTTGCCCCTGTTTTATCTTTGACTAACTTTATAGTTTCAGGTTTAACATTTAAGTCTTTGGTCCAACATGAATTCATTTTTGTATTTGGGCCAACATGAATTCATTTTTGTGTATGCGGTGAGGTATAAGTCTTTTAAGAATATAAGATTGCTATTCCTGCTATTTTTGGGTTGCCATTAAATTGATATGTATTTTTTTCTATCCCTTGATTTTTAATTTGTTTTAATTTTTGTGTCTAAGATGAGTCTTTTGTAGGCAGCATATTGATGGGTCTCATTTTCTTACCCAATCTGCCGCTCTCTTTCTCCTGCCTGATCCATTTAATCCATTCACATTCAGGGTACTTAATGATAGGTATGAATTTACTACTGTCATTCTTTTGTTGTGGTGCTGAAGGTATCTTTGTTTGAAATATTTTTCTGTTCTGAGTTCACTTTGTTAGAGTTTTCTTTCCCTTTTCTTCATTATTGTTGATTTTGTGAGCTCTGGTAGCGTAGTGCCTAAGGCACTTGACTGCTAACCAGAATGCTGGTGGTTCACACCCACCAGCCACTCCTCAGAAGGAAGGCTGGGCAATCTACTTTCATAGTGATATTGCCTCAGAAACCCAAGGAGGGGTAGCTGTGAGTCGGGTCCTACTCGATGGCAAATAACAACAACAAGAAGTCCTGTTCATGTAGAGCAGTTGTTGAAGGAGGTGTGTTATTTACCCTCTATCATTGATCATTTGGTGCAGAAGTAGATGGTGGCTCTTGCCCAATAGGTGGGGCTGCAGGAGTTGCAGATATGGTTGGGCCACGTAGCCACTGTTCCTTTCTCCTTGCTAGTCATCAGTGTGGTTCCCTGTGCAATCCTTGGCAAGCAGAGCCAATTTTAATGTCACTGCCCTGATTGGAATGCTGCTTGCGAATATTCAAAATGGCCACACCGTAAGAAACTTGACAGTCCACAACTCTGTTTGTTTCTGTATTTGCTGTTTTCATGAAGCGACCCTCCCTTGGGTTTCTAAGGCAGTATATCTATGGAAGTAGATTGCCCAGTCTTTCTTCCAAGGAGTCGCTGGTGGGTTTGAACTGCCAGCCTTCTGGTTAGCAGTCAGATGCCTTAGGCACTAGTTGGTATTTAATCCACTTCTTTATCCGTCCCTTCAAAAGTCAAGCTTCCACGAATATCCTCTGTATTTTGTTTCAATTGCTTTCTCATTTCTTTGTTGTATAAAATCTGGGTGGTTTGTCTGCTATTCTAACATCTTTCTGGAAGTCCTCCTTCTCATTCTTTACCCCTTAATTTGATGGTCAGAATTCCAGTATCATCATATGTATCTGTTTCACTTGTTTTTGTAGGTCTCTGCTGTAGAGGGATCAGTGGAGTGTGTCACAAGAACTCCATCTTGTCTCCTTCCTCCATGCTATTAAAATTAATTCAAACATGGTTTAAACTATGTGCATAAATTCATTGAAATTTCAAAAAAGATAGCATATTAAAGGAGAGAGATAGATAATTAACTTTAGTATCCAGATTCTACTACATTTCCTTACTCAAGAGAATATTTTTAAAACAAATTAAGCAGAAGGTCAAAATATTGATTCAATCTGTGGTATTTGCAGAAATAAATACCAAATGGTTGAATATGCTATATTTTGCAAACATTTCATCATTTGGGCTGCTGCCTCAAAATTCTCAGTGTTTTGTTTTTAGATATATGAGGATAGTTATTAATGCCTTTATTTGGAAGTTAAACGTTTGACTACATAGAATAAAAAAATGAGAGAAAGTATTTCTGCTAAATAAAAGGAAGATATTTGAAAGACAATGGGAAGAACAGAATTATAAACATAAAATATAGTATAAAACCAAATGAAAAATTAAGTAAAAATATCAACATACTATCCTCCTGGATAGGAATCCTGGTGGTGTACTGCCTAAAGCATTTTCCTGCTAACCAGAAGGCTAGTTATTCAAACCCCCAGCCACTCCTCAGAAGGAAGGTTGGGTAATCTACTTCCATAGTGATACCACCTCAGAAACCCAAGAGGGGTCACTATGAGTCGGATGAAACTCGATGGCAGTGAGATGGGATTTTTTTTTGATCCTCCTGGATATTATGAGTCTTGAACAGATGTCAAAACAAGGTCTTTAAGTGCACATATATCATCTAGGTTTAGATGATATGGCTTATCAAGAATATTGAAAATTTAGTTGTATCCAGCACCATCAGGCATTATTCTGAAATATACTCTATAAAAATGACCTAATCAGTGACACTGCATTACTATAGCTGAGGAATTATCTTTGCTGCTTCTAATATACATATTGTTCACCATACGTAGGTAGAGATCACTTTACTATCAATAACAACACAATATAGAAAATAATTCAAAGAAGTTGAAGCATATTTTTCTTGTTTTGTGTGTGGAAGTTTATACGCATGTTTGGTCTCAGATTCAGACATATGGTATGCTGATTCTGCAAAAGAAAGGACCATGGTGCAGAATGATGAGACTCATTAAAATCCATTAGAAAGAAGTTCAGAAACTTTGCAAACACCTTTATCGCTTTGCATCAAATGAACTTGGTTTTGTGTAACCCAGAACTCTTGCTTTCAGTACTTATTTATTTTGGGTGTATTGTATGTATTCACTTTGCTAAGAACGGGAGATACCCTTAAATAATACGACCTTAAAACTAATATGTCATTTAAAAAGTTAAATATTAAAATATTAAATATGATGATCTGTCATTTAAAAAGTTAAATGATATGGAAAGAGTCTGTGACCAGCATGGTAACATTGGGGAAAGGAAAGACACTGAAATGTACACAAAAGATATAGACAACAGAAACAAATACTATTACATAAACAGCACTGCAGTATCAGTAGCATCAAATACCAGGCTACAGATTAATGCATAGACAGGTGAGAAGAGCTGGTGAGGGTAGGTGAACAGAAATACACCCTAGACTAAGGATAGATTTGGCTGAAGATTATCTTACATATGCACTTGTGCTACAAAATTAGCCACATTCATTACAGAAGACAGGGTTGGAATAACTTCTCAGAGACAACCAAACATCTTGAGAGAGAGAATCACCAGGTCTGCGGGCTCGGGACCATAGTCTCGGGGGATATCATGGTCAATTGGAACACGTAGTTCATAACAATTTTGTTCTATATCTTAACTTGGTGAGTAGCGACTGGGGTCTTAAAAGGTTTCAAATGGCCATCTAAGACACAGCTATTTGTCTCCTCTCATCTGAAGGAAAGAAGAGTGAAGATCAAAGTCATCTGGATACAATTAGTCCAAAGATAAGAAGGACCATGAGGACATCAGACTCCATGACCTGAGACCAGAAGAATTAAATGGTGCCTAGCTACCAAAGCCAACCACTAGGAAAGGAATCAAATCTGGAGTCCTGGACAGAGTGGGAGGAAAAATATGGAACAAAATTCAAAAACATAAGAATGACCAGAATTGCTGGTCAAAGAGAGATTTTTGGAACCCCTAAACTATGGCCCCAGGTTACCCTTTGGGCTTAGAAATGGATATACCCACCTACTCTAGAGAGATGCACCCCTTGAATCAATCAGCCACAGGAAACCAGAGGTGTAGCATTCACATAGAGGGAAAGCTGGACAGACGGGTATGTTTGGATGAGAAAGCCATAGGGAGGGAGTGGTCACAGGGGAGGAGAGTTTTTTTATGGTTGAAGATGGTAATCAGGGCCATGAAATCAGATGTGTATGAACTGTAAATATAAAAAAGAAAAAAAGTTAAATATTAAACTTTACAGAAAGCACAAAGTGGCATTTCAATAGAGTAATAGAGTATATTTTTAAAGTTCCAGTAGATAGCCATTCACTTGTTAGAAAGTCAATTAAAAAAAAAATACATATATATATATATATAACATTGATGGCGTTTTGATGTGCCATACACACACACACACACACACACACATATATACATATATATTTTTAATCTAAACCTAAAGATGACAGTAGCAGTCTAACATCAGTGTCAACATTCATTTCATTTGAATAAGTATTTTATGGTTTATTTAGAAAATCTTCATTCACGGAAATAAATTGTGGCAAATGTTAACAGTGTTTTAACAGTTTTCTTTGGAATCATCAGCTAAACTGATAGAAACTTAAATGTTTTAAACTTGAGTCTCTAACTATTTAAAGACAGTGTGACAAGACATTAGCCAGATGGCAGAGTAGACAGCTCCAAGTACTCATCCTCCACACAAAGACGTGGAAAAGTAAGTAGAAACTATTAGAACAACTTTGTCAGAATTCTGGAAACAAGTCAAACATAAAGCATACTCTGAGTCAGAGGATAAAGGCAGCTTAAAAGTGGTAGGAAACCATTAGTCAGCATTGTACTGGAAGTTCTAGCGAGAGCAATTCTTTTTGTTGTGTGTTGTCAAATCAATTCCAAGTCATAGTGAATCTATAGAACAGAGTAAAACTGCTCCATAGCATTTGCAAGGTTGTAATCTTCGTGGAAGCAGACTGCCACATCTTTCTTTTATGTAGTCACTGGGTAGTTGCAACTGTTGACCTTTCATTTAGCAACATAGTGCTTAACCATTGTGCCATCAGAGCAACTAGGCAAGAGAAAGCAATAAAAGGCATCCAAATCAGAAAGGAAGAGCAAAAACTATTTCTATTCACAGATAACATGACCTTATATATAGGGAGCTCTTGTGGTGTAGTGCCTAAGGCATCTGACAGCTAACCAGGAGGTTGGCGGTTCAAACCCACCAGCCACCCGACAGAAGGAAGACTGGGCAATCTACTTCTGTAAAGATTTACTGCCTCAGAAACCCAAAAGGGATCGTTATGAGTTGGAATATCCTAAAGAATCCAAAAGGCAGCTATTAGAGCTAATAAATAAATTCAGCAAAGTTGCAAGATACAAAATCAAAGCACAAATATCAGTTGGGTTTCCATACACCAACAATGAGCAATCAGAAAAAGAAATTAGTACACAATTGCATTTTACTCATCTTTCAAAATACCTAGGAATAAATTGAACCAAGAAAGTAAAAGACTTGTGCACTGAAAGCTATAAAACATTGCTCAAATACATTAAAGGAGAGTAAATAAATGGAAGACACCTTTGTTCATGTTTCGATGACTTAATATATTGTTAAGATATTGATAATACCCAAAACAATCTGCAGATTCAACGCAATCCATATCAAAATTCCAAGTGCATTTTTTTTTTCAGAAATGAAAATGCCAATGCTAAAATTTATATGGAATTTCAAGGAACCCAAATAGACCAACCAATCTCGAAAAAGAACAAGATTGGAGGACTTAGACTTTCCTATTTCAAAGCTTACTATAATGTTACAGTAATAAAACCTGGTACTGGTAAAAGATAGACTAATAGTCCTATGGAATAGAATTGAAAGTCCAGAAATAAACCCATACATCTATGGCTAATTAATTCTTGATAAGGGTGACATATCCATTCAATGACAAAATAATTACTTCTTTTTCAAATGGTACTAGGATAACTTGATTTCCACTTGCAAAAGAATGAAGTTGGAGACAAAACTCATACCATAAAAGAAAAAAGGATTAACAACCTAAATATAACAATTAATAACATAAAACTATTAGAAGAAAACATACAGGCAGGACGTTGTGACTTTGATTTTGGCAATGGATTCTTAAATATACACTAAATGTATGGATAACCAAAGAAAAATAGAGAAATTGGACTTTATCTATCTTAAAAATATTTTTGTTTCAAAGCACATTATCAAGGAAATGAAAACATAACTTACAGATGGAAGATAATATTAAGAAACCATATTTCTCATAAAAATTTAATATCTTAAATATATACACAACTCAACAACAAAAAGATTGCCTAATTAAAAGTGTGCAGAGAACTGGAATGGACATTTCTCAAAAAAATATATACTAATGACAAATATGCACAAGAAAAGATGCTCAATGTCATTATTCATTAGGGAAATGCAAATCAAAACCATAATTTAATACCATTTCAAGCCCATTAGGATGGTTATTGTGGTGGCTAAGTTTGTGTGTCAACTTGACTGGGCTTGGTTGAGTGGCTGGGCAGCTGGTGGTAGTTATTCCCCATGATGAGACTGGCAAGCAACTCCATGGTGGGATCTACCACAAGCAGCTGAGTGGCTGCTTTAGGGTTGTGATCTGCTTCCCATTTATGAGAAACAACACTGGGAATGGTCTCTAGCTTATGGCATGCTTGAACCTTGCATATAGCTGTGTAGTTGTTCAGCAGCCTGCCATGCCCTGCTGACCTTGGGACATTCAATGGAGTTGAATGAATGGCCTTCCATGTGGTTTGGTAATATTGAGACTATGCCTTTTTACTTGTCAACCTTGGGCTTGTCAGTCTAAGCAGCCAGCAACTGTCTGAGTGAAGAAAAGCCTCTAGCTCCAGTGGGCCAGGAGCAGGAGACAGAGCTGAAGCCCAAGGCTGAGGGACTTTCACCCAGCCCCTAGAGCCTGGCACTTTAAACTTGGACTTACAGCCTCCAAATTTTAAGAATAAATTCCTGTTTGTTCAAGCCATCCTATTTGTGGTACATTCAAAAGTGTCAGAGTGGCACTAGATAACCAGAACAGTTATGATGATAATAATAATAAAAAAAGAAAATATAAGTGTTGGCAGGGATCTGGAGAAACTGCACTGTCATATATCGTTAGTGGGCTTACAAAATTATTCAGCTACTATTGAAGAAAGTTTGATCCTTTCTCAAAAAGTTAAACATAGAATTGCCGTATGATCCTTTAGGGTGTATACCCCAAATAATCAAAAACAGGAATGTGAAGACAAACTTTTACACAAATGTTCATTGCAGCATTATTCATAGTAGTCAAAAACTGGTAACAACCCAGCTGTCCATGAACAGATGAAAGGATAATCAAAATGTTGTATATACAGACAAAGGAAAATTACTCAGACATAAAAATAAATTAAGTTCTGAAACATGCTATGACATGCAGAAACCTTGAAAACATTGTGCTGAGTAAAATAAATTAGGCATAAAAGGACAAATACTGTATGATCTCACTTATATGAAATATCCAAAATAGGTAAATGCATAGAGACAAAAGTATATTAGTATTTACCTGGGGCTTGAGAAAGGATTAATAAACCTAAATGGGGAGCTATTGATTAATGTGTACAGAATTTCTGTTTGGGGTTGTTAATGAAAGAGTTCTGGAACTACATGATGGTGATGGGTGCCCAACATTGTGAATCAAGTAATGCCAACTGAAATGTTCACTTAAAATAGTTTAAGTGCAAATTTCGTTATATTTATTTGATGTCCATATTAATAAAAAATAGTATAATATAGTTGCTAAATATCATGGGCATTATAGAATAGTGATTACACCTATTTAAATCCAACCAGGCACTACAACTCATCATCTCTGTGATCTTGGACAACTTAATTTACTTCCCTGACTTATCTTTTTCAACTGCAACATGGAAACAAAAATAATGTATGCCTCAAGGTATTACAAGGATATAGTGAATCTGTGTGAAGCACGTAAGAGAGTACTGGCCACATAACAGATGCTTAAGAAATTAGCATCTATCACTATTGTTATTCATAATAACAACTGATATTTCTTATCATACATATTTCAGCTAGGAACCGTCTCAAAACAATTTCTCAGCTAATGCAAAGCAACACACTGCCGTGTAGTTGGATCTGACTCATAGACCCCTCCTGAGTTTCTAAGGTGATATCACTACCAAAGTAGATTGTCCAACCTTCCTTCCAGGGAGTGGCTGGTGGCTTTGAACCACTAGCCTTCTGGTTAGCAGTCAAATGCCTTAGGCATTACTCCACCATATAGCATTGTTATGACACAGCATTTTATACATTCATTTGTAACTTCACAACAATTTTATGTAATGAGAACATGTGTCCTGCATTTAGCAGTTGAACCTTACCTGGTATTTCACTGAAAATAGTACACATATTTGTAATGGTGTACTCACTTGAACAATTTATGGTGAATGGATAGGCAAAGACGGAATTAAGAATAAAGACTGATGCAGAGATATCACCTTCCTAATAGGAAACATATTTAACAGAATTTTGAATATATTTTAAGGGACAATAGAAAGTCAACATAAAAATGAAATAACTAAGCAGTGTGTGTTCAGACAACTGTTACATCTAATTCATTCAAATCGGGTATATACAAAAAACAACTCATTCAAAGGTCCATCATAGTATGATTTTCAAACTGTTAAAATGTCTTTTTTTTTTTTTCAAAAAAAAGTATATTAGAATAAAATATTTGCAAGACCTTTGATGTGGAATCCAGTTTGAAAGTCATCCTTGTGTTCAAATGAGGAACTTTCTAGTAAGGTACTAAGTGTATTCAATAGATGTTTGCAGAATTAATTGCTTTTTCACAGTCTGCCTTCATCATGTACTCACAGCCTTAGTTATGCTATTAATAAAGATTAAAAATAAGTTGAAGCTTCATAGAACCCAGAAATGCTTTAGATAAAAAGCAAGCTTATTGATTGATATGAAATTTCAGGGGTTTGTTAGCTTCAGGCGAGGCCATTTTTTAAGGATTCAGACATTGTAATTAACATTCAATTCACTTCCAATATAACTTTTGGCTGTGTTGGCATCTGTCTCAGGTTGTATGTGGTGGCAAGATGACTACCAACAGTTCCAGAACCTATGGTCTCTCAGCTCCTAATCCAGTGTGTAAAGAGCTTGCTTATTTCTTAGAAGTCCCAACAATTTTTACACACACATATATATAGAGAGAATTAGATAGCCATTTCTGGGCCAATAATATCCAGCCAGAGGGATGAGCAGATCTCATTGATCAGATCTAAATCTAAACCCTGTAGCCAAGGAAGGAGACAACTCTACTGGATAAACCAGGACTGAGAGTCTGGCTCTTCTGCAGAGTAAAATTAGACTGGAGGGTGTATGAGTGCTGGAGAGGTAAAACATTATTTCTTGAATGTCTGCTAAAGTTAAGAATTCATACTTATTTTATTTTGTAAAACAATTTTTAGGGAATAATTTCTTGATTTTGATAACCTGCTTAAAAGAGCTCAAAGTGCTCATAATTTAACTCAAATTCCTACCACAAATACAGTTCCACATTACCTTCAGTGCATAGACTGAAATTGCTTCTGTTTCTTATATTTTATTTCCATTATCTCTATGGACTTAAAAAATAATCCTGGTTAGAGACCGTATCTAAGCTCTTACCATTGAGTTGTATTGCCCTCAATAGCTAGACTGTAAAAGTCATTTAGTATCTTAAGGATGCCCTGAAGAAGTTGTAGGAGTACATTGTCTAACGACATTTGCTGGGTTTTCCAGCGATACCTGAGTAATTCCAAGTTTAAATCATAGGAACAAGACTTTTTGAATTATTAAAGTGGAACTATCTCAAGATTTGGTTAAACCATCTCCCTCCAACCTTAAATTAGGATAAACAATACAATCACTAACACATTCTAGTTCTCTCTGTCCACTCTTTCCTCATTCCTTAAACCATAAGATTGAGGTTTCTCTAAAATTTGACATAATTTAAACCAAGGTGTCTATGATTTACAAAGACAAGATTGCAAATGGACATATTTCAAGTAATTTCTTTCAGTGTGACCTGGCCTCAGTAAGGTTATTAGGAACTTCTCATAGAAGCTATCTAAGTCTGAATTTCCCCCTACTGAATCAAAACCTGCCCTCGAGAATCCTTGTTCTGTCCTCTGGTGAAGAATATTCTCTAGAGCAGTGATTCCAAAATATGTTTTGTATAGGAATAACCCCTGAGGACTTGGAAAACATATATTTCTGGACCACAATCTCAGTCATGATCCAGTAAGTTTTGGGTGAGGCTCAGAAATGTGCATGTTTTTACAAGTACCTCAGGTGACTATGAAGCAGGTAGCCCAGTGATGATACTTGGAAACAGATTGCAATAGAGAGATCTGATACTTATTTCTTGGCTATATCTTCTGTAGGGAATGTGAACCAAACATATTTTCACTAACTGTGAAATTCTGATGGCCTAGTGGGTAAGGCATTTGGCTACTAATCAGAAGGTCAGTGGTTCAAACCCCCAGCTACTCTGTGGAAGGAAGATGGGGCAACCTAATTCCATAAAGATTTACAGCCTCTCATTTTCTTAAAAAACTGAAAATAGAAATACCATTTGAACTAGCAATTCCATTTCTAAGAATATATCCTAGAGAGGTGAGAGGCAGGACACGAACAGACATATACACACAAATGTTCATAGCAGCACAATTCACTGTAGCAAAGCGATGGAAACAACCTAAATGCCCATCAACACATGAATGGATAACCAAATTATGGTACATGCACACAATGGAATACTATGCTACATTAAAGAAGAGTGAAGGATACATGAATCATCTCACAATGTGAATGAACCTGGAGAATATTATGCTATGTGAAATAACTCAGCTGCAGAAGGACAAATATTGTATGAACCCATTACTGTAAAAATTCAAGGAAGGGTTTGCTTAGGGAAAGGAACTCACTTTGTAGGTTACTGAGAATGGGAGGGAAGGGAAGGGGATAATTTTGGACTAGTTGGGGGCTGAGTTGGGTAAGGGGATGATATGGAAAGAGTGTGTGACCAGAATAACATTGGGGAAAGGGAGGACACTGAATTGTGCTCAAAAGATATCAAAGACAGAGGCTAATATCGGTATATCCACAATACTGCATTGCTATTACCACCAAACACCAGACTACAGACAAACACATAGACAACTGAGAAGATCAGATGGGGGTCAATGAACAGGAATATACTCTAGACCAATGATAGGTTCAGCTGACGCTAATCTTGCACAAATACTAGTGACACAAAAAAAAACCTGCAATCTTTACAGAAGCAACTGAACACAGACATAGAGAAATCACTTGTAGACAGCCAGACACTATGGGAGAGAGATCCACTGCATCTGCATACTTAGGACCATAGTATTGGAGGACATCAGACTCAGTTGGCACAACAAAATACATAAAAAATCTTGTTCCACAACCTTCTTTGATGAGTAGCCACTGGGGTCCTAAAAGCTTTCGAGTGGCCATCTAAGATGTAGCTAATGGTCTCCTCTCATTGGAAGCAAAGAAGAATGAAGAAAACCAAGGGCATTTGGAAAGAATCAGCCCTAGTACATGAAGGACCTTGAGACAAGAAGAACTACGTTGTGCCAGCCACTTGGGAAGGGATCAAAACTGGTGATCCTGAATAGAGTGTGAGGATAAACATGGAACAAAATCCAAAAACACAACAATGACTAGAATTACTGGTTGGATGGAGTCTGAGACCCCCAAGATTATGGCCCTGGGATAGACATTGGGTCTGGGATAAAACTCACTCCCAAGAGCTGGCTCTCAGTTCAACAGTAAATAAGACTTAAATGCAGAACACTCAACCCAGGGTGATGCACCCACCTACTCTTTGGAGATACATCCTTTGGAGCAATTGGCCACGGGGCACCAGAGAGGCACCAGTCACATGGAGGAAAAGCTGGACAGACAGGAGTCCACAAAAGAAGGGCACAGGGAGGGGAAGTTTACTGGGAAGGGAGAGGAGGAGAGTGGGTTGGAGTTGGGGATGGTAATTGGGGAGTGAAACCAAATGTACATGAAATGTTGAATGTAAAACAAAATCTGCTCTGTAAATTTGCACTTAAAGCACAATTAAAAAAAAAAAAAAAGATTTACAGCCTCAGAAACCCAATGAGGGTCACTGTAAGTCAGAATTGACTCAATAGCAATGAGGTTTTTTTTTTTTTTTTTGGTACACAACTATTGGAGATATACCTAATGTGGTTACTCTCTTGAGAATAAGAGAACGTTTTATGACTGTGCTTTTGCTAGTTAAGTGGACATATTTTTAAGGGTGGAAAGATAGAGAGGAAAAGTGTTAGGAATAAAATATTGTGCTATGACTTAACCTTGTTAAGTTATTCCTTCAGGGGTCCTATTGCTCTCTGTTGCACAGATTTTGGGTAACATCATTCCTTAATATATTAAGACTTGGGTACAATTGTTTTCAGGAAGCATTTAGGGTAATTTAGAATATATTATATTATTTCTCACAACAACTTCATGAAGTAGGAGCTATTATTATGCCCATCGTACACATAATGAAAGTAAGGCACAAAATGTTAGTTTTCCCAAGGTCATATAGTGTATAGGTACGAACAGCAGAGAGAGCCTTAATTTGCAATATGCTTTCAATTATGAGAGACATCATGGAAAACTTTGAAAATTATGTATAACGTTGTGAAGAATGGGTATTCCAAAACACTCAATTGTTCTCATGAGGAACCTGTGTGTAGACCAAAATGCTGTTGTTCAAATGGATCAAGGGGATACTCCATGGTTTAAAATCTGTAAAAGTGGGTGTGTCAGGGTTGTATCTTTTCACCATACTTATTCATTCTGCATGCTGAGCAGATAATCTGAGAAGCTTGACTACGTGAAGAAGAATGCGGCATCAGGATTGGAGGAAGTCTCATTAACAATCTGCAATATGCAGATGACATAACTCCACTTGCTGAAAGCAAAGATGACTTGAAGCACTTACTGATGAAGATCAAAGACTACAGTCTTCAGTGTGGATTTTATACCTCAACATAAAGAAAACAAAAATCCTCACAATGGGACCAATAAGCAGCATCACGATAAACAGAAAAGATTGATGTTGTCAGGGATGTCATTTTACTTGAATCCACAGTCAACACCAGTAGAAGCAGCAGTTAGGAAATTAGACATCATAGTGCACTGGGCAAACCTGCTGCAAAAGACCTCTTTAAAGTGTTAAGAATCAAAGATGTCACCTTGAAGACGAAAGTGTGCCTGATCCAAGACATGTTATTTTCAATGACCTCATATGCCTGTGAAAGCTGAACAATGAACAAGGAAGGATGAAAAAGAGTTGATGCCTTTGACTCAAAATCATTTAGAGAAAAAAAAAAAAAAAAAAAAAGATGGGGACCAGGTTTGCTTTTCCGATAGAGCCTGGTGGAACCACTGAGACTATGGCCCCTAG
>NW_006921966.1:1607568-1611097 GCF_000298275.1 Orycteropus afer afer | reverse complement strand
GAGTTGATGGCTTTGAATTGTGGTGTTGGCAAAGAATACAGAAAATACCATGGACTGCCAGTAGAATGAACAAATCTGTCCTGGAAAAGGTGAAGCCAAAAACTTGCTTGGAAGCAAGAATGGCCAGATTTCCTCTCACCTACTTTGGTCATGTTTTCAGAAGGGAACATTCCATGGAGAATGATTTCATACTTGGTAAACTAGAGGGTCAGAAAGAAGTGGAAGACTCTCACTGAGATGGATTGACACAGTGGCTGCAATGAGGGGCTCAAGCATAGCAAAGATTGTGAGGATGGCACAGGACCAGGCAGTGTTTCATTCTATTGTACATAGGGTTCCTATGAGCCTGAGGTAACCGGGTGACACCTATCAACATAACAACAAATACTTTCAATTCTCAGCTGGGAAAGAGTCGACTGGGAATCTCATTAGGTAGAGGCTGTTATCAATGTCAAAAACAGATTGATGGTGGGCACAGGTTTCCTCAAGTTTGATCCAACATCAATAACTGAAAGCTGATTTGAGATGAGCATAAAACTAGAGAATCTTAGTAATGACCACTCTTAGCATTTTACATAGATTAGCAAGGTCTGTTATTATAGCCACGATAACTAAATAATGCTAAACTTAAACTTATAAATTTGCTTTGCTTTTAATAACATTGAAAATCAAACAAAGAAGGACGCACTTTACTCATACCACCATCATATGAAGTAACAATATGCTCACATTGATTTGTTTGCTTGCTTTTTTCAAGGCTATAATGATTTGTTCTGTGGCTCTTGAAAATCACAGATGGCAAGACAAAAACTAGAGTGCTTGCTATAATGAAATTCTAAAATGTGCTTCTATTGATTTAGGATTGAGGAATATTGAACATCACGATGTTTGGGATAAAAGACACATTTCTAGACAATTTTATGTTTGGGCCTTTGGGATGTTCAAAAGGGATAAGGTAAGCTTAAATACAATTCTCATGTATAAAGCAGAAATTATAATAGTATATACTTCCCAGGATAGTTGTGAGTATTAAATGTGATAATGTATATAGTCCAGGGTTCAGCATGGTGCATTGTAAATAGTAAGCAATCATTAAATGTTTGCCAAACATCCTCAAAGCACAAACCAAAACAAAAAGTAATAAACAACTCTCCCATAAACTCTCCTATTTTGTCTTTTCTTTTATTTCAGTTCCTTTCCTTCCTTCTATCCTTCCTTCCTCCCTCCTTCCCTCCATCCTTTCTTCTTCCCTCCCTCCCTCCCTCCCTTCCTTCCTTCCTTCCTTCCAGGATTGTGCAGGAGCATGTATGCCTTAACACACTGAAGCAATTGTCAGTGAAATTTAGAGAGGAGTATAGTATAAGTGAAGGGGCCCTGATGTCAAAGTGGTTAAGCACCACCCTGGTAACCGAAACGCTGGCTGTTTAAACCTACCAGCCACTCCGCAGGAGAAAGATGTAGTCGTCTGTTTCTGTTAAGATTTGCAGCATTGAAAGCCCTACGGAGCAGCTCTACTATGTCCTATAAGGTGGCTATGAGTCGGAACTGACTCGATAGAAATGGGTTTAGTGTAAGTGAAAGTGTGAAAGAGAGTATTAGGATGATTTCTCATTCTCTGTTATATTCCCTTCAGAGTTTTCTTTGAGATCTCTTATATACAAAAAACCTTGCTACTTGTGATTTCCAAGATATACAAGTAGATGTATTTGTTTAAAAAGAATATTAAAGGGAAACACTTTAAAAAAGGAAGTACTTAACAAGGAACTTTGATTTTGTATGACAGAGTTGGTGAATATATAAAAAGAGTAGCATTGCTATAAATAACTGCATAAATTATTTTATATTTTTGTTATTGAGAATGACCAGACTTCGTCTCACCTACTTTGGCCATATTTTCAGAAGGGACCATTCCCTGAAGAAGGATATCATGCTTGGTAAAGTAGAGGGTCAGCAAGGAAGGGGAAGGCTCTCAATGAGATGGAGTGACACACTTTCCACAATTATTGCATAAATAAATTTTATGTCATTCAGTAACACAAAATTATTATTTCCTACCCATTTGCCAAAGATTATTTGAATTTATCTTTCATCTAATCCTATGTCCAGTTTGGCTTCACCAAAACAGCTTCATGATTTCTTTTGTATTTCATACCAGTAGACTGCAGAATCAAAACTGAATAATAAAGATATTCTAAATAATGTATTTTTCCCTTCACAGGAAAGCAGTGGCTTAATTAGATTCCATATATTAAAATAAACTTAATTACAGTAACTTACAATAGTCATCAGCTTCTCTGAAATAGCATCCCTTTCTCTTCAGAGAAATACCAAGTTTAATACTAAGTATTAAACACTCCTCAAGATGTCTAGGTAAAGAGCCCTTGATCTATTTTTAATTTTTTATGGAGATTTGAGTGAAAGATTACAGAGTAAATTGATTTGCCATTCAATAATCCATAAACACTTTTTTTGACATTCACTTAAATCTCTACTATGCAACAGCACTCTTCCCTCTTCTTCCCAATGTCCACCACTTCCCTTTGTCTTTCCTTCCCTCTCCTCCTGCCTTCCTAGCTCTAAACCAAAAAAACAAAAACAAAAAATCCCTAAACTTTCTGCCCAGACTCATTGCAACCCCTCCTTGGGTTTCCAAGGCTCCAAGGAGTGGCTGGTGGGTTTGAATCACCGGCCTTCTGGTTAGCAGTCAAATGGCATAGGCACTATGCCACCAGAGCTCCTTTCCCTGGGCAAATGATGACCTCTTGGTCTCATAGGGTTGATTGTTCTAAGAATGCATGTTTTCCTGGTATCACTGTTCACCATATTGGCCTGTCCATTGTTTGGCTGAAAGTTGAGCCACAGGGGGTTGAATTCAGTTCCCAGCTTGAAGGGCCTAGTCTCAGGGATGCCACCAGTCTACATCAGTCCAGTAAATTTGGTCTTATTTAGGATTTTCAGTTTTGTTACACATTTTTCTTTCATTGTAGTTTAATATGTCTTCATCTTCAGGATGATTTTTAACCTGGAAAATTATACAGAGTACCCAAGATACTTTAAGTAATGTCGCAGTTGTCTCTGCTTAAAATAGAAAAATCTACCCTTACAATTTTACCACCATGTTGCAAAATATTTATAAAAGCATGCTATCTTGTTAGTTGGTTGTACTGTGGTGGCTTGCATGTTGCTGTGTGGCTGGAGGCTATGCTACTGGTATTTCAAATACCAGCAGGGTCACCCATAGTGGACAGGTTTTGGTGGAGCTTCCAGACTAAGACCAACTGGGAAGAAGGAAGGGGCCATCTAGTTCTCAAAAAATTGGCCAGTGAAAACCTTATGAATAGCAGTGAAACACTGTCTTATATATTACTGGAAAACATTAGGAATATCCCTGAAACACTGTCTGATATAGCACCAGAAGATGAGCCCCTTAGTTCGGAAGGCACTCTTGATATGACTGGGGAAGAACTACCTCCTCAAAGTAGAGTCTACCTTAATGATGTGGTTAGAGTAAAGCTTTCGGGATCCCCAT
>NW_006921966.1:1589764-1606798 GCF_000298275.1 Orycteropus afer afer | reverse complement strand
GTTGTTGTTATGTGCTGTCGAGTCATCTCTGACTCATAGCAACCTCTCCTTGGGTTTCTGAGGCAGTATCTCTATGGAAGTAGATTGCCTAACCTTCCTTTCGAGGAGTGTCTGGTGGGTTTGAACCACCAACCTTCTGGTTAGCAGTCAAGTGCCTAAGCACTACGCCACCAGAACTCACATCATAGGCATTAGTGAGCTGAAATGGACTGGATCAGGCCATTTTGAATCAGAAAACCATATGATCTACTTTGCCAGGAATGACAAATTGAAGAGGAATGGCATCACATTCATTGTCACAAAGAATGTGTCAAGATCTATCCTGAAGTACAGTACTGTCGGTGATAGGATAATACCCATAGGCCTATGAGAAAAACCAGTTAATATTACTATTATTCAAATCTGTGCACCAAGCACCAAAGCCAAAGATGAGGAAATTGAAGATTTTTACCAACTTCTGCAGTCTGAAATTGACCGAACATGCAATCAAGATGTGTTAATCATTACTGGCGATTGGAATGAGAATGTTGGAAACAAAGAAGATTCATTAGCTTGTTATAACACCACTAATGATGAAGTACAAACATGTTTTGCCAAAATTTTTTATAATAATTAAGTTTCCATAATGAATAACCCCTCAACACATACAACAAATTGTGATAATGTCTTCCAGCTATTTGAAACATCAATTATTGCCAATGCTACAGAAACATTTTTATTATTTTGAGAAATAATACTGGAAAAAAAATCACATGTGGAAGATCATAACAACACTTACTCTGACCACTCAACTGTTGTTGTTGTTGTGACCACTCAACTAGGTTATATTAAAATGTGTAAAAGAAAGGAATGATGAGTAAAGAATCTAGATATTTCTTTGATGATTATGGAACAGATTGCTCATCACTTTTTGGATACTGCAAATACTAGGAATGACTTCTCAGTGGAAAATTGCCAATGATGATTAACTGATAGTAAAAAATTAACTTAGTAGGGCTGCTGAGATAAATTTAGCATTTTGAAGCATTACTATGGCAGTCAATTAAAAGATCAGCATTTCAAGACCAATGACATGTAAGTGGGCAGTGATGCAGTCTTTATGTGAAGTGAATATTTGTTTTTTATTCATTAAAACATGTTAAAATCTCTGATGGAAAAAAATCACTGTATGCTTTGATATAATTAGTCATTTACTTATCTGAGCTTTAAGCCTATAAATCAACATTTCTGATTTAGTCTGAATTTGATGGGAACAGATTTCACATTTCTTTTAGTTGCAAAGATGCAGTTTAAATCCCATTTTTACACAAATGACTACGATCAAAGGAAAATTTCCCTACAACACAGAAATATATAAGATCCTTGAATACCTTAATCTGCTATTTCAAACTATGTCCAGTGCCACAGAATTGCAATGTAATTAAGAATTTGAGTAATCTCAGAGTTCATTTTATGTGAAATGGACTTGTGCATTGGGAAGAAAAATTGTTTAATAATTTTAATCACTTGACTCATAATAAAGCTCTCAGATTGCAGTTTTGGGACACTAAAGAAACAAGTTCTTTTTTTTTTTTTTTTTTTTAAACAAGCATCCTCCATGTCCATTCACAAATCGAATGAGTTTTACACATCAGATTTAACAAATGTTCTATAATATAGCCTTTTATGTCACATTCCCTATTTTCTCTTACTCTTGTGTTTCTGTAATAAAGTCCCAAAGTGTACTGGAAGTTTACTTCCACTGATTTAAGACTGAAGGTATTGTGCATCATGATGGGGTAAAAGACATATTTATAGACAATTTTGTTTTGGAATTTGTGGTTATTAAGAATGAGTGAGGGAAGCTTAAACATATATCTAATCTATGAAACAAGGCTTATAATAGTACATGCCATATGGGATAGTTGTGAACATTAAATGTGGCCATGTATGTAGTCAAGGGCCTAGCATTTTGCCTTGCAAACAGTAAATAATCTTTGAATGTTAGCCAAACAACAATAACAACAAAACAAAAACTCAAATAAAACCCAAAGCTAATAAACAAAAAATAAACAAGATCCTCTTTCGTTGTTGTTCTTTTGTATTTTTTTCCTCAAATAAAAGAAAAACCAATCAGTGCTATGGAGAGTGGGTTAGCCTTAACACACTAAAGTAATTACCGGTTAATTCTAAAGGAGTATAATGTAAGCAAAAGTGTGAGTGAGGAAAGTTTAAGAGATTAATATTTGTATGTATGTTTGTCTTCTAGAACTCAGCATGTTTTAGGACATGCTGCTTTTTATGCATGCATCTTCCTTGTATTATTTTTGTCTTTAGCTGTCATTGAGTCCTATCAACTACCAATGTCCCCATCTTACTTGTACTACCTGTGTCAAAATCAGTTGAAGAGTTTGTCTGTAGAAATGCAGATTTCTGAGACTCATCTTAAATCTGAGTCAAAATCCTTGGGGATTGGGAAAAGCAATATGAATTTTAACAAGATTTCCAGATAGTTTATATGTAATTTAAAACTGAAGAACACTGCTCTAGTAATTTAACTTTATGCATGCATTAAGGATTTTGTCTACAATTTATAAAGCAGAAGAAAAGGATAAAAGGGAAAAAATGTTTATTAAATGTTCAGATTCTGTCAGATTTACCAGGTAGCAAAAAATCAGAATTCAAATTAATCCTCAAAAATTATATGTGAGTTCTGTCAAGAAAAAAAAATGAATGAATGAAATTCACAAAGGAGTTGTTTAGGTAATGGACTATCAAAAAGTAAAGCATAAGGAGGGCAGATAGACTCTGTATTTAAAGAAACAGCGGGGGGAAAATGTGTAGGAAAATGATTGAAGCATTTGTAGGGAAAGAAAGAAGAGTAAAGGACATATTTCTGTCTACAAGTATAGAATTTAACAAAACGGAAAGTCTGTCTTTGTTGTCAGGGAGATGAGACACTGAACAAACTTTTAAGCTTGAAAAGGAGGTTTCTATATCTCTCACATTGGAGATCTTCATAGTACTACTGTCATACATGCAAACTGGACGAGTGGAGAAGATCCACTTAGGAGATCAAGAGTTAGGGTGAAATGACATGTTTTATTCCTTCCAATTGAATTCAGGAGGTTATCACAGTGAACAACTGGTTGCAAAACTCTTCTGTGCCTAGCTTGGAACAAGATACCTGTGGAGTACAAAGGATGTGCAAACTCTGTTTCCCAAGACTTACATAAATTAAACAAATAGAGGACAATACACAAGTGCTAGGTTATATGGTTCAGGATCTATAAGATAGAGGAATTTAGAGAATTATTTTAGGTATATTCATTTCAATGTGATGCTATTTCCTGCTAACCAGTTATGGCCCTAACCTGATCACTTTATATATAGATTGCAATGCGTTATACTCATGTTCCCCTTCACTATACTATTATTGGGAGCTCTGGTAGCATAGTGGCTAAGGCACTTGACTGCTAACCAGAAGGCTGGCAATTCAAACCCACCAACCACTCCTCAGAAGGAAGATGGGACAATCTACTTCCGTAGTGATACTGCCTCGGAAACCCAAGGAGGGGTCTCTATGAGTCAGGTCCTACTCGATGGCACATAACAACAACAACATACTATTATTATTACTACTACTGATAATAATAACTAAAATGAAATGAGCAATGTATTTTGGCTAGGTGCTTTGCTAACCCCCTTACATGAAAGGTTTCATTTAATGTTTTCAACGAAAACTTGAGGTAGATCTTATTATTTACATCATTTTACAGATAAGAAAACTGAAGTGAAGAGAAATTAAGTAATTTGCCCAAAGTCAGATAGTTAGAAAGTGATGCAGACTTCAATAAAATCCAAATATTTGCTCTGAAGTTTATTAGTTATCCTATAACATTCCATGGAATTGAGTGTATTTTATTGAAGCTTCTAAGTTTTCTGTTTTCACCAAATTAATGCACTTGCTCCGGATTGGAAGCGTCCTGGTATATTCCTTTCTGGTGTTTCGCCCTGGCACACTAAACATCATTTACTGAATCTTCAATTAAGCCCAGTTAATCTATTAAACCTAGGCTTATTCTCAATTAGAATATAATGAAGATAGTTGATATTTGCCCAAATCAATAAAATTAAAAATAATAGGAAAAACATTAAACTATTCAGTTATGTCGTATGTTGTATCTCCATTTAGAAAGCAAGCAAGAGTCAGGATTCAACTGAAAACAATTGCTGATTGGTGTCACTAGGGAGTGTGGGGAGCTCTGGTAGCATGGTGGCTAAGGCACTTGACTTCTAACCAGAAGGCTGGCAGTTCAAACCCACCAGCCACTCCTTGGAAGGAAGATGGGGCAATCTACTTCCGTAGTGACACTGCCTCGGAAACCCAAGGAGGGGTCCTATGAGTCGGGTCCAACTCGACAGCACGTAACAACAACAACAATAAGGAGTGTGGGGGTGTGTGGATCACAATGGGTGATATTATCAGAGGGGGTGGCATCAAATGATTGGCTATAAAATTTTTGTGCAGTGTTTCAGCAGAAATTCTTTTTAATGGAAAAAATGCTTGTAATGAGTTGTAACAATAAAAGCATTTTTGTAAGCCTAGGTTACATGTACCAATATATTTACAAGGCTAAACTCTATACTGATTTACTTTTTGAATTTTCTAATGCACTCAGGTCAGAGCTGTAATTATTACCCAATACCAATGATGCTTTGAATTGTGTATTTTCCTGTGCATGTGCTATAAGCACGTACTGTTTTTCTCTTTCTGGTGTTTTAATAGTCATTGATTTTTTCAAATTTTCTGATGTTTTAGCTACAATATTGTGATAATTAATATTTGTGAACCTGTATCAGTAACTTGAGAATGAAGTAGTAATTAAAGGAAAAAAAGGAAGAATATTTAAAAAAGGCTTCAAGTCAGTTACTAATAATGTAAATCAATGTAGAAAGAGTTTACAAAATGACTTTGTTGTTAATATTCACGTAATCTAAGAAATATTACATGTAAGCAACTTATTACTGTATTTAACCTATGTTCTTCTATGATTAAAATTCCAATAAACATCATTAAAGATTTTGTATGATCTGGAATGGGAGGAAGTCCATGGGCGGAGTTACACCAACTTCCTGATGTAACTGCAATTTCTGCCCCCATTTTTTAATCGCTGCATTCTATTTGTAATTAGGCAAAACAGCAAGATCTGATCACTGAATGAACAATCACTTCTCTGTCAAAAACTAGAAAAAAACAAAGGCTTGGTTACAGCTCAGAACTATTCTCCAATGAAGTGAGTATAAGATTACAGCCTACTTTAGTAAGGCACTCTGGTGGTGCAGTGCCTAAGCCATTTGACCCTTATGCAGAAGGGTGAGAGTTCAAATGCACCAGCTGCTCTTTGGAAGAAAGATGGAGTAATTTACTTAAAGTACCTGATTGAAGTAGTTAAGACACTTCTTGCCTTGCTTTTTAAAATTAGTGATAATTGAGTGTTCCACAAATAGAATGAAAGGTTAATCTTCTAGAAAAGAGAATGTGATGACGAGTAAAAATCATTACAAAATGCATGAAAATACTAATGAATATATACTATTTACCATCTAATTATGATCTAACTTATGTTCTACCATAATAAATGGAGAAAAGATTGAAGTTGTTAGTGATTTCATTTTACTTGGATCCACCCACAATCAACGTCCATGAAAGCAGCAATCAAGAAATCAGATGAGCTGGACTCCCTAAGACTTATAAGCATGTAGGCTGCAATTTCACCCTTGCCTAGGATGGTGGGGAAAACAACACCCGAAAAGCAAACTTTCTTAGCTTTCACGGTGAGGGACACTCCCAGCTGGTTGATGGCATTTTGTGAGATCACTGCATTCACGGAGAAGTAAATAACAGATTCAGAAAAAGCTCAAGCTTTGTATGGCTCAAACGTTGACTGTTTTTAACTACAGTATGTTGTTGTTGTTGTTGTTATGTGCCGTCGAGTCGGCCCCGACTCATAGCGACCCCTCCTTGGGTTTCCGAGGCAGTATCACTACGGAAGTAGGATTGCCCAACCTTCCTTCCGAGGAGTGGCTGGTATACTGCCTTTCAAATGGAAGGTCTTCAAGGAAAAGGAATGTGTTGGGATAAATAGCAATTATATTTTGGCAAATGAGAGATACTACTGCCTCAACACAATTCTTAAAAATCATAAAAGGTATGTGGCAGGGCTGCATCCTTTCCCCATACTTATTCAATCTGTATGATAAGTAAACAATCCAAGAAGCTGGAATATATGAAGAAGAACACAGCAACAAGATTGGAGGAAGACTCTGTAACAATTTGGCATATGCAGATGACACAAACTTGCTTGCTGAAAGTGAGGATGACATGAAGCACTTACTGATAAAGATAAGAGACTGCAGCCCTCAGTATGGGTTACATCTCAACATAAAGAAAACAGAAATTATCACAACCAGACCAGTAAACAATATCATGATAAACAGAGAAACGATTAAAGTCATCAAGGATTTAATTTTACTTGGAACTACAATCAATGCCCATATAAGCAGCAGTCAAGAAATCAAACGATGTATCACATTGGGCAAATCTGCTGCAAAAGAACTCTTTAAAGTGTTAAAAAGCAAAGATGTCATTTTTAGGACTAAGGCGCACCTGGCCATGCCATGGTATTTTCAGTCGCCTCGTATACATGAGAATGCAGGACAATAAATAAGGAAGATTAAAGAAGAACTGATGCCTGTGGATTATAGTATTGATGGAGAATATTGAATATATCATGGACTGCTAGAAGAACTAACAAATCTGTGTTGGAAAAAGTACAGCCAGAATGCTCCTCAGAAGTGAGGATAGTGAGACTTCATCTATGTACTTTGGACAAATTTTCAGGGAGAACAATCCCTGGAGAAAGATATCATGCTCAGTAAAGTAGAGGATCAGCAAAAAAGAGGAAGACCGTCAACAAGATAGATTGCTACAGTGGCTGCAACAATAGGCTCAAACATAGCAACAATTGTGAGGATGCTTCCGGAGAGGACAGTGTTTCATTCTATTGTACAGAGGCCATTATGAGTAGAAACTTGCTCAACAGCACCTAACAACAAAAAAATAATATGTACTTATATATATGAACTACATGTATATATTAAAAAAAAAAAAAAAAAACCTCACAGCCATCGAGTCGATTGCAACTCATAGCAACCCTTCCTTGGGTTCTCAAGACAGTATCTCTATGGAAGTAGACTGCCAAATCTTATATAAATATGTATACTATATATGTGTGTGTGTGTGTGTGTGTGGTTTATGAATATTATTGATCATCTTTTTAATAGGAAGTCCACAGTTTGATTTAATTAAAGTAAAAATAATCATTTGGCATTCTGCAGACAATACTATTTACCTAAAATAATAACTCAGATGAGTGTTAAAAAAGTTGACATGTTCCACCTATTAAGAAGACTTTAAGGATAGTTAAAACAAAAAAAGAAGACTAGCTTGGCAGCTATATTTTAACTTTACCTGAAAAATACTTTAACTTTAATATCAACTTCTTTTCTTCTTTTATTTTTTTGATGAAGAACTAGGCTTTTTTTTTTTTTTTTTTTTTAAGGTTTCTGAAGTACCTACTGTGAAGAATTGCTTATTATGGGATATATAATTATGATTTTTTGGTAATAACTCAGTTTATAATGACAGAAAGAAATACTAACAAAAGCCACCAATTGTAATTATCTATTACTATAATATACATTTAACCTTTACATCTCAAATCCTTGTGAAAAACTATACAATATTCTTGTTCCTATCTTACTCTTGAGGAAACAGGCTCAAAGAGGTTAACTATCTTTCCCAAAGCCTGCACCTGGACAAAAAAGGATGCTTCCTTATTTGTTCCTTCTATAGTAAGTTACTGAGAGCCTTCCATATAAAAAAATTCAAGGATACAATTGTGAACATAGTTATAATGGGCAAAAACAGCCCAACAGGTACTGTCTAACAATAAAGTATTAGAAGTGCTGTGAAAAAAGAAAGAAAAAAAGAAAGAGTGAAAATGAAAGAGAGAGAAAGGAAGGAAGGAAGGAAGGAAGAAAAAGGAAGAAAGAAAGAAGAGAAAGAAGATGACATATTTTGCTGGGAAAATCTGCTGCAGAAGACCTCTTCAATGTATTGAAGAACAAAGCTGTCACTTTGAGGACTAAGGTGTGCCTGACCCAAGCCGTGGTATTTTCAATAGCCTCATATGCATGGGAAAGCTGGACAGTAAATAAGAAAGACTGAAGAATAATTGATGCCTTTGAATTATGGTGGTGGGGGAGTATTAAATGTGCTGTGGACTCCTGGAAGAAAGAACAAATCTGTCTTGGAAGAAGCACAACCAGAATGGTCCTTAGAAGCGAGGATGCCGAGACTTCGTTTCATGTACTTTGGGCACATTATCAAGAGGGACCAGTCCCTGAAGAGGACATCATGGTTGGCAAAGTAGAGGGTCAGCAAAAAGGAAGACCCTCAAGGAGATGGATTGGTACAATGGCTGCAAAAATGGGCTCAAACATGGCAACAATTGTGAGGATAGCTCAGGACCTGGCAGACTTTATCTCTGTACATAAGGTAGTTATGAGTCAGAACCGACTCCAGGGCACCCAACAACAACAACAAACCATTAAATTTGTGCCCACATAGGCTCAGCTAAAAAACAATTGAAAACTCTGGTCATAGAATTATTACCCCATCAACACCATGTGTAAAAGTCTGCACTCTATATATCATATTTTATTCACAGTGCTCTTCAATAGAAAAGGAGCTCTGGTGACATAGTAGCTAAAGCACCTGTTTGCTCATCAAAAGCTCTGTGATTCAAACCTACTAGCCACTCCATGGGAGAAAGAGGAGATAACTTATGGGGTAGTCCTACTGTGTCTTTTAGGGTCACTATGAGTCATGATAGTGACTCGATGATAGTGAGTGTGGTTTTTGCTTGTTTCAGTAGAAATATAACGCTAGTCACATGTAACTGTACATTTTCTACTAGCCACTTTAAAAATATATATATATATATAAAACAAAGTGGTGAAATTAATTTCAGTAAAATATTTATATAGAAATATATCTAAAATGGTATTTCTACTGTGGGGTTAGCCACATTTTAAGTGCCCTATAGCTACATCTTCTTAGCAGCTACCATATTGGACAACACAGTTTTAGTGACTTAAGAACATATTTGGGAAAGATTTCCATTCAGTCAAATTGGTTGAATTTATACAAACCAACATATACTGTGCCTGTACTTACCTTGTTCATTCCCATCAGCTATATGGGGCACTGAATACAGTGAGTACTCAGTGCATTGTTCTGTCTGTTGAATAAGGATGAGTTCAGCTCTCAAAGACATTAGACACAGAAATGTGTTGAAACTCTTGTGTGTAAAAAGCACCACACTGGGGATAACCAGAGCATATTAAAAATAGAAAATATGCTCTAATTTATCTTTTTACTTTTTATTTCAACTTTAATGTTATCCTAACTTGGTGAGGAAGTCAGGAGTACTTGCCAACTTAGATTATAACAGAATTTATGATACACAATTTGAAATGGAAAGATGGTTGTGGATTTTAAGATTTCTTCTTGGGTTGGTTCAATTTAGAGGTCATTTCGGCAGCATTTTATGTTACATGATCATCCTGGGGATCATGTTGTGTGATTCTGGGCATGCTACTAAAATTTTTTTGCTCAGTTCTTTATCTGTAAAATGATATTAACGGAAGGACCAAACTCATTGAGTTTTGTTGTATTAAATGACATAATGTATGTGAAGGGCTTACCATGATGTTTGACATAGTAATCAACAAATGGTAAGTCCTCATTTTTCCCTATCCCATCTCAAAACATCATTTCTGGATATGTATAAGAAAATACCATGGAGGAAGTGTTTGAGGGTGACTAATATGAAAATGTTCAAGGCACTTGCTCTATATATGAACCAGCTAGTAAGACATATGTCTATCTAATTTAAGAGAGCATATAGGTATTGAATAATACTAAAAGTAAGTAAAATTTGTCAGTTACCTAGTGTGTCAAGTACTATAATGAGAACTTTATGTACATTTTATATTTTAATGTGCAATATGGGAAAAATAGTGAGGAGAGTTGAAACAAATATTGGATAGTGCCAATATGAGATATACTAATTTGGAAAGACAGATCTATATCTAATACCATCTAAGTTAATAAAAGTTGCTAAATCTTCATCATCATCATCATCCATTTACTAAACTTGACCATGTCATCCTGTGACTTTAAAAAGTGGACTTTCTAGATGTATCAAATAAAACAGTGGGTTTAAACTCAAAATCATAAAAAAAAGAACAGGTTTACTGGTCTGATAGAGCCTTGTGGAACCACAGAGACCATGGCCATCGGACATCCTTTAAGCCTGCAAATGAACTCATCCTGTGGCTCAAACATTTAGTCAAGCAATAGGCAGATTATAAGCTGAACAATAACACTAGAGGGGTATACACTCCTAGAACAATTGGCCATACCAGATCAAGAGCAGCTTTTGCCCAGGGATAAAACTCAGAAGGATGCAAGGGATAAGAAAGAAGGACAAATGGAAATGGGAAACAGAGGGAAGAAGAATGACGTTACGTTGCAGGGATTGCAATCAATATCATGAAATTAAACATGTATTCATTGCTGAATGGAAAAGCATTTTGCTCTGTAAACATTCACTCAAATCATAATACAAAGTTTAAAAAAAGGTGTATACAAGCACACTTTCCTCACCTGTTGTACTTCATAATACAAGTTGATAGTTTAAATTAACAATATATCTCAAGAATTTGTTGATCTAACGAGAAAGTTATGTCTGTGTTTGTAAACACTGCTGACTTCAGGCTGTGCAACAAGAAGAAAATGAGGTACTAAAATGGTAATATGTGTGTGTGTGTGTGTGTGTGTATTCTGTATCAAAATCTAAATAAGAATTCATCACATGAATATATATAATTATATCTTTGTTTCATTTAATGAATGAAACCTACTCTTTACCTACTCCAAGTAGATACTAGCCTATGATATAAAAAGATGGAATGGATAGTGAAACAAATTTTTTTAATCTTTTGGTCTCTTTTTAAGAATACATGAAAATGTAAAATGCTAACAAAATTTTCTAATATTATATCAACACTTACCTGTAGCTAAAGAAGGGGAAAAATAACTAAATTCAAATACCTGATGGAAAAATTAAAGATGATTAAATGTTTCCATTAAATCAATAAAATGTCAAAGCAGTCTTACACCCCTGCAAAGTTTACCTTTTTGATAAAACAAAAAATATCAAATGAGGAAAAAAAAATAATGAGTATCAACTTATTTTTCTAATAAATATATTGTATAGAATCTGTCCAAATCAAAAGTATTCAAGCAATTGCATCAGTCCTTTTTTTTCCCTCTTAAATTCTTAATGAGAAAGTAACTGGGAATTGGCCAATTGCCTTTAAAGTTAGTTGGCAGGCAGTGCCATTTGGAAGTTACAGATTTATTTCCTAAAATGGAGATCATCTCATAAATTTTTGGCCCTTAGCCTCAAACCTTTCTCTGAGCTAACACCAATGATTACAGGAATGATTTGGTTCAGTGAAGACTTCTTCCAGAGAGGTCAAAAGTTGATCACTTAAATGGCCTTGACAAACCTACTAATATCTCTAGAAGGTCGCTCTGACAGAATGGATGACACCAATGTCATGCTGTCTAGCCAAGCCAAGAACAACTTGCTGCTAACATAATTGTTCCAAGATAGAAATATCGAATTACATAAAGTCACAGTCTCCTGAAACAGTTATTGCTGAAGCACATTTATTTCAGTCTGATACACCCTTAGATATTCATTGGCTCTGACAGTATGATAAAAAACTACCTTAGGTCTTATGCCCAACACTAATTATATTAGATAATGAAGTGTGCATGTTGTCTTCCAACAGGTCCCTAATCACTGGATTCAGTGTATTTACACAGAAGCTGATGCTATGAATGTAGCCATCATAACCAGCATTTATGCTCTGTTGAATGTTCTCTATTATTTAAAAACCTAGTCACCAAATAACTATATATGAATATAAATCATTCCATAAATATTCATGAGCAATATTTTTTACTAATATTAATGAACTAAGAAATTTGTGATTATTCATGCCAAATACTATGACAGTAATATCATAGTTCTGATTTTGTTTAGGCTCTTGCTTCTGGTAAGATAAGTATATTTTGGGTTGAGTTTATGATAATACCAGTATTTTTTGTGACAAACTAATTTTCTTGTGTAATACACCAAAGAGCTTACAGAAGAATAGATGAAAACTCTTATTTAGTCTTTCTTATGGTATTTAGAGTCAAGAAGCAATCCTGAAAAGTCTGAATCTTCCTTAAAGACAGATAAATAGTTGTTGTTGTTGTTGTTTGCCATCGAGTCGGCCCCGACTCAAGCGACCCCTCCTTGGGTTTCCAAGGCAGTATCACTACGGAAGTAGGATTGCCCAACCTTCCTTCCGAGAAGTGGCTGGTAGGTTTGAACAGCCAGCCTTCTGGTGAGCAGTCAAGTGCCTTAGGCACTATGCTACCACAGCTCCTAGATAAATAGTTGTTGTTGTTGTTGTTATGTGCCGTCGAGTCGGCCCCGACTCATAGCGACCCCTCCTTGGGTTTCCGAGGCAGTATCACTATGGAAGTAGGATTGCCCAACCTTCCTTCCGAGGAGTGGCTGGTGGGTTTGAATCGCCAGCCGTCTGGTTAGCAGATAAATAGTTAGTTGGTAAGAAATGTCAGTTTATCCATTTTGTAGTGACAATTTGAGTAACAAGGTGATTAAGCACCTGATAACCTTTCCCTCTCTAGGTTTAAGGCAATTTACTTTTGGTCTGGTAATTTTGTGCTACTATCATTCAGTAACTTACTAATACTGATCATCCTGAGGCATCTGGTGTTGGGTTATCTGATGTGCAAAAACAAGAAATTGCTTGTAGACTTGAAACCTGGTAGATGTAGTCATTTCACACTATAGACATTTCTTTGCCTCTCTGATATTTTTAACATGATTACAGAAGTCAGTCAGTGACAGATGATTTTTTTTCCCTAGTACAAACAAATGCCTTTGTAATATTTTCAGGCCACAGAGACCAATATAACAGCAAGAGATGTTACAGGGATTATTTCTAGAAATATAAGGCAACCCAGAGGAGTTTTCAGGTGATATCAATCTCCCTAATGTGACGAACCAAGAGGAGCTGATATGAGAGAGAGGAGTTTAACAGCAGTAGCAAAGTTTAGCGTGAAATAGACGACCAAGTTCAGAATTTGGATCTGTACCACTCATTCAATGGAAAAGTAATGAGTATATTACAACGTATATTTCCCTATAAGAAAGAGTTGATTTGATTTATAACCAACTAGTTAATCAAATCGAGGATAATGCATTGGTATTTGACTATAATATCAAAACAATTAATTAATCATGAGTTTATTAAACACAGACTCCTTTTTTGTTTTTATTCACTGGTGAATGATAAACCTTTTGTTTCACTTTTCTGTAGATATTATGATAGGCAAAATTATGCTCCCCCACCTCAAAAAATATATCAGTGTTCTAATCCCCAGAACATAGAATCTATGTGTATGTTACCTTACATAGGCAAGGGAAATAAGATGAAATTAAAGTTGTTCATCAGCTGACTTTAAATTATGGAAATTATCTTGTATCATCTAGTTGGGCCAAATGTAATCAAAAGAGCCCTTAAAAAGTGGAAGACAGAGGCAGAAGGCAGGTCAGAGTGATATGTGAGAAGGACTCAACTAACCATTGCTAACTTTTAAGATGGAGGAAGGATGCCGTAAGTCAAGCAGTGCAGGTGGCATCTAAAAACTAGAAGAGACAAGGAAATAGATTCTTCCCGCAAGCCTACAGAAAGGAAGTAGCCTTGCTGATACCTTAATTTTAGCCCATTAAGAACCAAGGTCAGATTTCTCACCTACAGAACTATAAGATAATAAACTTGTATTGTTTTACTTCACTAAGTTTGTAGTAAACTAATACAGATATGTTGTGAAAACAAGAATAAATAGATGTCATTAAAATTATTTAAGTATACATGTAACAAAGCATTTGTATTTACAATTCAATAACATTAATTAGTTTTATCATATTGTACAACCATCACGACTATCTGTTTCCAATTTTTTCCAAAATTTTCCCCAAGGGATAACTCCTCTTTGACCTTCCCTCCTACTCCTGGTAACACTGATAAACTATGTTCTTTATACATTTGCATGTCATTTATGTTTCATATATATGGGATCATACTTTATTCCTCCTTTTGTGACTGATATATTTCACTCAGGGTAATGTTTTCAAGGTTCACCCATGTTGTAGCATGCATCAGGACTACATTTCTCTTATGGCAGAGTAATACTCCATAGTATGTATATACCACATTTTGTTTACACATTCCATCTGTTGATGGACATTTAGGTTGCTTCCACCTTTTCGCTATTGTGAGTAGTGATCAAATGAACATTGATGTACATGTATCTTTTGTCTATTTTCAATTCTTTTGTTACATGCTTAGGAGTGGAATTGTTAGTTTCAATGGAAGTGCTACGAAGCCATGGGAACACAATGGTTAAGCACTTGGCTGCTTACCAAAAGGTTGGTGGTTCAAACCCATAAACTGCTCCATGGAAAAAAGATGTGGCAGTCTGCTTATATAAAGGTTACAGGCCTGTGAACCCTCTGGGGCAGTTCTACTCTGTCCTTTAGGGTTGCTATGAGTTGGAATTGACTTGAAGACAATGGCAATGGATCTTTATTTTTATGATAATTCTGGAATCCTTGGTTGATGCAAACATTTAACACACTAGGCTACTAACCAAAAGATTGGGATTTCTAATACACTTAGAGGAGCCTCAGAAGAAAGGGCTGGTGATCTATTGAAACATCAGCCATTGAAAAATGCTATGGAGCATAGGTGTTCTCTAACACACATGAAGTCTCCATAAGTCGGAATCTACTAGATGGAAACTTTTTTTTTAATGGTAATTCTAGGTTTAACCTTTCTTTTTCCTCCCCCACTTAATTTTTTATCAGTTTATACTGCTTTCCAACTTCTGTCATGTAAAACTTCTTTACTTATCATTGTTTTTAGTCCTGGTTATTTTTGTTTGTCCTTTTAATCTCTTAAGGACATACGAGCTAATAAATGAAGTTCAAATGAGAAAAAAACTTTGTTTTGGGACTTGTACTTTGCTTTCAGAAAGTAGTTAGAGAAAGCACTTAGGCTCTTTAAGTTAGGGTTTCTGAATCTTGGCACTATTGACATGTGGGGTTAGACAATTATTTATTGTGAGAAGTGGTCCTATGCATTGTAGGATATTTGAGAGCCTCCTTGATTTCTACTCATTAGATGTCAGTAACACTTCCATCCTCCAGCTGTGACAGCAACAACAAAAATATCTCCAGACTCTGCCAAATGTCAATGGGGCACAAAATTCACCCACTCTATTGAGAACCAATGCTTTAAGATGAAATGGTTAACTTACAAATAAAATTAGCAGAAAATTGGCAATAGTTATTAAACATTTAGAGCTCTATTAAAACTCTCATTTAAGTGTCAGCAATATATATGTCAATTACATTAAAACTGAAATTTTAAAAATACAGAATATTTGCAATGTTGTTCATTCTTTCACTGTTTTTTTTTTTTTTTTCTGGACAGCAATATTCAGTTCTGAATGTGAAGTGTGATTTTTTTTCCCTATGGACACATAAATGGTTTTGTGTTATAGTTAGATGAGAACGCACGAAAGCATCCTAAGTAAAGATTAGTGGCCAAGACTGCTCAAATCCCAGATTACCTCTGGCTGTCTGAGGAATACAAGGAAGTTGTTAGTTTCACTCTCTATTTCTTTTCCCATCTGAAGACTAAATAATACCCTTTCTTCTTTAAGCTATCATTTCTTACTGACGTGTTTGAGTGATCGTTTTACTGATAGGCACTGGTTCTTAAAAACTTAATAACCATTACTAGAAATCCAGAGAATATCCTTTTGGTCCTTTTAAGGGAACAGGGTCTGAGCCTTGGTGGAAAATTACATAGTTTCCTATAGGAATGCTTATAAAGTTATTTTTCATTAAGACTTTTAAAATATCTATTATTCCAATATTTGAATTTTTTACCTAAGACTTTTAATAGCACTCATGGCACTCCTTAATAGAACACTGATTTTAAAATTATCCTATGGACTCTTACTACAGTGTTATCTTGAGCTCATATTCTCACTGACTTAGACATGAAAAAGAAAAGGACATTTATGGTCATTTGTTGTTGGATGTGTTCATTGATTTATATCACTATATGTGCATTAATTATCTGTCAATGAATAAGAGATTTTAGTGGCTTAAAATAATGATTCATATTTATTATATCACACAGTTTCTTTGGGTCAGGAATTTGAAAGTGATCTAAATGGGTAGTTTTGGCTCAGGGTCTTCATGAGTTTGCAGTTAAGATATTGGCTAGGGTTGCTGTCATCTGAAGGTTTAACTAGGACCAGAGGATCCTCTTTCAAGATGACTCACTCACATGGCTGGTAAATCCATGCTAGCTTTTTGAGAGAGGCCATAGTTCCTCCCAACAAAGGTCTCTTTCAGGATTGCTAAGGTATCCTCATGATATGGCTGAAATACTATGCAGGTTTGACTTTGAAAGAAGGAATGAGAAGAGGAAGGGTATGAGGTTGGGTAGAAGTCTATTAGACAGTAGTGTAATTCTAAAGAATGCTTGGCAAAGCTGTCAAGGAATCCTCAATCCAAAGCTGCCTGTTAGAGGAGATCCATGTCTCCCAGCATGGGGTTATCTCAGTTTCTAGGCTATTGATCAAGAATATAGCAACTCAGAGTTCCAGCAAGATGGCAGACTAGGCAGAAGGACTACACAGACCCTCTTCAAAAAAGAAAAGGGAAACCAATTAACACAGACACAGAAGATAATCTT
>NW_006921966.1:1584997-1585633 GCF_000298275.1 Orycteropus afer afer | reverse complement strand
ATATAGTAATTCAATAATAATAGGAGGTCTACTACATATAGTTTCATTATTGCCAATGTCATCCCCTTGCTCCATACAGCTTTACTTCATGTAATTTGAGAAATAATACCTCTGTGGTTTCTGTGCCCCTCTCTTTCTGAAGAGAAACTTAGAAGAAGGAGGCCAATGATATAAACTATAGCCTCTGACACTACAATTGATCTTAGGGCCAAAAATGGATGCATAGTCTCCTTCCTCTATTCCTCAGCTATCACTTTGACAGTTCTTGATATCGTACCTGTTGGTGGGATTGACATATTCATTCTTGAAGGGTCTGACTCATTTATGTTCTTATTTTTCACAGTCCACAGTTGCTGCATGTCTCTGTTCATAGTCATAATGAATTAAGTAAATGAAAAAAGGTACTGAGTGGATCACCTGGATTCCTCATGTATTCCTCTGTGTCCTCACTGTGTAAAATAAGCATTGCTATTTAGGAGCAGTTACATTTCCTTATATGGTGACTCCTCTTCTTTTCTGCTGGTTCCTGGGCACAAATAAATGTAATTATTGTTGTTGTTGTTGTTATGTGCCATCGAGTCAGCCCCGACTCATAGCGACCCCTCCTTGGGTTTCCAAGGCAGTATCACTATGGAA
>NW_006921966.1:1576350-1582855 GCF_000298275.1 Orycteropus afer afer | reverse complement strand
GGGGAGTGGCTGGTGGATTTGAACCGCCAGCCTTCTGGTTAGCAGTCAAGTGCCTTAGCCACTATGCTACCAGAGCTCCCAAATGTAATTATAGTTCAATGGAAATTTTTCTGTGCCACTGGATAGAAAGGGCTACCCTATGGCATTAGTGCCTTCTACCCATAGAGCCCAGAGTTGTGGGGACAGAAATCAGAGAGGGTAATTAGGAATGATGGTAAATGAAGGCACTCCTGAGAACTTTGTTTCTAAGACCCATCTATTATGTCTGCTGAGTCTCTGGATGGTGCAAATGTTTAATGAACTTGGCTGCTAGCCAAGAGACTGGAGGTTCAAGTTTATCCAGAAGTGCCTTAAAAGAAAGGTCTGGTGATCTACTTCTGGAAAAAAAAAAAGTCAGTCCTTGAAAACCTCACAGAATATAGACCTACTCTCACCCAGATGGGGTCACCATGAGACAGAGTTGATTCAACCACACCTTTTTTTTTTTCTTTTCTATCTTGAATTATGGCACCCTACCCTTTCAAAATATTGTCTGAATTCACACTTCAGTTGCATCTTTTGAAATCCTGTCTAGCATTCTAAGAGACCATCTACTTTTGCATATTGTAGTAGATAGATCACACTTTTGTGACTTCTTTACTTTGAAATGAGTTCTCTGCTCATATATGGAATTCCATGCCTGTGAAGGAGGTATTCTGTAAATCTCCTCATAATGGTGCAGGCGGTGGCTCTGCAAGCAGAAAAGGCAAACCCATACCCCAGAAAACTGCTTGGCATTCCAAAATGGAAGGAACCAGATGTATTAAACTTGATTTCCTTGAGGAATAATGGCGTGTAGAGGGCTCAGTGTTGGACATTCAGAGGTGGCAGTAGTTTGATCATCTTAACTGGGAGTTCATAGAGTTGGATCCATATGCACCCTCCATCTCTACCACAATGACCTCTATGTTCATGTGTCCACTGTGCCAGTTTGGGGATGGCTGACGCTGATGGCTTGCTAACATCATCAACTGGTCAAGTCACTTTGAATATTTGGTTATCCAGTGCCTCTTCTCTAGTGGATCCTTTCTGGTGTGAACCTTAATGTGTGACTCAAAAAACAATACACTCCATGTCCTCACTCACCTGTTCTACCTGTCTTTATTAACCATCTTCCACAACTCCCTTATGATTGTTACTGTAATTGTGGCCCCCTGGCTTTTGGCATCGAAGCATGATGGAGCAATCTACTTCCATAAAGATTTACCACTTCAGAAACCCAAAGGGGTCACTATGAGTTGGAATCAACTTGATGGCAATGAATTTGGTTTGGTTGGCTTCTGGCAGTTAAACACTTCCTTATTATCTCTATTACCTCTAGGACTGATCTTCTGCATAGATATTAATGAGCCCGGTTCTGTGATCACCTCTCCTACTATTAGATCAGGTCTTCAGAGAAGATCTACTACTGAATTTTTCAGTGATACTGATGCTCCTTTCACCGGTGCCTTTCTGGTGGGCTCTGTAAATTTTGTGTCCTATGAGCCCTCTGATGGAAAGCTGTTCTCAGCTGGATCTTCTGGTCTCTCATAATACATCTACTCATCTATTAACTATTTGTGAGTGGACCTCAGTTTCTTATTATCCTTCTTCAGGGTGTCAAAACAACTTAACACTCACACTGCTACTTTTTGTAAGCGTTGTTTACTCTATATTTTTAAAAACATCTGTATCATTGCATTTGCCATAACATTCCTTTCCACTGGGACATTCTCTTAGGCTAGCCACAGTGAAATACTTAGCAATTGAATTGCAACCGTTTACCACTGACTGTGTGTGACCTGCCTACCAAACAAGGATCATCCTTGCCCCTCTGGTAGTGAATGAGCTGGTACGAAATCCTCATCTTACCACTCTCTGTGTTTAAAAACTCCTGCTACTTGTGCTGCTAGTTTGTATCCTTTAAGAAGCAAATGCCAAAACAGGATTAAACGTGCAAGAAATTTTATTTATAAATGCCTATGAGGGAAGGAGCTGGGGAAGTCTGGGAAAGCCATGATATCATGATGCAGATCTTAGACCCCCCCCCCGCCATCAAGTGAAGGAGAAAGGGTGGAAGGAAGGAAGACAGACAGTTGGAAACATCTTAGACCACAGTTCAGTTGTAAAGAAAACCTGGCAAGGCTGGATGGGAGTCCTTGAGCCAAAGTCTCCCTTCAGAGAAGTTCCATGTCTTCTAGGAATGAGTCTGCCTTAGTATCTCTTCTTTATTGAGACATTGGTAGGGAGCCTATTGGGAACATGCAGGAAGCATGCCTCAGCAAAATCTATTTTTAAGAATGCAGCAATTGTTAAGAGGTGTGTTTTCATGGGTGCCACCCACAAGTCCAATAACCCATTGCCATCAACTTGATACTGACTCACAGCAATCATATAGGCAGAGTAGAACTGCTCCACAGGATTTCCAAGGCCTCCTGTTACCCCCATGAGGCAGCTGGTGGGTTCAATCCCCTGGCATTTTCGTTAGCAGCCAAGTGATTTAACGACTGCACCACCAGAGCTCTATTCAATATAGGAGGGAAGTATACAGGGAGGTGAATACTATACAAGAAGAAAATCACTGGGACTGGCTCTGAAGGGATAGTTATAAAAAAAAAAGTAAAGTAGTAAAATAAGATTATGTATTAAGTATAGTGGGAAAGGATACTGTTTGGATATTGTTGTTGTTAGCTGTCATTGAGTCAACTCCAACTCATAGTGACCCTCTGTACAACAGAACAAAACACTGCCTAGTCCTGTGCCATCCTCACAATCATTGCTGTGTTTGAGCCCATCATTGCAGTCACTGTGTTGGTCAATCTCTTTGAGGGTCTTCCCCTTCTTCTCTGACCCTCTACTTTACCAAGCATGATATACTTCTCTAGGAAAAAGTCTCTTCTGGCAACATCACCAAAGTAGGTGAGACAAATTCTGGCCATTATTACTTCTCAAGGGCATTCCAGTTGAACTTCTTCCAGGACAGATCGGTTTGTTCTTCTGGCAGTCCATGGTATTTTCAGTATTCTATGGCAACAACACACTTCAAAGGCATCAATTCTTCTTAGGTCTTCCTCATTCATTGTCCAGCTTTCACATGCATATGAGGCAATTGGAAATACCATGGCATAGGTTAGGTGCACCTTAGTCTTCAAAGCGATGTCTTTACCTCTTAACATTTTAAAGGGGTCTTTTGCAGCAGATTTGCCTAGTGCAATACAATGTCTAATTTGCTGACGTTGAGTCATTGACATTTGGGTATTGACCCAATGGGTATTGACATTTGGATATTAAGGAGAGGGTACAGTGAAAATCAGAAAAAAAAAGATTGACAGTAACCTTGATAGTGATTCAAATAATGGGAAAATACAGAGTTGTTGCTTTACACAGATATATACATAAATAAAAAAAGTAAAAATTATTGATAAATCAAATTTACTAGAAAGATTGACAGGAATTCCTGTTTAAGGATTGGGCTACATGCAGTTAATAAGCTAACTGATAATGTTTTGACCTGTTCCAAACAAAATGGGCCCAAATGCACATACAAAAATGAAGGACAATAAATCAAAAGGAATAACCAATTTGTGTTCTAAAGTATTGTTTAATGTGATATGTTTACCAAAGCACTCGTGGATTTTCTTAATATGCTTTAGTTGAGATTGAAGACTAAATTGCGCCTGAGTCAAGCCATGGTATTTTTAATGGCCTCACATGTGTGTGAAAGCTGGACAATGAATAAGGAAGATCAAAGAAGAATTGATGCATTTGAATTATGATGTTGGTGAAGAATATTAAATATAAAATGGACTGCCAGAAGAATGAACAAATCTATCTTGGAAGAGTACAGCCAGAACACTCCTTAAATGCTAAGAAGGCACGACTTCGTTGCACATACTTTGGACATGTTATCAAGAGGGCCTAATCCCTGAAGAAGGACATTATACTCGGTAGAGGGTCAGTGAAAAAGAGGAAGACCCTTAAGGAGATGGAATGACTATTGCCTGAAAGAACGGGCTCAAACATAGCAATGATTATCAGTATGTCTTATTACTGGGCAGTTTCATTCTGTTGTTACTATGAGTTGGAACGTTGGATCGGACTCAGTGACATCTAATGGCAATGACAACATTGAGATTGGCAAAGACAGAGAGGGAGACAGAAAGGGAGAAAAAGAAAGAAATGGAAGGAAGAAAGATGAGGTCAAGCAAGGAGAAATAAAGGATAAATCATAATGTTAAAAATGAAGATGATAGCTAATATTTAATATAGTTTACTATACCCAGGTTCAGTGTTAATAGCTTTTCATACATTATTTTATTGAATCTTGTAGTAACTCTGTGTGTTAGGTATTATTATTAGCATGAATTTTCCAATGGCACACAGATATAAAAAAGCAAAGAATTTGAATCCAGACCTCTGCTGAAAAGCCTAACTTCTTCATCAGTATATTTGTACGGTGTTGAGGAAGAACCTGGAAGAGATGGTCACCTAGGCTCAAAGCATTCACCCAGAGTAAAGCTGTACAAGGCCTTACACAATCTAACACTTCCTGCTTCTCCCTTTATGCCATCATCCCTCTGAGCTTGGAACTGGAATCAGCACAGACTTGATCATTTGTTTCCATATTGTCTATGATTTCTTTCACAATGGTGGAGTTGAGTAGTTTCAACAAAGGCTATGTAGTTCATTACAGAAAAAGTTTGCTGAACCCTGAACTTGATACTGTATCATTCATTTACTTGACTCTGGCCACCTCTGCTTTTTTTCTAACTCTCTTGCCTCAGGGTCCTGGGCATGGCTTTCTGCTTTGCTTGGAATACTCTTCCTCCAGATAACCACGTGGATTCCTCCCTCACCTCCTAAAAGTGCTCAAATGCACAAGAGTACTACCTTCTTAATGTGGCCTAACCTAACCATTTCATTTAGAATGGAAATATACCTTCCTTAATCATTTCAATCCCCCTTATCGTGCTCTATTTTTTCTATGTTGTTTTTATTAGGTGCCATCAAGTATTCTAACATACTAGTAATTAACTTGCTTATTATGTTTATTTTTTATTGTTTGCTCTCTCAGTAGAATATAAGCACTATGAGGCAGAGATTTTTTTTTCCCCCACTGATGCATCCCAGCTCCTAGAAGAATATGTGGCTTATAGTAAAACTAAACCAAACCAAACCCACTTCCATCGAGTAGTGACTCTCATTGGGTTTCCAAGGTGGTAAATCTTTACAGAAGTAGATTGTCTCATCTTCTTTCCATGGAACAGCTTGTGGGTTGAACCACCAAACTTCTGGTTAGCAATTAAATGCCTTAGGCTCTTCGCCAGCAGAGCTCCTTGTCATATAATAAGGGCTCAAGAAATATTTGATAAATGAAGGGAGAATAAAAGGAAGCCTGACCAAGCTAGTCAAATAGCAACAGGGCCCGAGGTTTAGACAGAAGTGGTACTAGTACAACAGGGAGCCTTCTTTTTAAATATGAGAAGATTGAAGCAGAGGAAGTTAGAAATCTCTACGCCATTGACTTGAACATCCAAAAAGACTGATTCAAAACCAATTTTAATTTCAAATTTACTGTAAACTACTTAGGAGATTTAGATTTGGGGGATTGGTCTGAATCAAGCTGCAGTCCTTATTCCTTCAATGCAATCCCTTAAATATGACTAGAAGAGCTCCAGAAGCAATGCACATACCAACCACAGCTCTACAATTACACGATTCAAGATTTATTCCTTTGATTGAAGGCATACTGAGTGCTTCTTTCAAGACATAACTATTCTAGAGAATGATAACATTAAGCATTTATGAGTCATACAAAAGTTATTGTTGAATTAAGTTTTCTTCCTAATACCATTCTCAGAACAAAGAGTTAGAGTGGGGTGAATGGAGGTAGGGGGCAGTACAGGCAAAGAAACTGGATCATTCACTCTGGAGAGAAGCCTGAGATACTTTTCTTGATTCAGGACAGTCAGGGCACTTGAATAAATAGGGACAATGGGTCCTTGTAAGCAAGGACACCAGGAAGAAGTGTTTGGAAAAGGACATTAAAATAAACTTCACAGTTTGGCCACAGATCTACATATCTTTTGGCATTTCTATTTTTGACTTATCACTGTGAATGACAATCTTTTAATAAAATACATTCACTCATAAAAGAATAAACTATTTCCTGTGTCACAATTTGATCAAGTCTGAACACAGACATTATCAGATCTCATGTGAGGTCAGATAGTGCTGGGTTCCAATTCCTATGTTGCTATTGACTTTATGGTCTTAAAGCAAGTGACATTCTTGAGTGTCTTGGAGCCTCACTCTTCTCACTTATGAAGCCAGAATATATATCTCTAACTTGAAGATTAGATGAGATAAGAAATGCTTATAAAACACCTGCCCTACCACATTCATTTTTATGGTTAACTGAAGACTACCTGTGTTCAAATCCTGTGTCTTGCACTTAGAAGCTGTATGACTTTGGGGAAGTTTCCTA
>NW_006921966.1:1574233-1576130 GCF_000298275.1 Orycteropus afer afer | reverse complement strand
GGGTGTGAACCGCCAGCCTTCTGGTTAGCAGTCAAGTGCCTTAGGCACTATACTACCGAGCTCCTTGGCACATAGTATTAAAAAAAATAAATAAAAAGATATATCAAACTCACTTCCACTGAGTAGATTCCAACTCACAGCAACCCCCTTTGGGTTTGTGAAGCAGTAAATCTTAACGGAAGTAGATTGCTCAGTCTTCCTTCCGCAGAGTGGCTGGTGAGTTTGAACCATCAGCCTTCTGGCTAACAGTCAAATGCCTTAGGAATTATGCCACCAGAGCTTGTTGACACATAGTATAAAGTCATTAAATATTGGCATTTATTTATTTATTTATTTATAAGTAGATGTTATTAGTTTCCCATCACCATTATAAGGGTCCTTTTGGGCTGCTCCATGTAGTCAATGAACTATCTAAAATGGTCAAACAAGAATGATGTTAGTGAAACTGTCACATTAGTAAAGCAAAGAGTTCTCTACATAAATGCTATTAATTTTGAACAAGAAGCATACTTCAGCTGTTTTAAAATAGTATTGAACTATGAGTCAGAAACCCTGGGGTCTTGCACTGGCTCTATTACTTACCAGTCATCCAATCTTTTGCAAATCACATAACACCTCTGAGCTTGTTTCCTCATTTATAAATAAAAAAAATATTATCTTTGCCCTCCCTAAGATTAAATGAGGTGTCTGTGAAAAGATTTTGAAAATGTAAGACATTGCTTGAATTATTATAAATAAAGTACATAATCTCGAGAAAAACAAATAATTAAAAACCAACAAAGAACATGCTAACATGCTTATGTGATGTCAAATGTAAGAAAGCAAACTATAACCAAATTTGTAATTCACATTTTCCAGATACTACAGTACTGAAATTTGCAGATTTTTTTTTTTTTTTGCACTATTTACAAAACTGAGCTCTTTCATACCAATTTCCCTGAGGATAAGGCTGTTGCAGCAATAAAGTGGCTTTCCTGGCCTCACTCTCCAAGAGACAAAAATGCACATGCAGCTTTTCCAGTGGAACGAATGGGTGTGAAAAGCAGCTTCTACATTTGATATGTGGCAAAAAAGAATTTAAATGTCAAGGGAAAAATCATGATTAGGTGCTGCTGGCTGTTCGCCCTCTTCTCAGGGTGACTGCACCAAATGAGGTTTATTCTCCATCACCTTGACACCTTTGAGCTTAAATCACTCTACCATTGGCTTATGACCACACAAAGTGCCTCTGGATAGTTTCTGTAGGCAACATGTTACCTAGATTTTTTCCCTCTCTCTTGACCATGAAAAGGGTGTCCCATGTGACACTATTTCTATGGCCCACCTTTCAAGCATACAGAACTCACCCCCCCCAGGAACCAGAACTTCTTTGAAATTAGAATGTGCTAAATAGGAAGGTAAGTTGTTTAGCCAGACAAAGTACAGAAATATGTTATTATTGTTGTTTTTAATTAAAAAAAAAAAGTCTTCAGGAAACAAGCAACATTTGATGCCTTCTATCAAATTCTTGGATTCTGCCTATCATTTTGTTTGAGGGTTGGCACTTCAAAACTGAGTGCAGATGAAACCCATCTCCATTCTGCTATTGGTGTGGGTTGACAGCTGACTTTCTGATAGGTGTTATGCTGTTCTTCCTACATGACAGTGTTTTTTTATCCTTCTGGGAAATTTACTGCTGGTATCATTCTCTACTAACTTCTTGTTTCCTTTTATTGCCAATTTTGAAAATTATTATTTCTTATCAATTTCTTTCTCTGGGTGCAGAGCAGGGATTGTTGTTGTTGTTGTTGTTTGCCGTTGAGTCGGCCCCGACTCATAGCGACCCCTCCTTGGGTTTCCGAGGCAGTATCACTACGGAAGTAGGAATGCCCAACCTTCCTTCCGAGGAGTGGCTGGT
>NW_006921966.1:1573292-1574128 GCF_000298275.1 Orycteropus afer afer | reverse complement strand
GAGCAGGGATAGGGATATTATTTTTATAAGGATAATCCATCTAGAGTTCAACAATGAAGTATAGGAGATGGAGACTTCTATTGGTTTTGATAGGAATAAAGTAGAGAGACGTTCCCTGTCCAATTTAGAAGCCCTTCCCTTCCAGCCAAGTTTTCTGATCAGTGGGGTTTTCCAGGGTTCGCTTTCCTGGGGTTTGCTTCCTATGGAGACTTGACTAAAACTCCCCACTCCATTGGAGCTGCTGTGAGGAGGAATTAGTCTATGAGTCTGATGACATTATAATTTTGCTTAGTTAATTTATTTATTGTATTTGAATGGGAAAATCAGACATATTGGGCATTACTAGCTTGCATTCTTGACCTGGCATTAACAATTATTTAAGCCTCACTTTCCTTTATTGTTTCTCCCATAGTGTGCTTTTTAGAAATTATAGTGCTTATTAATACCCATTCTGTATTTCCCCTGAGGACATGTGTTTTCACTTCCAAACAGATTTGATTCTGTCATGTCAGCAGCTGCTTTCTGGTGTTCTCCCACCCTCAGAAACTTTCATTTACCTTGGAGATAACCACCCGTACTTGCTGAAAACCAAGGAAAAAGGTTACTGTAATTTAGGTTCAGTAAATAGGTCTCCTTATAAGATCTATGAGAAGAACCCTGTCTCTCTTGCTCATCACTATATTCATAATCATTAGCATAATATCTGACATGTAGTAGGCATTTAGTGAATGTGTTGAATAAATTCCTTATTTTTCCAAAAAGACTGTCTTAAGCCCAAAGATTATAGTGAGGTTCCAGAGGCTGTATGCATTTGTGAGGAAAAAAAAAAAAAAAAA
>NW_006921966.1:1550007-1551584 GCF_000298275.1 Orycteropus afer afer | reverse complement strand
TATATGATCTTGGATACACTCCCCATTTCATAGACATGCCTAATCGTTTAGCCTGTCCACCTATCTATCTGTCCATATACTCATGTTTGCCTTCACTGACAACTCAGTCTGTATATACAAAATGGCTCATATTTGTTGTCTGTACTTCCCATGTACCTTTCTATGTCTTTCTCATCCTCAGTGCTGCCATACTGGTCACTCACACTTGGTACATTGCCCTTCTCTTTACCCAAATCAAAATTTATCTCTATTTATCTAACAGGCAGGTACACTTTAGTCTTCAAAGAGATGGACGTCCTTGCTCCTCATCACTTGAAAGAGGCCTTTTGCAGCAAATTTGCCCAAAGCAATATCTCGTCTGCTGTCTTGTCTGCTACTTCCATTGGTGTTGATTGTAGAGCCAAGTAATATGAAATCCTTGACAACTTCAATCTTTTCTCCATCCACTGTGAAGCTGTTCATTGGACCAGTGGTGAGGATTTTTGTTTTCTTTATATTGAGGAGTAATCCATACTTCAGACTGTAGTCTTTAATCTTCATCAGTAAGTATTTCAAGTCATCCTCACTTTCAGCAAGCAAAGTTGTGCCGTCTGGGTATCGCAAGTTGTCAGTGAGTCTTCCTCCAATCCTGATGCCATGTTCTTCTTCGTATAATCCAGCTTCTCAGGTTATTTGCTCAGCATACAAATTGAATAAGTATGGTGAAAGGTTACAGCCTTGACACACTCCATTCTTGATTTTGAACCATGCATTATCTCCTTGTTCTGTTGGAATAACAACATCCTGATCTACGTACAGGTTTTTCATGAGTACAATCAAGTGTTCTAGAATTCCCATTCTTCTCAATGTTATTCACAGTTTTTTTAGGATCCACAAAATTGAATGCTTTGGAATAGTCAATACAACATAAGTATATATCTCTCTGGTATTCTTGGCTTTCAGCTAAGATCCATCTGACATCAGTAATAATATCCCTCATTCCACATCCTCTTCTGAATCCAGCTTGCATTTCTGAAGCTGTCTTCCAAATCTCTTGGCATAACTGAGTGAGTACCTCCAGCAGGCCATCCATTTGTAGAAACATCTCAATGGGTATTCCATCAATTCCTGGAGTCTTGTTCTTCGCCAATTCCTTTAGTGCAGGTTTCTCCTTCAGTACCATTGGTTTTTGATCATATGCCACCTCCTGAAATGGATGAACATTGACTAATTCTTTTTGGTACAGTGACTCTGTATATTCCTTCCATCTTCTTTTGATGCTTCCTGCATCATTCAATGTTTTACCCATAGAATCTTTCAATATTGCAACACAGGGCTTAAATTTTTTCCTCAATTATTTCAGCTTGAGAAATGGCAAGCATAAAATGTCACAAAGAAATTAATGTTTTATAATGTTTTATAGGGCAAATTTTTATTATGGGTAAATAATGTTTACGCATAAACATTAAAGAGGAGCTCTGGTAGCATAGTGCCTAAGTCACTTGACTGCTAACCAGGAGGCTGGCGGTTCAAACCCACCAGCCACTCCTCGGAAGGAAGGTTGGGCAATCCTACTTCCTTATTGATAACTTCCTCGG
>NW_006921966.1:1542678-1547541 GCF_000298275.1 Orycteropus afer afer | reverse complement strand
TGAACACCAATGACCAAAAACCAGACAAATTGTGGTTTGGCATCAAGAACATCATCCATGAAGAAAGCAAAAGGTCATTTAAACAACAGGAAAGGGAGAAAAGACCAAAATGGATGACAGAAGACTCTGAAACTTGCCCTTGAATGGAGAGTAGCTAAAGCAAATGGAAGAAATAACAAGAGGAAAGAGCTGAAGAGACAAGTTCAAAGAGCAGCTCGAGAAGACAAAGTCTATTATTATAATGAAATGTGCAAAGACCTGGAGTTAGAAAAACAAAAGGGAAGAAGATGCTTGGCCTTTCTTGAGCTGAAAGAAATGAGGAAAAAATTCAAGCTTCAAGTTGAAACATTGAAAGATTCTATAGGCAAAATATTGAATGATGCAGTAAACAATGAAAGAAGATGGAAGGAATACACAGAGTAACTGTATCAAAAAGAACTGGTTGATGTTCATCCATGTCAGGAGGTGGCATAAGATCAAGAACCAATGGTATTGAAGGAAGAAGTTGAGGTTACACTGAAGTAATTGGTGAATAATAAGGCTCCAGGAATTGACGGTATACCCATTGAGATGTTTCAACAAACAGATGCCACTCCGAAGGCACTCATTCGTCTATACCAAGAAATTTGTTTATTTATTTATTTAATCATGGTTTGGGTGCAAATTTACAGAGCAGCATTTGTTTTACATTCAACAGTTCATGTACATTTGGTTTCACTCCCCAATTACCAGCCCCAGACTTAACCCACTCTCCTCTCTCTTCCCTGTGACCACCCCTCTGTGTGCCCTTCTTAACTATGCTCCCCTGTGTGTCCAACTTTCCCTCCATGTGAATGCTGCCCCTCTGGTGCCCCATGGGCAGTTGCTTCAAGGAGAGGATCTCCGTAGAGGAGGTGGGGGCATCGCCTTGGGGTGGGTGTTCTGCATCTAATTTGCTTCCAGGATACTATTGTATTGCTGTTTTATTTCTCAGTCTGGTGCATCCTTGATACCTGCCAGCCTCTTTTCTTGCTTCTACTCTTTAATTGTGAACATCCTACAAGATTTTATCTTTGATCCTTTACCACTTTAGAGATTTCATCTCTCAAAAAGGCTTAAACTACCACCTGTCACTTAAAATTTGACCTTTGGCCTTGCTCTTTGACTCTTGTCCCAATAGTTGGCTTATTCTAAATAGTGTACAGCTCTTCAATAAGGCATATCTATTTGGTACACTTTAATTGATGCTTAGGCTGATTTTTGTACCTTTCCTTAAGTAAGTCTGCATTTTAGAGACCATCATCATCTGTAGGGCAAAGACAGCTTTCTACTTTTTTTTGTATCTTCCTATAGCTTGTAGTGAAATGGACATTTAATAATGATGTTGAAAAACTATAAAGTTGCCTGATCTTTGTTTCACTCCATAATGTTTTCAGTTTTAACTATGTGTACCGCACTGGAAATACAGAGATAGATAAGACACAGTTATTCATGGAACTCACAGTTGGGCAGGAGGAAAGCAGAAAGATAGACATAAAAATAAATAAATCCCATTCAAAATGTTAAGGATAGTAAAAACAAGTACAGTGGTAGCTCAGAAAATGTAGTGAAGGCTGTCTCAAAGTGGGAGGTGAGATTCAAGTACCTTTTGATATTTTGTAGCTAAGGAAAGTAAAATATTCAGTTGATAGGCAGTGGGGGGTAAAGAAGGCCAGGGAAAGACCCTGGATAATACATTTCTGAATAATTGAGAACTGCCTGCAATATATTTTCTGACATGAAGTAGTATTGGAGACTAATGACAAAGCTCTCCTCTCAGAGCTGACATGAAATATATTAGGGTCTTTGGAAGGTGATTTTTTGCCTTGCAAACATGTTTCAGCTGAGACTCATTGAGTACAATATACTGTAATGAAAATTAAAAATGTATAATGGAAATTATTTTCTTCACTAATTTTTATTCCAAAGGGTTCAACTTTGAGCATATTAAAAATATCAGTAATCATTGTGTGCCTGAAGTCAGATTTTCCAACATTAAATTCTAACGTGAACCTCATGGCCAATGCAATACTATTTAGCATTAAGAAAACTAACTCTCATTACCATAGCACTCATTGAAGTTTTAACCTAAATGAAAATATGAGCTTCAGTGAAATCTTGCATTTTTTGGTGGTTGTTTCAATTGATCAATTAAGTCAAAATCAGTCTATAGATATGATCATTTTTGGTAGATCTTACATAAACACACAAGCTAGAAATTAGAACTACAAAATCAAGGCTGAGCTTGATGCTTAAAGAGCAAAGAGATTTTTTTCATTATTAATTTCGCCTGAAAAAAAGACGAAAGATTCTCTTGGTTTGCTAGGCTTAAAAATGACAGTTCTGCCTTTAGACATTTAATTGCTGCTTGGGGATAATTACTTGTGCAAATAAAATTTCTGTGCCAGTCTATAAGGCTTTGCTGCCATCTGTTGACTTTCTGAGAAATCTGGAAACTGTCTTCTAATGATAAAGAAAAAATGAAACTTGAATAGAACTGAAGAAAATTGTAGGGGTCATCATCCAATCCAACACCTACCCTCCACTTTTCTATCACTTACACTTACTTACACTAAAAGCAATAAAAAGAAAAGAAAAGAAAAGTCTACCAGAGGCACAGATGCATATGTGTAGGGAATTTCTGCGTTTTCAAAATGTAGGTGGTTCTGGCATCCATTTTAAAGTAAGTTCAGACAAATAATTTTTTCTGAATGTTTGTATTTTTTTTTTTAATTTACTGCTCTAAAACTCATTTAACTCATCTTTGAATACACGTGTAAAAAGTAACAGTCTATTAAAAAAAATGCATCTATTGTTGCTGAGACAGTTACCATGAAAGTAAAACAAAGGAAATCGGCAATCCCCTTCTACTTGGCATGCATTAAGTGAAGGCACAATTGCTCCCTTCACAATTCTTCTTTCATTTTCTCCCTATACTCTGCTTGCTTCTGTTTTAACTGTGAACAAAGTAAAAAAAAAAAAAAAAATCTGCATTATACATTATAGGGATGCTGAATTTGTTTTGGAGAAAATGAGAGCTCAGAAAGTCAACTGCAAAAGACATTCTGACTTGGTCTATCCTGTATTTGTCTGATGGCCTGGTTGTTTGGAATTTGAAAGAAAAATAATCTACCCATCACCGCCGCCCCCCCCCCACTTTTTTTTCACTCCCCCAGCTCACTCCTTTTGGACATTTATTTATAATTAAACCTGTGTTTCTGGCTTAATAGTCATTTGTCTTTCCTGAAAGATGTCTTTCAAGAAGTAAATTCACCAAGTAAGTTTTTCATATAAACATCCTTCTCAGGAGAAAAATAAATAAATAAATAGATACGATGGAAATCTTATACAAATTGAAAAATCTGAGCTACCTCCAATAAAAGTGTAAATGTAACTAGAAAAATTCATGATCTTCTCCATCGTTATCCCTGTTTTAGAGGCTCTGAACAAAATGAAACAGTATGCAGACAAATGTCTTTCAGAGCCGACTTACTGTTCTTCCTACTGTACTTGTTATATGGATCTTTCACATAATAGCTTAGAATATATTATAGAAATTGAGAGCAGTAAACTCTTCAATGTGTGTAACATGATTGTACTAAGAAAAGATTATGATAAAATATTCACATGCAGATAAATCAATTGGTATGCCAAAATTTTACTCAAAATTAGACTGTCGTATTTCATTCCTACCCCATTTTAACCGTGAAGACAGAAATAGAAAAAAAAAAGTGATGATTCTGTATATTTGAATGACAAAGACTGTAAGATATATAAGTTAAATAATTTTATTCCCTAAAAGCAATATTTGCTTCATTTGTATTGTTCACCTACTGGGTTTAAATATGCCTTCATTTTTATGTATAGTGGTTTCTACAGATAAGATGCATACAGGAAGAAAGGCTGAATTGCTGGGAGAGCTCAGAACGGCTGCAATTTTGTAGTAGACAGAGAAACTAACAAATATCAAAGCATATGACTTGAAGTCTGAATAAGAGCAGGTTTGAAATAATGGTGTTTTAAAAACATGAATTTTAGAAAGATGTTTAAATAAGTTTCTGAGGCAGAAACTGGAAGAAAAATGAAATTACATCTCTTCTTAGAACATTTTATTTTAATTAGTGCTCAATAATATAACTATAGAGAATAGATAATAGCAAAGAATGCTACTGGCTTAATGATGAAATGTGCTGGGCAAAAGATTCAACTCAATCTCAGTTAGGCCCATTAATATTACACCATTTACTATAGCTAAAACCTAGGAAAAGAGAACTTAAAATCCCAACACAATTTGTTCAAAAGATTTATAATAATGTGAGACAGTGGGGGAACAGTGGGAAGGTTTTTATTTCCCTGAAGAGAATAAAATACCCAATTATAAAAAAATAATTTTATGTGCTATTTTGTTTAAAGATATAATAGAGACTATGAGTAGATTAAGAAACAAAATAAGCATAGAAGCATATCTTTATCAATAACTAAGGGCTCCATCCAAAATTCAAGGAAGCACCTTCCTAATTCCAAGATTTATTTATTTATTTATTCTTGTCTGACAGAATATTCATGCTTTCCAGGCTATTATACTATTTGGGAAAATGAATGAGTTTTTTTTTTTTTAACTCATTGAATGAAAACAACAATGTGGAAGATGTCATTCTTTGCTTGGTTCTATCCCTGAGTATTACATATATTTAACCATTCTTTTGGAAGTTCATTGAGCATAGGCTGTGTGTAAAACATGAATTTATATGAAAAGTTGTACCAATATGTACAAATAGACATATCCCTTAGAGACCAATGAGAAAACACCAAAGAAGGAATCATTCATCAAGATATTTACCAATA
>NW_006921966.1:1538713-1542096 GCF_000298275.1 Orycteropus afer afer | reverse complement strand
TTGAACTGCTAGCCTTCTGGGTAGCAGTCAAATGCCTTAGGCACTACACCACTAGAGCTTCCCCTAAACATAATAGACACTCAAATATTTGTTTATAAATGAGTCAGTGAATCCTACTGTGGGTTATTCTGCAATAAAATTTTTCAAAAGGCTGAAATATGCCATATTTTCATTTCACTTTTGAAAATTTGGAGTGAATTGATATAAATAAAAAATGTTTCATTAAAATGTATTATTCTGTAAGTCAGCAACATTAACTTTACTTTTCTCCCATAGGTATGAAATGCTGGAGGCCATTACTGGCTATTAAGACCATTAAGATCATCCCTGCCATCATTTTGCATTGTTCTCTTATTCTTAGTACTTCATTGTTAGAGAAAGAAATTTTTCATATTTTAATGCCATGATCATAATAATTATTAGGTATTTAGCATTCATCACTCAAAATATTCTATCACCCATTAAAAATATCTGAGAGTTATATTCTGTAGAAAATATCAACAACTAAAACATTGACCTTTTCAATGTTCTGATATAGCACATCCATCCCAGTTCTTCTTGAGTGTCTACTCTGAGTAACCTATGGAGAGCAGGTGAAATAGCCAGTCATTCTAAATGCAAAATATCTGAAAGGTCAACTATAAAAATATTCAATTACTGACAGACCATAAATTGGAATAAGCAGAGAGCTCTAGTTATCAAGAAAGAATTTGTCCTCAGTCACTTTAATGAGAACAGAAAATGGCAGTGATGTAACCTCTTCTGATTTCAAGTAGTGCCTAGAGATTTGCGGACTGCCTCAGGTAGTATTGGTGCTAATAGATGTTACTCTTCTACAGATGAATAATGATGCTTTTGACTCTGGATTGGTGTGTGATGTTTCTATTTTCTTTTTTTAAAATTAAAGCCATTGCATCATTCCAGTAAGAATGCTTAGAATTCTGTGCATGTTAATATATAAAAATGTATTGCTAATTAAATATTATAAAATTTGTCAAATATTAATGGAGGAGGTCAGATAAGAAAAAAAAATATGAAACCAGAAAAACCAAGGGCCTCTGTGTAGTGTGAGCATTTTCTTATGCTGTTCTCTGACCTTAGAATGCCTTATTTGTTTATACTACTGTCCTATTCATCTTTCAAAGTCTAGTACAAGGTCCACATCTTCTATGTTGCTACTAATCAGTCATAACCAAATTATAAGATTTGAAAGAAAATGTTTATATTATTTACAAATTGGCTAATATTTGAAATAACCTAATGGTCACCTATATTCAGAAGTGAGCAGTCTATCTCTTCTCATAGTTCTCATTGTTTATTAAAATTTCTTAAAGTAGAAATACAAATCCCCAAATCCTAAATGGTTACCATCATGGTCACTATCTAATCCATGAAATTCTCCTGTTTTGTACACAAAGGGTAAGTAAATCAGTCAATATGCTATTACTGGTTATGACTTCTAGTTCCTATATGGTCTTTCTTAGATTGATGAGCTGGAGCAAATATAAATCTGAGAGCCTCTCTGATCTATTCATTCAGCATAAGTTGAGCCATAACCATGTTTTCCTATGGTCCTCTTTGAATCTCATTTGGCTATCCAGAAGTTGTATAACAGAGCAAAGAAAATATGTTTTTATTCCCTAATATCTGGGATAAGCTACCCATTTCATGCTTCCTTTCACTGGATTTTATCTTCATCTGCAAACTTTTCCAAGGTCAAGGCGATCTCATCCCCTAAATAATATCTCACTATATGAGCTACAGGAGCTCTGGTAGCGTAGTGCCTAAGGCACTTGACTTCTAACCAGAAGCCTGGCAGTTCAAACCCACCAGTCACTCCTTGGAAGGAAGGTTGGGCAATCTACTTCCATAGTGATACTGCCTCAGAAATCCAAGGAGGGGTCACTATGAGTCGGGGCTGACTCGACGGCACATAGCAACAACAACAACAACATATGAGCTACATGGAGATGAAGATAAGGAAGAAAGAAAGTGACTAAAAAGAGAAGAGAAGATCAAAAGAGGACAATTTCCCCTGTCTAGACTGTTAACAATATGGTTTCCTTTCCAAGGAAATGAGCTCTGGTGTTGTAGTGGTTAAGGCATCTGGTTGCTAACCAGAAGGCCAGTGGTTCAGACTCACCAGCCACTCCTTGGAAGAAAGATGAAGCAGTCAGCTTCCAGAAAGATTTTCAGCACTGGACCAAATGGGGGTCGCTATGCATTGGGATCAACTCCACAGCAGTGAGTTTTTTGTTTTCCCCCAAAAAAGTGATATTCCTTCTTTGTTGAATCTCTTAAGTGTTTTGGAGGTATAAAGTTTTGGGTATTTTGTCTTTTTTAACTTCTGTGGGCTAACTGCCTACCCAATATTAACTATTCTTTTCCATACTAAAAAATCCTTAATTTGGGGGATTGGATGGATGTCAAACTTTCTGAGTGAGAGAAAAACTATGTTTATTAGATATCCTTGAAACTAGGCATACCATTAAATTTGCTCTGGCTAAGGTGCCTATGGCATTTGACTGCTAACCAGAAGGCTGGCAGTTCAGACCCACCAGCCACTCCTTGGAAGCAAGGTTGTACAATCTACTTCCGTAGTGATGCTGTCTTGGAAACCCAAGGAGGGGTCGCTATGAGTCAGATCTGCCTTGACAACATTGAGTTTGGTTTTGAAGGTAAGTAGAATGTTGCTCCACGAAGCTTCAAAGACAGCTTTTGCTTTTCAGTTAAAAAGGGAGAAACTTAGCTGTAATGGGTATTGCCCCTGTGTCCTTCCTCTTTCTTCCAGCCTACAGTTGACAGCATAGAAAAAGAGAGGGAACTTGCCACCATGGACCCACATTACAAGCTGTGGCTGCTTATTCATGGATCTCTTTATATGTGAGAAAAATCTCTTACATGTTTAAGACATCATTTGTCAGGTTTTCTATTAGTCTCACTTAAAAGTAATCCTCACCAATATAGCCTAAAAGATCATTTCTTAAGAAAAGAGAGACAGGAGTCGTTAGTGGAGAGGGAAGGAGGGATAGAGGAAGGGTGGGGAAAAAAAGATAGAGACAAAGTAGGGAATATTTTTCTGTATCAGGAGGTGAGAGAGCACCCTAGAGTCTCCCTAAGAAATTAGGGTATATTACTAAAACCCATTATGCAACAATCACAATGGGTGATAATACATACTTAGGATAATTCTAGAAATTTGTACAATTCCCTTCCTATACTCACTGCCGTCGAATCGATTTCAACACATAGCGACCCCTCCTTGGGTTTCCAAGATGGTATCACTACAGAAGTAGATTGCCCAGCCTCCCTTCCAAGGAGTGGCTGGTGGGTTTAAACCACCAGCCTTCTGGTTAGCAGTCAAATGCCTTAGGCACTACACT
>NW_006921966.1:1535072-1538553 GCF_000298275.1 Orycteropus afer afer | reverse complement strand
GGAAGTACTCTCAAATTGTCAGTTATAGCAATTTAGTATTCATTCCCAAGGGGACTGTTTTTGAGAATAGTTGGCCTAGAATAAAGGAAATAAAGATCAGTCATATTGGTGAAATTTTAATCTTGACATGCATGTGTCTTTTACTCTCTGCTATTCCTTTTTCTGTGGATGAAAAGGAAACTTGGAAGCACTTGGGCAACTGTTTCTTGTACTGCATCTGGGAAAAACAATTTGTGATTACATCGTTTGGATAATCCTATATTTTTTTTTTTTTCTGGTATGTGGCTTATAGTTTTCTCGTTTCTGTTAAATGAACCAGATTACTTGATACAAGATTTTGCCACGTTATGTGTAGGGATATTATATAGGAATTCATCAAGCACATTCTTATTGTCACTGGGGTCAGGCATTTCTGCCTTGTCCAGTTCTAGGCTCATTAGTTTAGGTTTGAATGAGGCTAAAATTTTCAAACTGCTATGCTTAGTCTGTCTACATTCAGCTCCACATACCGAACACAGGCAATCTGACCAATTGAAGGTTATTTAAAAGAAAAGTTGTGATTTCTACTTCTTTAGGGATCCTGATGACAAGGATAAACAACTGTCTTGAGATTATAAGAGTGTGGTGTTGCCTTGAGGCTGCTAAGAGGACTAAGTTATTTATTTTAGAAACCTTTCTAAGTTAACATGATTTTGTGGCTCTAAGATAGATAATTGAATCATATGGGATATTCCACATAAAATAGGGGAATACAAGTTACTTAGTAACTTACTTTGGCTAGAGAAGGCATATAAATTTTACTAAAGAGAATGCTGTGTATTTGTTAAGTTGCTTTTGTTGACAGGTGAAAACTCAACTTAGCATAAACAGAAAGGGGAATACATTGACTTATAACTGTGAAGTTCAAGGGGGTGAATTGATTTTAGGCATGGTGGGATTCAGGGTTTCAAACAACGCTATCAGAAATCTGTCCTTTCTATTTTTGTCATATTTCATATATTAGCTCTATTCTCAATTAGAATCAGACCTCTGTTATGATGTAAGCAAAGAAAGTAAGACACAGTTCTACGTCTATGTCAATCCCCACAGCTAGAAATTCAGATGTTTAAGAAACTTTCTGTTCTCCAATAATTCCAGCCAAATTCATAGGGAGGACTTGCATTGGCTCAGCTTGGTTTATTGTGTCCATCACTAACCCAATCACCGTGACCAAGGAGATGTTATATCCTAATTTTTTTATGCCTTCCTTGTTTTTCTTTTCCTTTTCTCTTCTTTACTTTCTTTTTTTTTTCTTTTTCTTTTTAACACTTTCTTTCTTTATATTGTGCTTTGGGTGCAATTTTACACAACATAATTTGTTTTACATTCTATAGTTCGTGTACATTTTATTTCATGACCTGCTTACCATCCCTAAAGATAGCCCACTCTCCTGTCCCTTCCCTGTGACCCCCCTCCTTGTGCCCTTCTTAACTATGCCCTCCTGTTTGTTCAACTTTCCCCAAATGTGAATGTTGCTCTTATGGTGCCCCATGGCTAATTGGTCCAAGGGGTGTATCTCTGTAGTGGAGGTGGGGGCATCGCCCTGAGTTGGGTGTTCTGCATGTAAGTATTTCTGCTGTTGGGTTGAGGGCCAGTCCTTGGGAGCAAGTCCTACCCGAGGCCCGAAGGGTATCCCGGGGCCGTAGTCTTGAGGATGCCACCCAGACTCCATCTGACTAGTAATTCTAGTCATTATTATGTTTTGGGATTTTGTTCCACATTTTCCCTCTCACTCTATCCAGGATCTCCAGTTTTGAGCCCTTCCCAATTGGTTGTCACCGTCTAATTCTTCTGATTTCAAAGTCCATCATATTCTTGGGCCAATTGTTTCCAAATGCCCTTGATTTTCATCACTCTTCTTCACTTCAGATGAGAGAAGATCATCAGCTACATCTTAGATGGTGGCTTGAAAGCTTTGAAGACTCCAGTCACTACTCACCAAAGTAGGTTGTGCAACAAGATTTTTATGTACTATGTTGGGCCAATTGAACCTGGTGTCTCCCAGTACTATGGTCCTGAGTCAGCAGGCCCGGTGATTCTCTCTCCCAAGGTGTTTTATTATCTCTGAGGGATTATACCAACTCTATCTTCTGTGAATTCCATAATGATTGTGGTTATTTTGTATAACTAGTATCTATGCAAGATTATCCTCAGCTAAATCTATCATTGGTCTAGGGTACATTCTTGTTCGCTGACCCCATCTGATCTCAGTTGTCTATGCATTTATCTGTAGCCTGGTGTTTGGTATTAGTGATAATGCAGTATTGTGCATACACTAGTATTTGCCTCTATTGTCTATATCTTATATGCATATTTTGGTGTTCTTCCTTTCCCCAGTGTTATCATGTTGGTCACAGACCCTTTCCATACCATCCCTCCCCTTACCTAAATCAGCATGTGGCCCTCAACTAGTCAGAAATTTTCCCTCCCCTTCCCCCCCATCTCCTATAACCTACAAAGTGAGTTCCCTTCCCTAAACAAACATTTCCCTGACTTTTTACAATAATGGGCTCACACAATGTTTGTCCTTCTGTGATTGATTTATTACACTCAGCATAATGTCCTCCACATTCATCCACATCATGAGAGGATGTATTCTTCATTCTTCTTTAATGTAACATAGTATTCCATTGTGTGAATGTACCATAATTTGGTTATCCATTCATCTGTTGATGTGCATTTAGGTTGTTTCTATCCCTTTGCTATAGTGAATTGTGCTGTGATGAACATGTTGTTGTTGTTGTTATGTGCCGTCGAGTCAGCCCTGACTCATAACGACCCCTCCTTGGGTTTCTGAGGTGGTATCACTACGGAAGTAGATTGCCCAACCTTCCTTCCGAGGAGTGGCTGGTGGGTTTGAACCATGTGCATATGTCTGTGTGTGTCCTGTCTCTCACCACTTTAGGATATATACCTAGTAATGGAATTTCTGGTTCAAATGGTATTTCTGTTTTTAGTTTTTTAGGAAACACTGTACCATTTTCTACAAAGGTTGTGCCATTTTACAGTCCCACCAGGAATGTATGAGAGTTCCAATCTCTCCGCAACCTAGCCAGCATTTGTTGTTTTCGGTTTTGTTGAATTTTACTATTATTACTGGGGAGAGATGATATCTCATTGTTGTTTTGATTTGCATCTCTCTAATGGCTAATGATTGTGAGCATTTCCTCATGTGTTTCTTGGCCACCAGCATATCATCTTTAGTGAAGTGTCTGTTGATGTCCCTTGCCCATTTTTGAGTTGGATTGTTTGCCTTTTGAGGATTGAGGTGTTGAAGTTTTCTATAAATTTTGGAGATAAGTCCTTTGTCAGATATGTCATAGTCAAATATTTTCTCCCAATTTGTAGGTTCTCTTTTTACCCTTTTGGGGAAGTCTTTTGATGTGCATAAGAATTCAGTTTTTAAAAGGTCTCAGTCTTCTACCTTCTCTTCCACTGCCTG
>NW_006921966.1:1530895-1534386 GCF_000298275.1 Orycteropus afer afer | reverse complement strand
ATTTTTTTTTTTGTATAAGTCTTTTGTGTCTCTGGTAAGATTTATTCGTAGATATTTTATCTTTTTAGTAGCTATAGTAAATGGAATTATTTCCCTTATTTCTTTATCAGAGGACTCTTTGTTGGTGTAGAGGAACCCAACTGATTTTTGTATGTTGACCTTGTATCCTACTACATTGCTGAACCTCTCTATTAGTTCCAGTAATTCTTTTGCTGAGTCTCTTGGGTTTTCTGTGTATAGGATCATGTCATTCACAAATAGAGATAGATTTACTTCCCCTTTGCCAATTTGGATGGATTTCATTTCTCTTTCTTATTTTGTTGCCCTGGCTAGGACTTCCAAACAATGTTAAATAGAAGTGGTGATAGATGGCATCCTTGTCTGGTTCCCATTCATGAGGGGAATGCCTTGAGTCTTTCTCCATTAACAATAATATTGGCTGTTGGCTTTGAGTATATGACTTTTATTATATTGAGGAATTTCCCTTCTATCCCTATTTTGCTGAGAGTTCTGAACAGGAATGGGTGTTGGATTTTATCAAATGCCTTTTCTGCTTCAAGTGATATAATCATATGGTTCTTTTGTTTTGTTTATGTGATGGATTATATTGATTATTTTCCTGATGTTGAACCTTCCTTGTATGTTGTTGTTGTTATGTGCCGTCGAGTCAAACCCGACTCATAGCGACCCCTCCTCAGGTTGCCGAGGCAGTATCACTATGGAAGTAGGATTGTCCAACCTTCCTTCCGAGGAGTGGTTGGTGGGTTTGAACCACCAACCGTCTGGTTAGCAGGCAAGTGTCTTAGCCACTATGCAACCAGAGCTCCAAGTATGAATCACACTTGACCATGATGTGTTCTTTTTTTGATATGTTGTTGGATTCTGTTGGTGAAGATTCTGTTGAAGATTTTTGTGTCTATATTCATGAAGGATATTGATCTGTACTTCTCCTTTTTAGTGGTGTCTTTCCCTGGTTTTGGTATCAGTGTTATGCTTGCTTCATAAAATGAATTTGGAAGTATTCCATCTTTTTCTATGTTCTGGAACAGTTTGAGTATTATAGGTGTCAACTCTTCCCTGAATGTTTAGTAAAATTATCCAGTGAAGCCATTTGGGCCAGGACTTTTTCTAATGGGAAGTTTTTTTATGACCTGCTCAATTTCTTCTTTTGTTATGGGTTGGTTCAAGTATTCTATCTCCAACTTGGGTAGTTTTGGTATCTCTTGTGTTTCTAGAAACTTGTCCATATCTTCTAGGTTCTCAAATCTGTTGGACTACAGTTCTTCATAATGTTCTGTCAATATCTTTTTAATTTCAATTAGTTGTGTTATGATGTCTCCCTTTCTGTTTATGATTCATGTTGTTTGCATCTTCTCTTTCTTTTCTTTTGTTAGATTTGCCAGTTGTTTGTAAATTTTGTTAACCTTTTTGAAGAACCAGGTTCTTGTTTTATTTGTTGTCTCTCTTTTTGTTTCTGTTTTGTTTATTTCTTCTCTGATCTTTATTATTTCCTTGCTTCTGGATATTGCATGTTTCTTTTATTGTTCTTTTCCTAACTGTTGGAGTTGCTGAGTTAGAGTGTTGATTTTGTTTCTTTATTATTTTTTTTTTTTTGGTAGGTGAATTTATTGCTATAAATTGAGCTCTGAGTACTGCTTTCACTGTGTCCCATAGGTTTTGGTAAGATGTATCTTCATTCTCATTTGTTTCTATGAATTTTTTTTTTAATTTCACATTTTATTTCTTCTTTTACTCAGTAGTTTTTGAGCAGTGTATTATTCAACTTCTACGTTTGATATTTTTTTCTTGATCTTCCTATTATTGATTTCTAATTTTATATCATTGTGGTCCGAGAAGATACTTTGTAGTATTTAAACGTTTTTGGATTTATTGAGGCTTGCTTATATCTTAATTTATGATCTATTCTGGAGAATGATCCATATGCACTAGAGAAGAATGTGAATTGTGCTATTTTTGGGTGGAGTGCTCTGTATATGTCTATGAGGTTGAGTTGGTTGATTGTGTTGTTGAGCTCTGTATCATTGTTGAGATTTTTTCTAGTTGTTCTGTCCCTCCTTGAAATTGATGTGTTAGTCTCCTACCATTGTTGTAGAGTTATCTATTTTTCCTTTCAATGCAGTCAGTATTTGTTCCATATATTTTGGAGCTCTTTCATTGGGTGCATAGATATTTATTATGGTAATGTTTTCTTGGTCAATTGATGCTTTTAATGTCATATGATATCCTTCTTTGTCCCTTATGCTGTTTTTCACCTTGAAGTCGATTTTATGAAAAATTAACATTACCATGCATGCACTTTTTTGGTTACTATTAGCTTTGTATATATTTTTTTCCACTCCTTAATTTTTCATTTGTTTTTATGTTTGTGCCTAAAGTGGGTCTATTGTAGGCAGCATATTGATGGATCTTCTTTTCTTATCCAATCTGCCATTCTCTTCTCTTGTCCTATGCATTTAGCCCATTCGCATTGGGTGTAATTAGTGATAGGTATGAATTGACTGCTGTCATTCTATTGTGTTTTGTTGTGTTGTTGGTGATTTCCTTGGTCCCAATATTTTTCTGTGCTGAGCTCATTTTGTTATCAAGTGTTTCTTCTCTTTTCTTCTTTATTGATGGTTTTGTGCTTACTAAGCCCATATGTTTTTCTTCTTTCTAGGTTTTCTTAGAGGATTGTTAATTTTATTTGTGGTTACACTGAAGTGAATTCTTGCCTCTTTAATATTGGAACAGTCTGTTCTATAAAAACATTGACCTGTCTTCCTCTCCATTTGAAAGTTTTATAATTAGAACTTTTATTCCCTTTATTTGCTTTGTTGCTGAGGTCTTCTGCAGATTGACTCCTTTGTTTCTTTGTGCACAATCTTTTATGACCTTATTTTGAGCATCTATTTCTGATTTTGTTTTTAAATGTTGATGTCAAGTGTCTTGATTTTAATTTGTTGTTCTCTGTTGTGGGTTCTCTATTAGAAGGGCTTCCATTAACATTTTTAGTAGGGTTGGTCTGGTTTTCACAAAATCCCTTAATTTCTGTTTGTTTGAGAATGTCTTGATTTCATTCTCATATTTGAGGGACAATTTGGCTGGATATAGAATTATTGGTTGGAAGTTCCTTTCCTTCAGTGTTTTATATATGTCATCCCATTGCCTTCTCGCCACAGGGTTTTGGCTGGGTAGTCAGAACTCTTAGTCTTATTGCTTGTCCATTATAGGTGACATCCCCACCCCAGGCTGTTCACAAGATTCTTTCTTTATCTTTCATTTTGGAGAGGTTGCTTATGATATGTCTCCAAAACTTTCTCTTAGGATCTATCCTGTATGGGTTTCATTGAATTTCTTGGATAGATATCTTTTCTTCCTTCATGATATGGGGGAAATTTTCTGTTACTTAGTCCTCCACAATTTTCTCTTGGTTTTTTTTTTTTTTTCCTCTGTGTGTGTGTGTGTGTGTGTGTGTGTGTGGACCCTCTGCA
>NW_006921966.1:1527499-1530434 GCF_000298275.1 Orycteropus afer afer | reverse complement strand
TTGTTGTCTTTAACTGTTAGTTATGTATTGATTTGTTTCACCCTGAGTTTAAGTTTAAATATATTTGCAAGTGTGGAGCAGGTGTAATTTTTTGGTTATTAATTCAGATATACTGGGTTGCTCTCCAGTTTTCTTCATGTTGATGGAATCACTGTTCATCATGAAGGGGATTTGGAGTTGGGATGAGCTGGTGCTGTGGTAGTCTAATGTGCTTCTTCTATTGGATGAGGCAGGGGAGAAGGAGTAAAAATAGAAAGAAAAAAAAAAAGGCACCAGTAGTGAGTCTCCATTTTACTCTTTTCTGCAGTTGCTGCTGGCTCCATTGAGTCTGCTTGGGATGGCTATGAATGGTGATGTTTTGCTGTCAATCACAGACCCACAGTTCAAAATTGACAGAGACCTCAATGGTTAAGGGGCCACTACTTTCAACTTTGGTCAGAAAGCTGCAAAAACTCTATACCCTGGTCCAGTCTGTGCTGAAAAGCAGTCACAGAAGAGTTGAATCCCAGTCCTCCACTGTGAGCTTGTTCCAGGTCCTGCCTAATTGTGGCAAGCTTCCTCCCATTCCCCTCTCCACTTTGAAGTCTGCAGGAGCCTGAGCCAAGGGGGTTTCTGCTCTGTTTCTCAGCATGATTATTTACTTACTCAGCTCAGCTCCCAAGGTTACCATCAGAAGATTCCAGTGTGGGTATTCCAAGTGCTCAAAGCCTTCATGGGTTCTGTGGTGCCCCTCCTTTTCTTTTTCCTCCTTCTCTTTGTGGCTCTCCCCTGTTTTGCTAATGAGTTTTCCACTTCTCCACCTCTCCATCTTCCTGGGAGCCAGGAAAGCTCATTTATTTTTCCTGGCTATTTAATCTGCTCTTTTTCTCCACCTCTACTAAATCTGGCTCCCTCTCTCCTACTCAGGTGTTCATAATGCCACAGTCCCTGCTTCTGTCTGCTGCTTCTGTCTGCTACACCTAGTTTTTCAGGAATTAAGATGTTAGAGGGAACAAATGTGTGGGCTACAGGTACGACACCATCTTCCCACCTAGAATTTCCTCATTTATAGTCTATGCTTATTAGGTTAAATTTGAAGAAGTCTCAAAACTCTAAAATGATTGATGTCATCCTATCCAATACATATGAGTTCTAATAATTAACAGGAGGGTGTTTCTTCAAAGGAAAATCAGGTACTATTACTAAAGAAGGAATATGGGATCCTGAGCAGGCAAACATAACAGATGCTCATGATACATTACAATGCAACACAGTAAATGTAGATAAAAACCCAAAATTGTTATAGGTGAGAAACATGGAAAGATATAGACTTTGACCCTAGCCAGTTTCTCACTGAATACTAAAGTAAAAGATCATTACTTCTGTATGTGTGCTATAGATATATTGCAATATAATATATTTAGATTTACTCTACTTGTTAATATTTTTCCAGTTTTTAAAAGGAATAGCACTGAAACATTATACAGATGAGCAGGGGACAAAATGCAACCATTGTAGTCCCAGAGGTTGATCACATGGTTTTCTTTTACATTGTATTAAATGTGTTGTATTTTTATCTTCATATGGTTCAAACTCACCAGCTGCTCCATGTAAAGAAGATGGGGCAATGTACTTCTGTAGAGATTTAACACCTTGGAAATCCAATGAGTGTCACTATGAATCAGAATCAACTCAATGTCAGTGACTTTGGTTTTTATTTTTGTTTGTTTGTTTATGTTGCTTTTTTCTTCAATTTTTTAGTTAGAATTTAATAAACAGTTAAGTCTCAAAGCTTAAGGAAAAAGTAGGATGTCATTTCATGGATAAAGCAAAGAATATGTACCCATTAAATCAACAAACAAGCAACAGTAAAATTAGATGTCTATGCTGCTGTTGTTGCTGTTAGTTCTGGTCGAGGCAGCTCCAGCTCATAGTGACCCTATGTACAAGAGAATGAAACACTGCCTAGTCCTGCACAAGCCTCACAATCCTTGATATATCTGAGCCTATTTGTTACAGCCACTGTGTCAATCCATCTTGTTGAAGGCCTTTCTCTTTTTAGCTGGCTGTTCACTTTACCAAGGATGATATCCTTCTCCATAGAATGGTCCCTTCTCACAACCTGACCAAAGTAGGTGAGATGGAATCTGGACATTTTTGCTACCAAGGAGCATTCCAACTGCACTTCTTCCAGGAGAGATTTGATCATTCCTCTGGGAGTCCATGGTGCTTTCAGAATTCTTCACCAACACCCCATCTCAAAATTATCAAATCTTCTTCAGTCTTCTTTATTCCTTATCCAACTTTCATATGCATATGAGGTGACTAAAAACACCAACGCTTGGGTTAGGTGCACCTTAGTCTTCAAAGAGACATCTTTGCCACTCATCACTTTAAAGAGGTCTTTTGCAGCCGATTTTCCCAGTGTAATATGACATCTAATTTCTTGACTCCTGGTTCCATTGATGTTGATTGTGGATCCAAGTAATACAAAATCTTGGACAACATCAAACTTTTCTCCATTTATTGTGATGCTGCTTATTGGTCCAGTTGTGAGGATTTTCATTTTCTTTATGTTGCAGTGTAATCTATACTGCAGACTGTAGTCTTAATCTTCATCAGTAAGTACTTCAAGTCATCTTCACTTTCAACAAGCAAGATTGTGTCATCTGCATATCACAGGTTGTTAATGATTCTTCCTCCAATCTTGATGCCACAGTCTTCTTATAGTCCAACTTCTCGGTTTATTTCCTCAGCATATAGATTGAATAAGTATGGTGAAAAGATACAACCCTGACACACTCCCTTCCTGATTTTAAACTATGAAGTATCCTCCTGGTCTGTTTGAATGACAGCCTCTTGATCTACGTACAGGTTCCTCATGAGCACAATTAAGTGTTCTGGAATTCCCATTCTTCTCAATGTTATCCATAATTTGTTATGATCCACACAGTTA
>NW_006921966.1:1522074-1527024 GCF_000298275.1 Orycteropus afer afer | reverse complement strand
TTTTTTTGGTACAGTGATTCTGTGTATTCCTTCCATCTTCTGTAAATGATTCTTGCATCATTCAATATTTTGCCCATAGAATCTCTCAAAATTGCAACTTGAGGCTTGAATTATTTTTCTTCAGTTCTTTCAGCTTGAGAAATGCTGAGCATGTTCTTCCCTTTTGGTTTTTTAACTTCAGGTCTTTGCACATTTCATTATAATAACTGATTTTGTCTTCTCAAGCCACTCTTTGAAATCTTTTATTCAGCTCTTTTATCTTGTCATTACTTCCATTTGCTTTAACTACTCTCTGTTCTAAAGCAAGTTTCAGAGTATCTTCTGACATCCATTTTGGTCTTTTCTCCCTTTACTATTTTTAATGACCCTTTGGTTTCTTCATGGATGATGTTCTTGATGTCGTTGCACAACTCATCTGGTTTATGGTCATTGATGTTCAATGCCTCAAATCTATTCTTTGATGGTCTCTAAATTCAGAAGGGATGTAATCATGGTGATATGCTGCCTCTTGTGGACTTCTTTTAATTATCTTCAGCTTTGACTTGAACTCGCATATAAGCACTTGATGGTCTATTCCAGTCAGCTCCTAGCCTTGTTTTGGCTGAAGATACCGAGTTTCTCCATCTCCTCTTTCCATAGATGTAGTCAATCTGATTCATTTATATTCCATCTGGAAAGGCCCCCATGTATAGCCACCTTTTATGTTGTTGAAAAAAAAAGGTATTTGCGATGAATAAGTTGTTATTCTTGGAAAATTCCATCATGCAATCTCCAGTGCCATTTTTATCACCAAGGCCATATTTTCCAACTACCAATGATTCTTCTTTGTTTACCATTTTAGCATTCTATTCACCAGTAATAATCAAAACATCTTGATTGCATGTTTGGCCAATTTCAGACTGTAGAAGTTGATAAAAGTCTTTACTTTCCTCGTCTTTGGCTTTGGGTGCTTTGTGAATAAATTTGAATAATGGTTGTTTTAAGTGGTCTTCCTTGTAAGCCTATAGATATTATCTTATCTCTGACAGCATTGTACTTCAGGATAGATCTTGAAACATTATTTGCAACAATGAATACCACACCACTTCTCTTCAATTTGTAATTCCCAGCATGTCTGATGGAAAATGGCCAAATCTAGTCCATTTCAACTTACTAATGCCTAAGATATCGATCTTTTTGCATTCCATTTCATTTTTGGCAAATTCCAATTTTCCGAGATTCATACTTCATACATTCTTTGTTACAATTAGTGGATATTTGCAGCTGTTTCTTCCAATTTTGCATTGCGCCACATCAGCCTATGCTGCATGTGGTTTTATAAACCATAATATGTAGGAGTCAAAAGCATAATTTTTAACCCATGTTATATGTTATGGTTATTTTCTGAAGACATAAAAATATAATGTGAGACTTAGTTTTTCATGCACAAACTAAAGGCTCTGGCAAGTGCTGGGTTTTAAGATACTAGGTAACACAAGCAGCATTATGTGATTTTGATGCAAATAATTAAGCACTTGACTGCTAGTCGAGAGTTGGCAGTTCAAACCCACCCAGAGTTGCTTCAGAAGACAGGCCTAACAGTCTACTTTCAAAATGTCACAGCCTTTAAATCCTACAGAGTATTTCTACCCTGCACACATGGAGTCACCAAGAGTCAGAATTGACTTGCTGGTAACTAACAACAACTTTGTTGTTGTTGTTATGTGCCATTGAGTCAGACCGTACTCATAGCGACCCCTCCTTGGGTTTCCAAGGTGGTATCACTATGGAAGTAAATTGCCCACCCTTCCTTCCGAGGAGTGGCTGGTGAGTTTGAACTGCCAGCCTTCTGGTTAGCAGTCAAATGCCTTAGGCACTATGCTAGCAGAGCTCCTTACAACAACCTTAGTGATAAAAATAATTCCAAATAATATTACATTTTTAATATTATTCATCCATTTATCCATTCAAGCCTAATATAATTTTTTTCTAAACCTCTGTAGAAAACTAGCATGAGAATTTTAACAAAATAAATTCTTTTACTTTGAGCATTTTATTAATGTTAATATCAACCTTTTTTTTTTTCCATTTATGAAACAGGACTTATCTTTCTTATCTCACTTAGAAGGGCTTTCTGTATCTTGATCAATTGGTCTTTCCTTGTTGGATTATTTTTTGTTTGTTTGTTTGTTTTTTCTTTGATTAAGAATATTAGAGATTCTGAATGAGGAAATACTGAAAACATAATCAGTATCTCAGAAATTGTGAAAATATCTTAATTTAGACAGAATTCGGAGAACAGTAGATAAATACTTTTGCATTTAAATCTACATTTTAAAACACTGTGATATTCAGTTTAATTTTATTTTTCATATAACTCATTATATTGTCTTCTTAGGTATACATAACATGCCAGAACAATTATTATTCTGTGTGTTTAATATTAAAGTCTTTAGGAAAATTTGAACAGAAATGAACTTAAGTGAGTAAATAAGTACTTTTGGGGGGATGACTTGGATTATGACAGTGTCAAAACAAAATTGGTTCAGTAAACATGAGCAGATATGCAAATCAACAAACTAGCTGTTTCCATCAAAGTACATAAACTAACCAAATGAGTGATTTTTCACTTTTAACCATTTATTTTGTCAGTAAATAGAGATATTTACTCTGTGAGCAACAGCCAAAGTTAGATTGTTTGAGTGGTAGTATAGCCCTGAAATAAGGGTTTGGTCTTTGGAACCAGGCAAAATTATATTCAAATACAGACTCTGGATTTACAACTTGTGTTGTTTTGAGCATGTTAGTGTAAAATAGAGATAATTATATTTTGTTGTGAGGCTTGAATGAGACAAGAAAACACTATGGGGCAGTTGTACTCTATCACATCAGGTTGCCATGAGTCAGAATTGACTTTAAAGTACCCAACAACTATGAATTACCATAAACTGAGTGACTTACAAAAACTGTAAAGGATAAAGAATAAAAAGGTAGTCAGATTCAAGGAGAGGAAACCAATTTTCTCTAACCTACAGAGCACCTTGTGTGAATCAGAATATTGTGTCTTCTCTAGGTACATTTAGGCTCGAGAGTGTAACCATGATAACTGGATGTTATTTTTGTTCAAAACCAAAGGCATCCCTTCTTCTAAGCTGCCACAGTCCTGCAACAGAATACACAGTTCAGTGAACCAAGTATAGGTGGGATTACAGCTTTCACTGGCTCCTTCTTCCAGGTGTCCTTAGTGAATAACTTATATAATATACAGCTGTGTCTCAAATTATATGCCAAGTAGGATTGTCAATGAATTTCTTATGGAAAAATACCATCCTTTCCTTGAAGGTAACTAAAACATGTAAATTTAAGGTTCAGAATTTTAGTTGAAGTAAACTTGTCTTAAATAAAGTAGAGTTTTCCTCAAAATTTTCTATTCTGTCTACACTTGATCATGCGACTTACTATAATGTCTTAGTAGATCAACGAAGTACATATAGTTCAAAATTCTGGCATTATTTTAAACCAGAAGACATTGGAGACATATCTGTTAAGGAGGTAGACTGGATATTACAAATTGTGATCACAATCCATCAGTGTACTATGCAATCTCTTCTACATAAATAATTTAAGAGTGAAGGCTGGCAGTTCAAACCCACCAGCCACTCCATGGAAGGAAGGCTGGGCAATCTACTACTGTAGTGATACTGCCTCAGAAACCCAAGGAGCGGTCGCTATGAGTCAGATCCGACTCGATGGCAGTGAGTTTGTTTTTTGTTTGGTTTCAGATATCAAGAGGAGCTCTGGTGGCATAGTGCCTAAGGCATTTGACTGCTAACCAGAGGGCTTGTGATTCAAACCCACCAGGCACTCCTCGGAAGGAAGGTTGGGCAATCTACTTCCATGGTGATATTGCCTAGGAAACCCAAGGAGGGGTCGTTATGAGTCAAAAGTGACTCGAAGGCAATGAGTTTGGTTTGGTTTGTTGAGATATCAAGATATTAGAGTCTATTCTCGGCTGGTCAGAACCCAGACAAGGAAATACTAATAGGGTGATTTTGAATTTTAATTTCAGTCTATTATTTACTAGTTATTTTGCTTTGATTAATTCTCATTACCTCTCTGAGCCATATAAGGTTTTCACATGTAAATAAAGTTAATACTAACTTTGCAGAGTTCTTCTTAGGATTCCATAAGAATCTGTATAAAGAATGGGCACACTGTGGGCACTCAATAAATATCAGCTATGTTGTTAGTGGAGTATATTTTAAAATATCCAGTGTTATTATGTTCCATAATATTCAGCACCAATCAAGTCAGGTTAACCTGAGGATGTCTAGGCTCATTTATACTGTATCAGGACTCTGGGAGGCCTTTCCAACCATTTCTGCATGTTAGTACAAGAGATTCTTTTGTGCTCTTGAAAGAGTTAGTAAAAGATGGAAAATTAAGGGAGCGCTGGTGGAGCAGTTCCTAAGGCATTTGACTGCTAACCTACCAGAGACTCTGGGAAAAAAAGATGGGGCAATCTACTTCCATAAAGATTTACCACCTTGGGAACTCAATGGGGTTCACTATGAGTTGGAATTAACTCAATGGCAGTGAGTTTGGTTTGGTTTTAGAAGAGAAGCAGGAACTCTGGTGGCACAGTGGTTAAGAGCCTGGCTGCTAACTAAAAGGTTGGCAGTTCAAACCCACTAGCTGCTCTGTGGGAGAAAGAAGTGGTAATCTGCTCCAGTAAAGATTTACAGCCTTGGAAACCCCATGGGGCAGTTCTACTTTGTCCTATAGGGTTACTGTGAGTCAGAGTTGACTTAGGGGCAGTGGGCTTTTGAAGAGAAACAGTTGACTATTTAGCCTGGTCAGCATTATATCAATTTGACTCTTTGTCATTAGAAGGGTAAGACATGTGATTGTGTATAAAACTTCAAATGTTATGCATTTGTAGAAACACTAAGAATCTAGAAAATTTCAGCT
>NW_006921966.1:1521287-1521974 GCF_000298275.1 Orycteropus afer afer | reverse complement strand
ATACACTGTGGCCATGCTTCTAGGAACCCTAAGTGTTGCATACACATTATACTGTGTCTTTGTTTCATTCATTTCAGAGTCAGGCAACAAGGAAGTTAAGATATCTGTCCAGGGCTGTGTGTAGTGTCAGTAATAGAACTTGGAACTTTTCCAAGTCAGGCTCCCAGGTAATATAAAAGCTATGTGAGAAATTCCTCTTGCTGGTGTTGGTGCTGTTGCTTATTCTGTTTCTCTTTATATTAACACATCAACTACATTCATTCCCTTTATTACCTGGTTCAATGTTTATATGCTTGTTCTGAACCACTGGTGGCTGTGCTCAGTGATAAACTATGAGAATGTAGAAACTATAATTATGCAACGTCTAATAGTTCCTTTCCTATGTGGACTCTGATAAAGACAAATGGAATTGCCAGTCAGTCCTCCAATGAAGCTGTGATTCCTTAAGTATCCTACAAAACCTACAATGAATGTTGCTATAAAAATCACAATATGAGGGAAGATTGAAGTTTACTTCCAACAAGGAATTGCCTTTGTACTTCGCTTTTTGGGACTACCAATCTCAGGTGATATTGCAAATATCATGATACAATGATTTCTCTCAACAAGCTGGGCAGCTGGATATAGTATTCTTTATGATGAGACTGGTAATCAACTCCATGGTGGAATCTACTGTGAGCAGCTGAG
>NW_006921966.1:1512506-1520812 GCF_000298275.1 Orycteropus afer afer | reverse complement strand
GTGGTATTTTCTTGTCAGAGCACCACAGAGATAACCAGAACAGAATATGGTACCAAGAGAGTGGAGTGCTGCTCTGAGAGATACCTAAAATGTGGAAACAGGAGTGGAGTACATCCTTGACCCAAGGCCCTGGCAAGAGACCTCAGCATGTGGCTTGAGAGATACCAGGAGCAGAGCCAATAGACTGGCATGAGAGATGGCAGGAGTAGAGTTGAGAGAACTGGCATGAGACAGCAACAGCCTTACTAACCCATGGAGGAGAAAGCTGGATGCCATCACGCAGGCAGTTTCCTGGCAGAGTTGGTTGCCTTCGGGCATTAATTGGTAGAAGAAACCAACTAGAAATGGAGTAGAAGGTTGGCCAGCCCACAGAGCAAGAAAACTGAGTGCTTTTGGGGCAGGAAGATTTCTGGTGGAGTGGGTTGCCTTTGGCATTAATTACCAGAAGCAGAGAGACCAAGGAAATAGGAAGCAGAGCTGCCTCAGCCTCAAGGGTAGGACCATGGCCTTTGGGGGTGGAACTACCACAGCTCCCTAAGTTTCAAAGAGACAGACCTTCACCAACATGGTTCTGGAGTGTGGGGCTGCTCATTCATGCGAGCTAATGGGATGGAGTTACAGCTGTTGCCCAAGAGTGAGGGGGTAGAACTGCCATGCCCAAGAGGGAGAGGAATGGGGCCCGCCAAGCCAAAGGAGTGAGGTTACCACTCAGGATCTAGGGGACTGGAGTCACCCAGTGAAGAGATCTGTACAGGTGCTGAATTGACAAGGGGTGGAACTGTGGTGGTTAAGCTTGTGTGTCAACTTGGCTAGGCCTAGTTGAGTGGCTGGACAACTGCATGTAGTATTCCCCATGATGAGACTGGTAATTAACTCCATGGTGGAATGTACTGTTCAAGTCATCCAATTTGTGGTATGTCCTTGTCAGAGCAGCACAGAGGTAACCAGAATAGCTGCTGAGCAAAACAATTTGATGGTCTTGGAAAAGTTAAACATAGAATTAGCATATGACCCAACAAATCCTTTCCCAGGTATACACCCAGGAGACTTGAAAGCAGGAACTCAAATAGGTTCTTATATGTCAGTTTTCATTGCAGTGCTATTCACAATAACCAAAAGATGGAAACAACCCAATTTCCCCATGCATAGATGACTAACCAAACCAAAAACCAAAATAACTGTCATCTAGTTGATTCTGACTCATAGAAGCTCCCTTTGGGTTTCTGAGGCAGTAAATCTTTACTGGAGTAGATTTCCCAGTCTTCCTTCTGTGGAGTGGCTGGTGGGTTTGAACCGCCAACCTTCTGGATAGCAGTCAAATGCCTTAGGCACTATGCCACCAGAGTTCCTTGTACAGATGACTAGATAAACAAAATGTGTTATATTCATACAATGGAATATTATTCAGCCATAGAGAAAAATAAAGTTCTGATAAATGCATGAACTTTGAAAATATTATGCTGAATGAAATAAGTTAGATATGGAGGGAGAAATATTGTATGATTCCACTCATATGGAATATCTAGAACAGACCAATACAGAGACAAAGGTTTGTTCATGGTTACCAGGGTCTAGAGAGAGAACAGAATGGGAGTTATTGCTGAACAGGTATTGAGTTTCAATTTTGGCTGATGCAAAACTTTTGGGAATAAATAGTGGTGATGGTAATTAATGTCACTGAATTATGAGCTTAAAAATAGTTAAAAGGGAAAATTCTTTGTTATATGTATTTTTCCATCATAATTTAAAAACAATGAGAAGAAGCATAGGAAAATCTGGAGATTAAAAGAAAGATAGTATCTCTGTTTTATAGATTGGGTGCCTGACACCCAAATACTGCTTTATCTCTCTAAATCTAGCTTTAGATCACAGAGCTAACCTCCTAGAGGGAGAATCTACTCACTACTATTTATCTTTGAATAAACTTTTACCCTTTTCCAATTGCCATGTAGTTGATATGCCCAGCACAATCACAAACCACTATGTATCTTTTTATCCTTTAATTCTTTTTTGTTCTTTTTCTTTTTTCCCTCTCTTCCCCTCCCATCCCTGGTAACTAACTAAGAAAATTTCCTTCCCTATGTAAACCTTTCCTTTTTTTTAATATAATAACAGACTGATACAATATTTGTCCTTTTGTCTAATTCTTAATGAAAATATGTTCAATAATAAAAAGACAATATTCCTCACAGCTAAAGGCCCTTATGATTTAATGGACATCCAAAGTACAACCTATCTGCCACAGGTTAAATTTCTGTCATTTTTATCTCTATTGCCTTCCTTATCCATTGTTATATTGTTATATTTAAAACTAATGTGAAAGTAGAGAAGAGGAAAAAGGGTAGGAAAAGCCCTGCTTTTTAAAATTTGCTAAATTCCATGGCTGATTTCAAGCTGTCTATGAGACAGTAATGAACACAGAGTTGGGAACAGATGTACACAAATGGCTCTTGAAAGCCAGTTATGAGAGAGCCCCAGAACACCATGGTGAGGGAAGATCAGAATAATAAATTTTCAGGGCTTGCACAGAGAAGGTGAAACATATACTCACTTATTCAAGCATGTACTCAGCATGTGCTATGTACCTGGAACTTTGCTAAGTGTTTTAGTGGAGGCATAGAGATAATAAAGCTATTACATTTGAGTGCATGCTATATTTTTTTGGGAAAAAATAGGCCTATTATGTACCTATTTCATTTTATATTCAAAATCTCCATAAGGTATGCATCTACCATTGCTCTAATTTTTCAGATGGGTAAATCAGTGCTCATTGAGGTGATGTGATTTGCCAAATGATCAAGTGGCTGAATCAGAAGTCTCCCTCATGTCTTAGTGTCTTAAAAGCACTTTCTGTTATACCAAAGTAAAATGGTCAGGAATTTCTTGGCATCAGCGAACTTGCAGTTTACAAATAAACATATTCATAATATAATGTGGCAGCATGAGGGCTACAGACAAGAGACAATTAATGGAGCCTAATGGACATTAGAGGAAGCTTACAAAAAGAAGTGACTGTTGAGTCAATTCATAAGCGCTAGCAGGAGTTGGTTTGCCATATTGATACAAAGAGGGCATTCCTGGCAGAGGAAACAGAATATGCAAACTCATAGAGAGAGTGTAAGACATGTGGAAATTGTAATTCCTTCACTCAAAATATATTTTTTGAGCACCTACTATGTTTAAGTCAGTATTCTGACACCAAATATTTAGCATTGAGCAAAATTTAAGACAATGCCTGGCCTCGTAAAACTTACATTGGGTTGAGGTCAGAGAAAAAACTAACAAATAAGTAAATAAAAATATATCTCACATAGGATAAAAGCTATGAAGAAATAAAACAGGGAAAGTGTATCTAGTGGGTGGTCACAATTTTAAATAAAATAGTCTGTGAAGTGTGTGACATAAGTGAGGCAGTGAAGGCACCCAGGGGGAAAAATTTAAGGAGGCACTCACACTCAAGTGCTGACACTGAGTGAGTCTCAAGATCTGAAAGCGAGTATCCCCTTCAATTTTGTACCTTGAGTGCCTGCCTCCCTTGCCCCATCCTACTCCTCACAAGGTACATGATATTTGAGCCAAGACCAAGCAGATGAGAGAACCAGCCATGCTAACATCTGGAAGAAGATCATTCCAGCAATTTCAAAAGCTCTGAGGCAAACAATTCTGAAAACATAGAGTGACAAAGAAAAAGCCAGAGAGAGATGCAGAGGTCTGAACATGGAGGTTACTGGTTGAATTTTATCTTGAAGACAATAATGAAGGGCCTTAGTTAATGAGTTCTAAATGATCAGGCAAATGATCAGGTTTGACTTTTAAAAATACTGTTGTGTCTGGAGTATGGAGCATGTTATGAAAACAGAGGAGAGAACTATGTAAAAGATATTTAAAATGTAAAATAAATTAGTCACTTGGGAGGAAGTATGTTATTGAGGATAGTGAGATGGACTCAAAAAGAGGAAAAGGGGAGGGGAGCAAAGAAGGCAAATTGGACTTCCTTGAAACGTTTCTGTGGTCAGCCTTAGTCCTCAAATATTCGCATTGTGCAGAGATGAAAAAGATTAGGATTTGCCAACAAAATATCATCTTGGGTGCTATGTAATATCAAGGTGACATTGTTAGTGATTAATCTAAAAGATGCACACATCTTGAGAAATTTCACAGAAGAATGTAGGTTGCACTTCTTATTTAGAATGAAACTTAGATTATTTGTTTTAAATTCAACTTGATCTGCTATCTTTACACTAAGTATGCATTATAGGAAATGAGCCATAGCAGATAGACAAATAGAATATTTTTAACGGAAGTAGAAGCTGTGAAAATATATATAAAAAAAACAAAATTTCTAGAAATAGTGGAAGAACACCTCCTTTTGCTTCTTTATGTGTGTGTGTGTAGCATATAACTTATTTTTGGATGAATAAAGAACAGTCTTCTCTTTCAGTATCCTTTGTACTTTTCAATATCTTGATGCCTGTCTCTTGTCTCTTCAGGATGCCTCTTGATTTCTTGTTAGAAATAACATCATATATATCAAGGGCATTTGGAAACAATTAGTCCAAGGATCTAATGGCCCTTGAGACCAGAAGAAGTAGATGGTGCCCTGCTACCAATGCCAACCTCTTTGGGGGGGGGGGGATCAAAACTGGAGATCCTGGATAGAGCATGAGGAAAAATGTGTGGAACAAAATTTAAAAACACAATAACGACCAGAATTACCAGTAAATGGAGTCTGGTGGAATCCCCAAGACTATGGCACTGGGATACACTTTGGGCCTGTCATAGGATTCACTCCCAAAGACTAGCTCTCAGCCCAATGGTAGAAAGACTTACATGCAGATCATCCAACCCAGGCCAATGCACTCACCTACTGTACAGAGATACATCCCTTGGAGCAATCGGCCATGGGGCACCAGACAGTCAGCATTCACGTGGAGGGAAAGCTGGCAGACAGGAATGCATAGCTAAGAAGGGTGGGGGGGGGTGTCACAGAGAAGGGAAGAGAGGAAAGTGGGTTATGGTTGGGAATGGTAATTGGGGAGTGAAACCAAATGTACATGAACTGTTGAATTTGTAAAACAAATACTGCTCTGTAAATTTGCACCCAAAACACACACATACACACAAAAATATGATATCATATATAGGGCTACACACTAGATTTTATACCAAATATAAATAATGGTGTTATTCAAGCTTATAAGAAAACATTTTTATGATGTTGGATTCCAAAGGGATTGAAATATTTATCAAGAAAGATACAATGCTCTCTTTGGTGGATATTTTATCACAAATTATATTTCAGTCAGAATTGTTAAAAAAAAAAAAAAAGACCTACCTGTATTAGTAAGGTTCTTTGGTTACAAGAATAAGGACTTGCTGCTCTAGCTCTAGCTTAAGCAAAAGAGATAACTTATTGATTCATTTGATATGGTTGTTGTGACAACTCAATGAAAAAGATGCATAAAACATTTGGCTCACTTCCTGCAGTATGGCACATGGTTAATAATTGTTAGTTGTCATTATTAAGGAGCTCTGGTAGTAGAGTGGATAAGAACTTTGGCTCTTAACCTGAAGTTCAGCAGTTCAAAACCACCAGCTTCTCTGTAGAAGGAATATGGGGCAATCTGTAAATATTCATAGCCTCAGAAACCCCATGGGGGTCACTATAACAAGAAATCGACTCGAAGGCAGTGAGGTTTTTTTTTTTTTTTTTTGTATTATTATCAGTATTTATTCAACAAAGAATTACTGATTCTGGACACCATTGCCAGCCACAACAACCGTATTAGATAGATGTTACTATCTTCATTCCATGGACAAGAAACAGCTTGGAGACATTAACTAATTGTCTCAAGTTCACACACCTAGTAAGAGACAGACCTGAGATATAAATTCAAGTTGATTTTAATGGTGCCAACTACCAAAAGAGGCTGGAGTTAGTTGAACTGAGAGTATATTTTTAGAATTTTGTCTTAGGCAGATGAAATTGGAAGTAAGAAAGCACTAATGTACATATGTTCCATAGTTGAGATGAGGATGTTGAAAGAATTCTCCCTAATGGAAGAAAAGGAAAAGGAAGTAACATTTGCTTAATATTTCCTGTTATCAGATACTATGATGTATTCCTTATATTCAATATTTCCTTTAATACCCATATGAATCCTATAAGCCATATATCATCATCACCACTTTACAGATGAGGAAACTGAGGCTTACAATGTTTATCATCAACAAGGCTACACCTCTAATGTGGTAGAGTTGGGATAAAACTAAGTCAGTTGACTCCAGTAAATCATGTTATGTGTACTTTGCTGATGATTATTGACTTATTTATAAAGTAGAAAGTAAGGTCAGATAAATGATTAAAAAATAATCTATACAAAGTGTGTATAGAGTAACATACAGATGAAATCATAGTTTCTGACACATACAGTTTGTAATTATCTGTGTTTTTCTTGTAATCTTTTTTTATTAAAAATGTTATACATATATCTTATAGAAAATTTTAACAACTTAAGAGTATTTTATAGGAATACAATCATCCTACCTCCTATTTTAAAATTTTATTTCCAGTTGATCTTAATATATTTTTTTTAAAAAAAAAGCATATATATAATATTGTTTATCTTACTTTTAAAGTAATAGTATAAAGTTAACATTTTCCCATGCTACTGAAAACTTCTCATAATCATAATTTTAACAATATTGTGATATTTCTTCATACTTAACCTTTTGTGTATTTTTGCACATTTACAGTACTTGCATTTTTTCCTCTTATAAATAATGCTGCAGGAAGCATCTAGACGAGTAAAATGTCAAAATCTGATTATTCTCTTAAACTAGATTCCTAGAAGCAGGGTTATTAGATCACAGTTCTATGAATGTAGGTTTGGATATACTATGTACACAGTAGTGCTGTAAATATGGCTGATATGTCGGAAAAAGAATATTTACCGGGCACTTATATAGTATGCCAAGCTCTGTACTGTTGTTGTTAGGTGCCGTCAAGTCATTTCCGACTCATAGTGACCCCATGCACAGCCAAACGAAACACTACCCGATCCCACGCCAGCTCCACGATCCCTGCTATACTTGAGCCCATCATCGCAGCCACCTTGTCAATCCATCTCATTGAAGGCCTCCCCCTGTTTCGTCGACCCTCCACCCTACGAAGCATGACATCCTTCTCCAGGGAATGGTCCCTTCTGACAACATGGCCAAAATAGGTCAGTAGGTCAAATAGCTCTGTACTAGTCAGTTTCATATAGATTTCTCATTATTCATAAAAGTTGGGAGTAATTTTATATACATTAGGTTAAAGCTGTAGAAACTAAAGCTCAGAAGTGTTACATTCATTACTCAAAATCATATGAGTGGAAAAATAGTATGTTACCAAAAGGCACAACTCTACTGAAATACGGAAGAAATGTATTCTGTCTTCACTGTTAAGATATTTTATTCACTTACTTGTCTTTCCTGTGAGGAGAACAATTTATATCTTAGGCAGGATGCCATTTTCTTTAAGTATATTCAGTATATAGAAAAACTATAACCCCAGTATGCTTTCCTTCTATGTCTCTCATCTTACATGTCTGATTTTGTGGGTAGGTTTTTGTTTTTGTTTTTCAAAATATTGCTAGAATTTTAAGTAGTCTAGGAATTGTTACTTTACAAACAAGGTTAGAAGGAACATCCTTACACACCTGTCCTTGTACACTCTTTTAAGACTAGAGATTCCTAGATTATAACTGTTGAGTCAAAGGGAATACACATTTTAAGTTAGGATGAAAATGGCTTGATTTCCTTCTAAAAATATATACCCCACCAAGAGTGTGAATATCCTCTTTGGTCTATGCTGTACCCAAGCATTCAAAAGCTAATTTTGTTTTATTTTTGTCATTCTTATGAGGGAAATTGTGCTGCAATAAACTTTGAGATTTTTATATAAAAATTTATTGCTGCTTCAATTTTCAGTTCAAAATTTGGCCTCTTCTGAAATCCCATTTACTGAGTTCTCAAATTCCATAAATTGGTAACCTTCCCTTTGAGAATACTTCAAAATTAATAATAATATCTAGTCAGCAATGTTTTATACTTCCTCGTGTCTCAGTCTAATTACTTCATTAAGTTAAAAAATTATTCAAAATCACATGTGAATCAAAGGAGCTTCAATACTTTATGGCTAATAACTTCTCACATTTTATCTCTCATCTCCTCTGGGAACTTGTTCTATCAATTATCTGCTATTTTTTTTTCTTTTTATATACTCAACCTTTACCTCTCCACTAACTCCTACAGTTTTAATA
>NW_006921966.1:1510978-1512406 GCF_000298275.1 Orycteropus afer afer | reverse complement strand
TTTTTTATTGTTATTTGGGTGAAAGTTTACAGAGCAAATTCATTTTCCATAAAGCAGTTCACACACATTTTGTCTCATGTCATTGATTGCAATTTCTCACAGTGTAACAGCTCTCTTCCCATTTCCTCCCCATAGTTACCTCCTCCCCATGTCCTTCCCTCCCATACACTCCTTTTCCCTGTGCATACACTGCCCTTCTGTTCTTCCACGACTGATCTCTCCAAGGAATGTGTCTACCTGATGCAAATGTTCAACCCACATGCCTGTCTATTATTTGGCTGGGAGCCACAGGAGTGAGTTCAATTCCAGACCTGTAGGGCAGCTAGCAGCCATATTTTCAGGGGTTTCACCAGGGTCTATCAGACAAGCAAACCTAGTCTTTTGTTTGTTTGTTTTTTAATGATTTTGAGTTTTGTTCAAGGTTGTTCTCCCTCTCTATCCAGGATCTCCTACACAGAAGCCCCCCTGAGTGGTGGACAGTGGAAGCTGGGCACCATCTAGTTCTTCTGGTCTTATGGTCCTATAGGCTGAAGATTGTGTAGACTACCAGTCCCCTAATTGTTTCCATGAGTCTCTGGTTTTCCTCATTATTCTTTGCTCTGGATGAGGAGAAACCCATTGCCACATCCAGATGGCTGCTTGCAAACTTTTAAGATCCCAGTCGCTACTCAACAAAGTAGGATGTGGAAAAATATTTTTGTGTAGTATGTTATGCCAATGAGCTTGATGTCTCCTGTGACCATGGTCCCGAGCCGACAGGTCCAACTACTCACTCCCTCCCGGTAGCAGGCTGTGGCTGAGAAGTCACCACAACCTTGTCCCTTGTCAACTCTACCTGGGAATTCTTACAGAACATATAACTATTCTTGTAGAAAGGTTGTCAGCCAACCTGATACATGGTCTTGGGCACACACCCCCTTCACAGACATACCTAATAGCTCAGCCTGTTCACCCATCTATCCACCCGTATATCCATGTTTGCCTTCACTGATGATGCAGTAGTGTATGTGCAAAAGTATTCATATTTATTGTCTGCATCTACCATGTACCTCTTTATATCTCTCTCTTCCTCAATCCCACTGTGTTGACCACTTGCATTTAGTACATTGCCCTTCCCTTCACCCAAATCACTACGCCTGTCTACCTGTCTCACCTCACCTCTCACCACAAGTAACCAAAAAAATAAAGTTTCATTCCATTTATAAACCTTTCCTTGGCTTTTTAAAATAGTGGTCTAATACAATATTTGTCCTTCTGTAATTAACTTATTTCGTGCAACACAATGTCCTATGAGTTCACCCATATTATGTGGTGTTTTGCAGAAGGAGCTCTGGTAGCATAGTGGCTAAAAGCACTTGACTGCTACCAGAAGGCTGGCGGTTCAAACCTACCAGCCACTCCTCGGAAGGAAGGTTGGGCAATCCTACT
>NW_006921966.1:1508023-1509947 GCF_000298275.1 Orycteropus afer afer | reverse complement strand
ATTTGCCCCTGTGTTTTCCTTGAGGAACTTTATAGTTTTAGGTTTCACATTTAACTCTTTGATCCTACTGGAGTTAGTTTTTGTGTATGGTTTGAAGTACAGATCTTGTTTCATTTTTCTGCAAATGGATATCCAGTTTTTCCAGCACCATTTGTTAAATAATCTCTTTCCCATTTAACGGATTTCAGCCCTTTGTCAAAGATCTGCTGACCATAGGTCTATGGATCTATTTCTGGGTTCTCAAGTCTATTCCACTGGTCTAAGTGTCTGTCATTGTACCAAAACCAGGCTGTTTTGACTACTGTGGCTATATAGTAGGTTTTGAGATCTGGAAGTGTGAAACCTCCTACTTCCTTCTTCTTCTTCAATACTGCTTTGCTTATCTGAGGTCTGTTTCCTTTCCATATAAAATTAGTGATTGTTTTTCCATATCCTTAAAGAATGTTGATGGGATCTGCGTTGGGATTGCATTGAATGTATAGATTGTTTTGCGTAGTATTGACATTTTCACAACATTTAATATTCCTATCCACTAGCATGGTATGTTCTTCCATTTATGTAGGTCTCTTATGGTTTCTTGAAGTAGTATTTCATAGTTTTCTTTGTACAGGTCTTTTTTGTCTCTGGTAAGATTTATTCCCAAGTATTTTATTTTTCTGGAACCTATTGTAAATGATATTTATTTATTTATTTATTTTCAACAATTTCTTTTCTGGTGTACAGGAATCCAACAGATTTTTGGAGGTTGAGCTTGTATCCTGCAATTATGCTAAATTTTTCTATTAAGTTCCACTATTTTTTTGCTGAGTCTCTTGGGTTTTCTATGTATAAGATCATATGATTAGCAAATAGAGATAGCTTTACTTTTTCTTTACCAATTTGGATGGCTTTGTTTTCCCTTTCTTGCCTTATTGCCCTGGCTAGGACTTCCAATTCAATATTGAATAGAAGTGGTGATAGAGGGCATCCTTGTTTGGTTCCTGTTCGCAAGGGTAATGATTTCAGTCTCTCTCCATTGAGAATTATGTTGGCTGTTGGTTTTGCAGCTATGCCCTTGATTATGTTGAGGAATGTCCCTTCTATTATTTTGCTGAGAGTTTGATCAGGAATGGTTATTGGATTTTATCAAATGCATTTTCTGCATCAATTGATATAATCGTGTGGTTCTTTTCCTTTGTTTTATTTATGTGGTGGATGATGTTGATTGTTTTTCTAATGTTGAACCATCCTTGCATATCTGATATGAACCCTACTTGGTCATAATGTTGGGTTTTTTAAATTATTTTATTTTTTATGTGCTGTTGGAGTCAGTTGGCTAGGATTTTGTTGAATATTTTTACATCTATATTCATGAGGAATATTGGTCTGTAGTTTTTCTTGTGAGTGATGTCTTTGCCTGGTTTGGGTATCAAGGTCATGCTTCTTTCATAAAATGAACTTGGAAGGAGTCCATCCTTTTCTATGTTCTGGAATAGTTAGAGTAGGATTGGTGTCAATTCTTCTCTGAATCTTTGGTGGAATTCTCTGGTGAAATATTCTGGGTCAGGAGGTTTTTTTTTGTTGTTGTTGTTGGTAATTTCTTCTTTGGTTATGGATCTGTTCAACTTTTCCACTTCAGGCCATGTTATTTTGGGTAAGTAGTATGTTTCTAGAAATCTGTCTATTTCTTCTAGATTTTCAAATTTGTTGAAGTAGAGTTATTCATAGTATCCCTATATCCTTGTTATTTCAGTTGGTTCTGTTGTGATGTGGCCCATTTCATTTATTTGTGTTATTTGTATTATCTCCCTCTTTTCCTTTGTTAAATTTGCCAGTTGTTTGTCAATTTTATTAAAATTTTCAAAAAACCAACTTCTTTTCTTGTAGATTTTTTTCTATTGTCTTTTCTGTTTCATTTATTTCTGCCTGAAGCTTTATTATTTCT
>NW_006921966.1:1506012-1507160 GCF_000298275.1 Orycteropus afer afer | reverse complement strand
AGTCCAATCGACTTGATAGCAGTGAGGTTTGTGTGTGTGTGTGTTTGTTTGTTTTTTGTTTTTCTTTGTCTCTTATGGTCATTTATGTCTTAAAATCTATTTTATCAGAAATTAATATTGCCACTCTTGCTCTTTTTTGATTCCCATTTGTTTAATATGTCTTTTGCTAACCTTTAATTTTTAGTCGATTTTTGTCTTTGTCTCTAAGGTGTGTCTCTCGTAGATAGCATGTTGATGGGTTATGTTTTCTTATCCAGTCTGCAACTCTCTGTCTTTTAACTGGTGCAATTAATTCATTGACATTCAGTGTAATTATTGACAGATATGAATTTGTTGCTGTCATTTTGTTATGTGTCTTTTCATGGTTTGCTGACTTCTTTGTTCCATATAATTTTCTGTGCTGAGCTCATTTTGTTTATGAATCTTATTATCATTCTCTTCCTTGTTATTGTTATAGCAAATATGCTATATATTTGTGCTTGTCCTCTTTTTTATTGTGATGAGAAGGTTTTTCATTTTTCTTTGAGGTTACCCTGTGATTTATAATTTTATCCCTGAGTTTAGAACAGTACATTCTATCTTGCAGTTGTCTTGACTTCCTCACCATTTAGAAGTTCTAAAACTACACTTTTTTTTCCTTATTTGTATTTGATAGTGGTCTTCATTTGCCAATTGATGTCTCTGGTTCCCTGTTTACAATCATGTAGGCTTATTTTACTTTGGATTCTTCTATAACTAGGTTGGTTTCTGGGTTATTTCATCATGGGTTAAATAGTCAGTTGTTGTTTATTGTTGTCGGTTCTCTTCCCAAAGGACTCCCTTTAGCATCTCTTGTAAGGTTGGTCTGGTTTTAACAAATTCCCTTAATTACTGCCTATCTGGAAATGTCCTAATTTCATTATCATGTTTGAGGAATAATTTTGCTGGGTATATAATTCTTGGCTGGAAATTTTTCTCTTTCAGGGTTTTATATACACCATTCCATTGCCTTCTCATCTGCTTGGTTTCTGCTGAGAAATCAGAGTTTATTGGTTGCCCTGTGTAGGTAACTTTTCATTTTTGCCATGTTGCTTTCAGAATTCTTTCTTTTTCTTTGTTTTGGTGAGTTTGATGATGATATGTCTTGGTGATTTTCTTTTGGGGTCTAT
>NW_006921966.1:1501640-1505709 GCF_000298275.1 Orycteropus afer afer | reverse complement strand
CATTTATTTTGTCATTTTGTTCTTGTATTTTCTTCTGAAATTGTTCTAGGGTTTTGTCTGTGTTTTCCTTAATTTTGTCAGTGTTTTCCTTAATCTGTCTGTCAATCCATTGATGGCACCTAAATATAATTCTTTTTAATTCCTTATCAGGTAGTTCCATTGCTGCTTCTTCCTCAGGGATGCATTCTGGGTCTGTATCATGGTCCCTTGTTTCTACTGCTTTATCTTGCTTCTTGGTGTGGACTGTGATTGTCTCCAAGACATTGTGGCATTGTATTTATATTTAATTAGTGATTGTATGTTGGAGTGATTCACCCGAGATTTTTGTTTTCTTTGAATGTATCTGAGTAAGCAGGGTACTGTGATCCTCTATTCACTAGTTGACAGCACTTACGTATTCACCACTTGTCTCCTGGCAGGTGTGATGGAGAATGAGAGTGGCTGCACAGATCTCTGTTAACTGTTTGTAAGGAGTAATTAATGATCAGTCAAGCTCATATTGGCTGTTGTGTATCATTGGCCAGTTGGTGCAGAAGCAAGTGGTGGCCTTCACTCAGTAAGAGGACTTGCAAAAGGTGAGGGTATGATTGGGTTGTATGGGCATGGTTGTTATCTCCCACTCAGTTAGACAAAAACTACACTAGAAAAACCACCAAAGAAGTCAAAGCAAGAGGACAAAAAACACACTGCATAACACACAGGAGAAATCACAAAAAAAGAGGAAAGGCAATAAATGAGATGAAGTATTTTAAAAAAATACTTTAAAGACACAGAAGAAATAGAAATACAAAAAGAGAAAAAGAATAACAATATCGGGGGAAGGGAGAGTAAGGGAAAAGAGGTAGAGTAAGAGAATAATGAAGAAAAAAATGGAAAAAATATAATAAGAAAATCAAGGGATGAGGAGACTCACAAGAAAAAAATGGGAACCAGGAAAAGGGAAGAGAGAAAAAGACAAAAACTAGAACCTAGGAATGGAAGAAGAAAGAATAAATATGAAGAAGAAGGAGGAGGAGAAGGAGAAGAAGAAAAGAAGAAGAATTTCAAAACCTACAAACAAAAAACAAAACAAAGAAACTAATCTGGGAGGGAGGCTTAGCAGGGCACCCAGTCTCCATCATAGCACACAGACGGGGATGGAATTCCTGTCAACACAGAAGGTGGGTAGGGTTAAGGGATGGCTTTACGAAGAGGGTGTGGGGTATAAGAGTAACAAGGGGAATATTACACCTTTCCAGTCCTCAGCTTTCAATATGCCCATGCTCTCCTCAGAAACTGGAGCCTATTTTTAGGTCCATGGAATCTGAGAGAATGCTGCCGCTTTAAATATCCAAAATATTTGAACCACTTGTAAACATTCAAAATGGCTGCACCCTCTGGACAGTCAAAAGTCCATAGCTCAGTTTGTCTCCTTCTTTGCTGTTTCCCTTTTTAGTCATTAACTACTAGTATAGTCCTCCATGCAGACCTTGGTGAGCACAGCTGATTTTTAGGTTAATTCTTAGGTCCTAATACCACTTGGAAATATCCAAATTGTCCATGCCATCAAGATCACCAAGAGTTTGCAACTCCGTTTGTCTCCTTATTCACTGTTTTCATGAAGGTTTTTCTACTAGTTGGAGTTTAGTCCACTTCTGTATCATTCCTCTCAAAGCTCAGAGCTCTTGGATTATCTTCTGTATCTGTGTCAACTGGTTTCTCTTTTCTGTATTGAAGAAGCTCTGTGTGGGTTGTCTGCCTATTCCACCATATTATCAGAACCCATACACATATTTTTTAGTTCCTCACTTTCCATTCACTTTTCAACCCACAGGAATCTCACTTCCACCCCCAAAACTATACTGTAAACTTCTCTTGGAAAAGTTTTCAGTAATTGTTATATTGCCAAAGTGAACAGTTAATATTCCTTATCTAACTAAATTTTATTCTCTGCACTCTTATTTTCATTAACACTTCATTTCCTCATTTCTTCTTATATCTTTCATCTAATATAGTTCCATCAGTTTCTTTAATCTCGTCTTTAGCCACTATATTTCCCTAAAGCTCCATACTTGGCAATGCTTTTCTCTTTCAGTCTTATTGACTTCCATAGTTTTAATGAGAATCTGAACAGATAAATCCTAAATCTTTATCTTCAGCCCTAATCTTTCTCTTGAACTCAAATCTGTATAAATATTGCCTGCTACAGTTCCCTCAAATTCCTAATATCCAAAATTGAAATTTTCATATCACCCTTAAATTTATTCCTCCTCCTGCATTCTGAACAATTGTTAATGGCATCAACATCCACTTGGTTAGATATCCAATTACTCTCCAAATCTGTTTTTCCTTCATAGTGTATTGTAAATTTCTCTCATCCTCAATTCCATTGGTATAATTCAGATCTTTCTCACATTATAAAAATCTACTAATCACTTTCTCTGCCTCCTCTCCCATCCAGTTATCACACATCATCCATAGTAATATATTGTTTGTAGGTGCCATCGTGTCAGCTCTGACTCATAGTGACCCAATGTATAACAAAAGGAAACACTATGCTATCCTGAGCTATCCTCACAGTCCTTGTTATGTTTGAACTCATCATTGCAGCCTGTTTCAATCCATCTCCTTGAAGGTCATCCCCTTTTTCACTGGCCCTCTACTTTACCAAGCATGCTATCTTTCTCCAGCATCATATCTTTCTGACAACATGACCAAAGTAGGTGAGCTGAAATCTGGCCATTCTCACTTCCAAGGAGAATTCCAGCTGCACTTCTTCCAGGACTGATTTGTTCATTTTTTTCTGGCAGTCCATGGCATTTTCAGTACTCTCTGCTAACACCACAATTCAAAGGCATCAACTCTTTTTCTATCTTCCTGATTCGTTGTACAGCTTTCACATGCATATGAGGCAATTGAAATTACCATGGGTTGGGTTAGGCATACCATAGTCTTAACATTGACATCTTTGCTCCTTAACATTTTAATAAAATCTTTTACAGCCAATTTGGCCAGTGCAATACGATGTCTGATTTCCTGACTGTTGTTTCCATGGGCATAGATTGTGGATCTATGTAAAATAAAGTCCCTGCAACTTCAGTTGTGAGAATTTTTGTTTTGTTTACATTGAGATGTAACCCCTACTTAAGACTTTTGTCTTTGATTTTCATCAGCAAGTGCTTCAAGTCATCTTTGCTTTCAGCAAGCTAGATTGTGTCATCTGCATATCACAGGTTGTTACTGAGTCTTCCTCAAATACTGATGTCACATTCTTCTTCATATAGTTCAGCTTCTTGGATTATTTGTTCAGCATACAGATTGAATGTGCATGGTGAAAGGATACACATGACACACACCTTTCGTGCTGTTAAACCATGCAGTATCCTCTAATTCTGTTCAAATGACACCCTCTGGGTCTATGCACAAGTTCCTTATGAGCATAATTAAGTGTTCCGGAATTCCCATTCTTCTCAACGTTATCCATATTTTTTTAATGATTCATGAAGTTGAATGCCTTTGCATAGTCAATAAAACATGAGCAGACATATTTCAGGTATTATTTGCTTTCAGCCAAGATCCTATCTGATGTCAGCAATGACATTCCCTATTCCAAGTCTTCTTCTGAATCCAGTTTGATTATCTGGAAATTCTCTGTCAAAATATTGCAACTGTTTTAAATTATTTTCAGTAAAATTTTACTTTTATGTGATATTATTGAGTACAAAACAGGTTATACTGCTCCCTTTAATATAATGTTTCTTTACTCACCTATTGTTTACAAAATAAAGCCCCATATCCTTTCATTGTTTTTAGATGCTGTTCAAGACCTAGTTCCTCTATGTTTTTCAATCCATTCCCCATCCCTCCCTGTCTCACTCTTGATGATCTAGCAATATCCAAATGCTCATACTACTTCCTTTCCCTATGAATGTGCTTCAGGCCATTCAGTTAGCTTTCGGTTAACTCTTACTCATGTTTCAAGACTCAGCTAAGATAACAGTTACTTCAGATTGCTTTCCCTGAACCTCCAGATCAAGCAGAAGTGTCCATTTCTGTGTTCTCCTAGGAATACATATACAGTGTATATATA
>NW_006921966.1:1500528-1501420 GCF_000298275.1 Orycteropus afer afer | reverse complement strand
TTAGTGTTTGAAAAACTAGGTACAGCAGTTTGAATTAGGGATTTTGGTGCTCTGAACAGCTCACTGAATCAGAGTGCACCAAACACAGAAGAGAAGAATTAGAGGAAAGGCACAGGGAGATTATTTAAGGAAGATCTACCCAGCGGAGGATGGACAGGCAGCTGAGAGAGGCCATTGGAAACCTCCCTGGGGCAGTCACTGACTGGCAGGTGAGGGCAGCCACCTGAGATCTCCATGAGTCAAGGAAGAAGACACCCTATATCAGTATACTAGTGACCACACCAACATTCCAGCAAACATCCCAAGGATCTACCTTCAGTACCTGATTTTATAGGTAACTTGGGTTGGCTAGGTGCAAAAGGGCATGTGTAGCACCACTGAAACCCGAGTGGAGAGCTCACTGATGCTCCAGGAGGTGAGCTTGCTCCCCCCTCAGCAGGTCACTGAGTGGGCTTGGGTCATCTTGGGAGACATTGAGAAGTCTGTGCTTGTCTTTGTCACTGATTTCAGGAGCACAGATTACTATCAGGCACTCTCCCGACTCCAGCACCGCTGAAATCACACCCATCTTTCATGCCACAGGTGGGTGGTATCACAGACAAACCCCTGAGCCATTTTCGATCTGGGCGGATTGTGCCAGCGCAGCGGGCAGACTGGGTGGAGAGAGAGGAATCTGAAGCTGAGTGCAGCCCCGGGAATGCCTCAGATCGGCTTTTTGGTGCCTAGTGGCCTCGGAAGTAGGGTCTTTGAGTGTGCCTGAGCCAGGCAGAAAGTGGCAACTTTCTAACAACAAGAATCTTTCCTGAAATTGAGCTGCAGACTTGTAAATAACAGTATGTCATCGATAACAGCCCAGACAAAGCCCTAAAAACTGACCTTAGCAACACCAAGC
>NW_006921966.1:1498119-1499878 GCF_000298275.1 Orycteropus afer afer | reverse complement strand
CTATTGAAACGCAAACCATGAGCACCAAAATGACAGAATTACACAATACAGTAGAAGCTCAAAAGAGCAGATTAGAACTGGCTTTAGAACGCATATCCCAACTAGAAGACAAATCCCTGGACACTAGCCTGTATGAAGAAAAATCAGAACAAAGATTTAAGAGAAATGAAGAGAGCCTAAGAATTTTATGTGATGACATGAGATGAAACAGTATAAGACTCAATGGAATTCCAGAACAAGAAGGGCAAAAAAGTCCACTGAGAAAATTGTGGAAGACCTGCTAGCAGAAAACTTGCCCCATATCATGAAGGAAGAAAAGATATTTGTTAAAGAAGCTCATAGAACCCCATGCAAGATAGACCCCAAAAGAAAGACACCAAGGCATATTATAATCAAACTTTCCAAAACCAAAGAGAAAGAAAAAAATTTGAGACCTGCCTGAGAAAAAAAAGAAATATTACTTATAATAATCAAACAGTTAAGCTGAGCTCCAATTACTTAGCAGAAATCATGCAGGAAAGAAGCAATGGGACGGCATATATACAACTCTGAAAAAAAAAAAAAAACTTCCAATCAAGAATCCTATATCCAGCCAAATTATCCATAAAATATGAGGACAAAATCAAGGCATTCTCAGATAAACAGAAATTAAGAGACTTTTTGAAAACCAGACCAACTCTACAAGAAATGCTTAAGGAAGTCCTACCAATAGAGAATCCACAACAGAGATCAGCAAAGCCAGGATATGTGACATCAACTCTAAAACCAAATCAGAAATAGATATTCATAATAAGACCATAAAACATTCTACCTTAAAAACCAAAGAACTCAAGCAGCACACAACAACAGCAACTACACTATCAGAGGGAATAATTCTTCTAGGTACAGACCCTCAAATGGAGAGGAAAACACGACAATGTCTTTGTAGCACACACTGTTCTAAAAATGTACAGGCAACAATATATTCCAAGGTAACCACAGAGAAGAGTAACAATTCTTCTAAGCAAATCCAGAAGGAAGGAAAACATATGGGCTTAATAAACACAAAACCAACTATAAAGAAGAAAAGGGAGAAAGCATTAGCCAACAAACTGAACTCAGCACAGAAATATACATGGACCAAGGAATCACCAACGACACGACAAAAAACCACAATAGAATGACGCCAATCATTCATACCTATCACTAATTACACCCAATGTGAATGGACTAAATGCACCTATCAAGAGAAAGAGAGTGGAAGCCTGGATAAGAAAAGAAGACCCATTGATACGATGCCTACAAGAGACACACCTTAGACACAAAGATAAAAAAAAATTAAGAGTTAAAGGATGGAAAAGAATATACCAAGCCAATGGAAACCAAAAAAGGGCAGGGGTAGCAATTATGATTTCTGATAAAATAGACATTAAGGTGCAAAACATCTTAAGAGACAAAAAAGAGGTTACTATAATAAATATTTATGTGCCCAATGAAAATGCTCCAAAATACGTGAAGCAAATATTAACTGAATTAAAAGGAATGATAAACAACTCTACATTAGTAGTGAGAGACTTTACACACCACTTTCAAGGAGAGACAGGTCAACAGGAAAGAAGCTCAGCAAAGATACAGAAGAACTTAACAACATAATTGACCAACTGGAACTCATAGACATATGTAGAGTACTTCACCCAACAAAAACACAATTTACATTCTTTTCCAGTGCACATGGATCCTTCTCCAGAATAGACCATATGCTAGGACATAAAACAAGCCT
>NW_006921966.1:1495004-1496404 GCF_000298275.1 Orycteropus afer afer | reverse complement strand
GATGATTCAACATCAGAAAATCAATCAATGTAATCCACCACATAAACAAAACAAAGGAAAAGGACCATATGATTATATCAATTGATGCAGAAAAGGCATTTGATAAAATCCAACATCCATTCCTGTTTAAAACTCTCAGCAAAATAGGGATAGAAGGGAAATTCCTCAACATAATAAAGGGTATATATGCAAGGCCAATGGCCAACATCGTTATTAATGGAGAAAGACTCAAGGCATTCCCCTTATGAATGGGAACCAGACAGGGATGCCCTCTATCACCACTGCTATTTAACATTGTATTGGAAGTCCTGGCCAGGGCAATAAGGCAAGAACGAGAAGTAAAAGGCATACATATTGGCAAAGAGGAATTAAAAGTATCTCTATTTGCAGATGATATGATCCTATACATAGAAAACCCAAGGGACTTAATTAAAAAAAAAATCTACTGGAACTAATAGAGAAGTTCAGCAAAGTGGCAGGAGACAAGGTCAACATCCAAAAATCACTTGGATTCCTCTACACCAACAAAGAATCCTCTGACAAAGAAATAAGGGAAACAGTACCATTTACAATAGCTACTACAAAGATAAAATACTAGGAATAAACCTGACCAGAGACACAAAAGACCTATACAGAGAAAACTATAAAACACTATTACAAGAGACAACAAGAGCACTACACAAATGGAAGAACCTACCTTGTTCATGGATGGGTGGACTAAACATTGTGAAAATGTCAATACTACCTAAAGCAAGGTATACATTTAATGCAATCCCAATCCAGATTTCACCAAAATTTTTTAAGGACATGGAAAAGCTAATTACTAATTTCATATGGAAAGGAAAGAGACCTTGGATAAGCAGAGCACTTCTCAAGAAGAAAAACAAAGTGGGAGGTCTCACACTCCCAGATCTTAAGAACTACTATATAGCCACAGTAGACAAAACAGCATGGTATTGCTACAATGATAGACAGATAGACCAATGGAACAGAATCGAAAACTCAGACATACACCCATCCATCTATGGATAACTGATTTTCAACAAAGGCCTAAAGCCCATTAAATGGGGAAAGGATAGCCTCTTTAACAAACGGTGCCTGCAAAACTGTTATCCACCTGTAGAAAAATGAAACAAGACCCGTACATCACCCTATACACAAAAACAAGCTCAAGCTGGATCAAAGACTTAAATGTAAAACCCAAAACTATAAAATACATCAAAGATAAAATAGGGGCAAATCTAGGAGCCCTAATTTATGGCATAAATAGACTGTCAAGCATAACCCAGAATGTGCAGGAGATAGAAGAGAAGCTACATGACTGGGACCTTTAAAAAATTAAATTCTTGTGTGTATTGAAAGATTTCATCAAAAGGGTAAAAAGAAAACCTACAGATTGG
>NW_006921966.1:1489485-1494659 GCF_000298275.1 Orycteropus afer afer | reverse complement strand
GGGGTTGTGGAGAGATTGGAACTCTTGTGCACTGCTGGTGGGATTGTAAAATGGTACAACCATTGTGGCAAACGGTATGATGTTTCCTTAAAAACTGAAAATAGAAGTACCACTTGACCCAGCAATTCCATTACTAGGAATATATCCTAAAGAAGTGAGAGATAGCTCATGAACAGACATATGTACAGCTATGTTCATTGCAGCACAATTCACCATAGCAAAGAGATGGAAACAACCTAAATGCCCATCAACAGATGAGTGAATAACCCAATTATGGTATATCCACACAATGGAATACTATGCCATATTAAAGAACAATGAGGGGTATGTGAATCATCTCACAACATGGATGAACCTGGAGGAAATTATGCTGAGTGAAATAAGTCAATCGCAGAAGGACAAGTACTGTATGAGCCAATTACTGTAAAAAGACAGAAGGGTTTGCTTGGGAAAGGGAACTCACCTAGTAGTTTATGGGATGGGGAGGAAAAGGGAGGGATTAATGTAGGGCTAGTTGGGGCTTACACGCTGACATGGGTGGGGGAGGGATATATGGGAAGGATATATGGCCACCATGATAACATTGGGAAATGAGAGGACACAGAACTGTGCACATAAGAGATAGACGACAGATGCTAAAACCAACCAATGTGTACACAATACCACATTGCCATTAACACCAAACACTAGGCTATACAGATAAACACATAAACACCTGAGATGATCAGACAGGGGTCAGTGAATAGAGGTACACTCTAGATCAGGGATAAACTCAGCTGAGGCTAATCTTGTGAAGACACAAGTGACACAAAATAACTGCAGTCCTTACAGAAACAATAGAAGATAGACACAGAGTAATACCTCACAGACATTCCAACACTATGGGAGAGAGATCCAATAGAACTACTACCTCAGGACCATAGTACTGGGGTACACCAGACTCAATAGCCACAACAAAATGCATAAAAGCATTGCTCCACATCCTACATTGGTGAGTAGTGACTGGGGTCTTAAAAGCTTTCAAACAGCCATCTAAAATGCAGCTAATGGTCTCCTAGTGTCACAAGTGAAGAACGCACAAAAAAAGGGGGGGCATTTAGAAGCAATCAACCCTAGGACACGATGGCCCTCGAGACCAGAAGAACTGGATGGTGCCCAGCTACCAATATTCTGGAAAGGATCAAATCTCGAGATCCTGGATAGAGTGGGAGGAAAAACGTGGAACAAAATCTAAAAACTCAATAATGACCAGAATTACTGATCAGATGAAGTCTGGTGAGACTCCCAATACTATGGCCCTGAAATACATTCCGTGCCTGGAATAAAACTCACCCCCAGGGGCAGGCTCTCAGCCCAATGGTTAGTGAAGTGTACAGGCAGACCACTCAACCCAGGATGCTGCACCCACACATTCAATGGTAGTACAACCCCTAAAGCAATAGACCATGGGACACCAAAGGACCAACATTCAAACTGAGGCAATGCAGGACAAACAGGAGTGAATTATGAGGGGCACTGGATTAGGTTTGGACATGGCGAATGGGGGATGAAACTAAATGTACGCGTGACTTTGAATGTAAAACAAGCTCTATATATATATATATATAAAATATGTGTATATATATATATATAAATGCATATATTTCAATTCATTCTCTTGTCTATTGTCTCACAAATTTTTTGAAAATGTCTTGCCTGTCTTGCTTATATTATCTTTGCTGGATTGTTCCTGACCCATTTTAAAGATGGAAATATTCTTTTGTTAACTCTTTTTGATGGGAAGAGTGGAAATGAATCTTAGAAGAAAACAAGGTGCTGGCATATCTGAATAGGATGACTTAAGATGTAAATTGAAATTCCTTTTAAATTAAGCTAAGATTTTCACTTCTACATTACTAAGGAAAACCATTCAGTATTTTTTTAAGTGTTGCTGTTTGAATAACAAAGAAGACAAGAATCAGAATTTTTAACCTAGATAAAGAATATTTCTGCAGCTGGCCTCAGAAAAGAGGCCTTAATTAAGAGAAGGCTAGGAAATAGAACTGGTAAGGTTAAATGAAATTAGAAACTATAAACAATAGCCAAGATACACACACACATACACACACACAAGTGCAAACACACATTTTGTTTTGGTTACCTAGTGCCACTCTGACAGGAATATAGCACAGACGGGATGGCTTTAACAAACAGGAGTTTATTCTCTTACAGTTTTGGAGGCTAGAAGTCTGAGTTCAAAGTGCTGGGCTCTGGAGGCTGGGTGAAAGCCTGTCAACCTTGGGCTTCAGCTCAGCCTCCTGCTCCTGGCCCATTGAAGCTGGAGGTTTCTTTCCTCAGGCAGCTGCTGAGGCTGACAAACCCAAGGTGGACAAGTAAAAAGGCACAGTCCCAATGTTACCAAACCACATGGCAGGCCATTAATTCAAGTCCATTGAAACTCCCAAGATTGGCAGGGCATGGCAGGCTGCTGAATAATGACTTGGCTTCCTGTAGCATTTAAGCATGCCAAAAAGCTGGAGACCTTCCTCAAAGTTGCTTCTTATATACTAGAAGCAGACCACATCCCTAAAGCAGCTACTCAGCAGCTCCAATAGATTCCATCATGGATTTAATTACCAATCTCATCATGGACAATATCTATATCCAGCTGCCCAGCCACTCAGCCAGGCCCAGCCAAGATCACACACAAACTTAACTACCACACATATCAAAACTTTCTTTTTCATCTTTACTCCCAAATTAAATTTCACTTTTTGAAAGTTTTCATAGTATTTATACTAGTTCTCATTGCAAATTTGTAACTAGATAGAAAGACAAATCTCATCTATAAAAATCTGGAATGTAAAACAAAGAATGCAAAAATTCAGGCTTTAACTTGCAAAAATAAACTGGTAGCATAGTGCCTAAGGCACTTGACTGCTAACCAGAAGGTTGGTGGTTCAAACCCACCAGCCACTCCTCGGAAGGAAGGTTGAGCAATCTACTTCCATAGTGATACTGCCTTGGAAACCCAAGGAGAGGTCGCTCTGAGTTGGGTCCAACTGGGCACATAACAACAACAACAGCTTAACTGGTAAGGGGCTGTGGTGGTACAGTGCCTTAAACTTCCTGAACCCTCCTCACTCCCCTTCCACCAAACCAGATGGGCAATATTTATAATTCAAAGGCTTTAGATTAGAGTTGATTCAACCTTAGCTTCTTAACCAAATAGATCGACTTCTACATTTCAAGGACTTCAATTGGAATTGACCTGATCTACAAATCAATCACAAGACTCCCACATCAAAATGTTTACACAGTGTGCTTTAGAAATATTGCCTTAATCAAGTTGTACCAGGCGATAAGAAATTAATGTTAGCTAGGAATTAAAGTTAAGACAGTTTGTGGTTTGACAACTTCTTATAAATTTTCCTACCTTTCCTTTCACTTCTCTTTCATGTGAAACCATTTGCCTTTGTTTAACTTACTAAACCAAAGCTTACTGCTTCGCCTGAAAAATAGGTCATACGCTTCATCCTCTTTTAGAAAGTCATGTAACTCCATTTCATGAAATGTAATTAGTCCTTCAATAATTTTTTGTTGTTGTTCTAATTTCTAATGGAGTGTCAGTCTACTGTTTTCACTAAGACAGAAGTTATTTCCACATGATGGCCCTGAATAAAATTAAGTCTCTGATTTTGAAGATGATGATATTTACTGTGCAATATTACCCCTTTGGCTGAAGTAGTAGCTAAGGGACAGTAATGTTAATCTGATTTGTGTGTGTGTGTGTGTGTGTGTTCTCTATCTTATCTCACTGCCCTTGAGTCAGATCCGACTCATAGTGACTCCTCCTTGAGTTTTCCAGGAGGTAGATTTCCCATCACTACAAAAGTAGATTTCCCAACCTTCCTTCTGAGGAGTAGCTGATGGGTTAGAACTGCCAGCCTTTTGGTTAGCAGTCAAATGCCTTAGGTACTATGCCACCAGAGCTCTAAAAACGTTATATAAAAATTTAGCCTGTTATATTAACTTAGGAAATACCAAAACAAAACAAACAAACAAACAAAAAACTGGCATCAAATTGATTCTGACTCATTGCGACCCCCATTGGGTTTCCAATTTATGGAAGTACATAGCCTCATCTCTCTCCCATGGAGCAGTTGGGGAGTTTGAACTGCAACCCTCTGGTTAGCAATCAAATGACTTACCCACTACACCACCAGAGCTTCTAGACTTCAGGAAATATCTGCTAAAAATATCAAGATAGTACTGAAAATGCAAATCTTGTATGATTTAAATGCACTCTTTATTCATTAACTTGTGGAGATGGGAGTGAGAATGTACTATAAAATAGTGTTGATAAAAAAATATTCCCTTAAACAGAGGAGAATTATTTCAATACTACAGTCAAACATATCTGGGCCTTATTAGATACACCTGATAACCCATGAGTAATGGGGTAGTTACACATGGAGAGTTAGTAACTAGAGAAAGTTTCATACATAGAAAGTATTCTATTAGACATTGTTCCTCTAGTTTGAATACTTCAATTGTGGATTTTGCTTAATCAATGTGTGCCACTAAATTTTGGCTTCTACACAATATTTAAACCTCTTCTTTTAGTCAATTCTTTTTGGTGATGTACAAAAGTCTCTGATCTCCTTGCTGTTGCTAAATATGGTTCAGGGCAATTAGGGCTTTATTTGATTAAATTACACATTGTGCTTTTCAACCCATTAGTAATGTAATTGCTTGGATCTCAATTGTTCTTTTTACAACATTAATAAGATAGACGTTATCTTACCTCCTGTGCCTTATAACTTTTTATAAATCAGTTGCTTTCAAGAAGTTAGTGTTCTACTTTTAAGCACATTATTATTTTGACTTTTTGTTTCTAATCCTGGCACTTTGCACTAGAGAGACTCACTAAACAATCATTTGGACTATATACTTATTTCTTTACAAACATCCTATCTAATCTGTAGAAAATGTCAGAACTATACAATTCCACATAATCTTCTAATATTTTACCTTCATCAACAATGAAAAATTACTTCTTAAGTTTTTTTACATATATTTTTTCATGGTTAGTTTAATCTAATACAGATATGGATAAGAAAATGCTTAATAGATGGTGCCTGGCTACCACTGTCATCCACTTGGAAGGGATGTAGGAGATCCTGGATAGAGAG
>NW_006921966.1:1486528-1488835 GCF_000298275.1 Orycteropus afer afer | reverse complement strand
TGGGTAAAGGGGAGAAATCACTCAGAATTAAAGTTATTTTTCTCAGAATTCATAATTTTGGGATCACTCACTTTTGGAGTTGATGACATTTCTTAAGAATATATTTAATATTGATTTCACTAATGAAAATATTAATATTATTATCTAGTATGCTATTTCACCACAACTTGTCTGTCAGTTTGTCGTACTGTAGTGGCTTGTGTGAGGATGGAGGTTATGCCACCAGTATTTCAAATATTCATGGTGGACAGGTTTCAGTGGAGCTTCCTGAATAAGACAGATTGGGAAGAAGGACAGGGCCATCCACTTCTGAAAAAATAGGTCACTGCAAACCTTATGAATATATTACTGGAAAGGTTTATGAATAGCAGTGAAACATTGTCTAATATGGTGCCTGACGACGAGCCCCTCAGGATGGAAGGCACTCGAAATACGACTGGAGAAGAGTTAGCTTACAAAAGTAGAGTCAATCTTACTGATGTGGATAGAGTAAAGCTTTTGGGACCTTCATTTGCTGATGGGACACAACTCAAAATGAGAAAAAACATCTGCAAACATTCACTAATAATCAGAACGTGGAATGTATGAAGTATGAATCTAGGAAAATTGGAAATTGTCAAAAATGAAATGGAACGATATTAGATTGAAATGGAATGCCACCCCACACATTAGTGGGCTGAAATGGACTGGTACTGGCCATTTTGTATCAGACAATCATATGTTCTACTATGACAAAAATGACAAATCGAAGAGGAATGGCATTCCATTCATCTTCAAAAAGACTATGTCAAGATCTATCCTAGAGTACAGTGCTGTCAATGATAGCATAATGTCCATATATGTACAAGCAAGACCAGATAATACTGTTGTTGTTGTTGTTATGTGCCATCGAGTCGCACCCGACTCACAGTGACCCCTCCTTGGGTTGCCGAGGCAGTATCACTATGGAAATAAATTGCCCCATCTTCCTTCTGAGGAGTGGCTGGTGGGTTTGAACTGCCAGCCTTCTGGTTAGCAGTCAAGTGCCTTGGCACTATGCTACCAGAGCTCCCAGATAATACTACTATTATTCAATTTTATAGACTGAATACTAAAGCGAAAGATGAAGAAACTGAAGATTTTTTTCCAACTTCTACAGTCTTAAATTGACTGAACATTCAATCAATATGTATTGATAATCACTGGTGATTAGAATGCGAAACTTGGAAACAAAGAAGAAGCATCAGTAGTTGGAAAATATGGCTTTGGTCATAAAAATGACATCAGAGATTGCATAATAGAATTTTACAAGGCCAAGGAGTTATTCATTGTAAATACCTCTTTTCAGCAACATAAACAGTGGCTATACACATGGATATTGCTGGATGGAATACACAGAAATCAGATCAGTTATATCTGTGGATAGAAGAGATGGAGGAGCTCAATATCATCATCAAAACAAGGCCAGGAGTTGACTGTAGAACAGATCATCAGTTGCTCATATGCAGGTTCAAGTGGAAGCTAAATAAAATTAAAATAACTCCACAAGAGCTAAAATATGACCTTGATTATATCCCACCTGAATTTAGAGATCATGTGAAAAATGCATTTGATGCATTGACCACCAATGACCAAAGACCAGGCAAGTGGTGGGATGATATCAAGAACAACATCCATGAAGAAAGCAAAAGGGTATTAAAAGAGAGAGAGTGAAGAAAAGACAAAATGAATGTCAGAGAAGACTCTAAACATTGCTCTTGAATGGAAAGTAGCTAAAGCAAATGGAAGAAATGCTGAAATAAAGGAACTGTACAGAATATTTCATAGGGCAGTTCAAGAAAACAAAATAAAGTGTTATAATGAAATGTGAAAAGACCTAGAGTTAGAAAACCAAAAGTAAAGAACACACTTGACATTTCTCAAGCTGAAAGAACTGATGAAAAAATTGGTGAAAAACAAGGCTCCAGGAATTGATGGGATACCCACTTACATATTTCAATTAACAAATGCCACCCTGGAGGCACTTACTATGCCAAGTAATTTTGACAATAGCTACCTGGACAATTGACTGGAAGAGATCCATATTTGTGCCCATTCCAAAGAAAGGTGATCTAATAGAGTGTGGACATTATCAAACAATATCATTAATATCATATTGTTCTGATGACCTAGTGCCACTCCGACAGAAATATACCACAAATGGGATGGCTTGAACAAACAGGAGTTAATTCTTCCAATTTGGAGGCTTTAAGCCTAAGTGAAAATGCCAGGCTTTAGGGGCTGGGTGAAAGCCCCTCAAACTTGGGGTCCAGCTCTGCCTCCTGCTCC
>NW_006921966.1:1482488-1485338 GCF_000298275.1 Orycteropus afer afer | reverse complement strand
ATAACTACCACCAGCTGCCCAGCCACTCAACCAGGCCCAGCCAAGTTGATGTACAAATTTAACTACCACACATATGCAAGTAAACTCTTGCTGCAAATAATTAAAAATGGTTGCAGCAGTATATTGACATGGAACATCCAGAAACACAAACTGCATTCATAAGAGGAGGTGGAATGAGAGATATAATTGCTTATGTCAGATGGATCTTGATTGAAAACAAAGAATACCAGAAAGATGTTTACTTGTGTTTTATTGACTACGCAAAAGCATTTGACAGTGTGGATCCTAACAAATTATGGATAACATTGCCAGGAATGTGAATCCAGAACACTTAATTGTGCTCATCAGAAACCTATACATAGACCAGGAGGGTCTCGTTCAGACAGAAGGGGATACTGCATTGTTTAAAATCAGGAAGGGTATGTGTCAGGTTGTATCCTTTCACCATATTTATTCAACCTGTCTACTATATGAAGAACGTGGGATCAGGATTTGAGAAAGACTCCTTAACAGCCTGTGATATGCAGATGACACAGCCTTATTTGCCAAAAGTGAGGGTGACTTGAAGCACTTAATGATGAAGTTAAAAGATTACAGTTGTTGTTAGGTGCCGTCAAGTCATTTCCGACTCATAGCGACCCCAAGCACAGCAGAACGAAACACTGCCAGATCCCGCGCCAGCTCCATGATCCTTGCTATATTTGAGCCCATCATCGCAGCCACTGTGTCAATCCATCTCGTTGATGGCCTTCCCCTCTTTTGTAGAACCTCCACCTTACCAAGCATGACATCTTTCTCCAGGGAATGGTCCCCTCTGACAACATGACCAAAGCATGTGAGAGGAAGTCTGGCCATTCTCTCTTCCAAGGAGCATCTCGGCTGCACCTCCTCCAGGACAGATCTGTTAGTTCTTTTAGCAGTCCACGGTACTTTCAGCATTCTTCGCCAACACCACAACTCAAAAGCATCCAATCTTCTTCGGTCTTCCTTATTCATTGTCCAGCTCTCACATGCATATGAGGCAACTGGAAATATCATGGCCTGTGCCAGGTGTACCTTAGATTACAGTAGTCAGTAGAATTACATTTCAACATAAAGAAAATAAAAATCCTCAGAAATGGACCAATAACCAGCATAGAAAATGGAGAAAACATTGCATTTGTCAGGAATTCCATTTTACTTGGATCCACAATCAATTTTCATGAAAGTGTCAGGAAATGAGACATTGTATTGCACTAGGAAAATCTGCTGCAAAAGACCTCCTTAAAGTGTTAATAAGGAAAGATGTCATTTTGAAGACTATGGTGTGCCTAACCCAAGCCAAGGTATTTTCAATTGTCTCATATGCATGTGACAGTGGAGCAATGAATAAGGAAGATGAAAGAATAGTTGGTGCGTTTGAATTGTGGTGTTGGTAAAGAATACTCAAAATACCATGGACTGCCAGAAGAATGAACAAATCTGTCCTGGAAGTGTAGCCAGAAGCTCTTTGGAAGCGAAAATAGCCAGACTTCGTCTCATCTACTTTGGTCACATTGTCAGAAGGGATCATTCTCTGGAGAAAGATGTCATGCTTGGTTAAGTAGGGGGTCAGCAAAGAAGGAGAAGAAAGATTGACACAGTGGCAAGGATCGTGAGGATGGTTCAGGATGAGGCAGTGTTCATTTTGTTGTACATAGGATTGCTAGAAGTCACAGCCAACTTGGCAGAACCTAAAACCAAAAGAACATATTATTTTAGGAAAGAGGACTTGTTGGCTTTCAAAAAAATCAACCAATTAAGAAATCAGACCAAAAAAATCCTTACAAACTTATGAATTAAATCTCTAGATGTATTTTTGTGTGTCTGATCATTTACTTTGGGTTCTTACATATATAAAATCCTATCTTTAGTCTCCTCACTGCCTCCTCCATTCTTTATTTTGACTGTTTTGATGAAATTGCATTAAGAAATAATTCCTCCCTCTGATAATAAGGAAGTAAGAGTAATACCATTATTAGAAAGTTATTTCTGAATTTATTATTATTAATAGCAAAATTAATATAGTTTAAACATTACAGTTAGATATATGTGTATAAAATCGAAGTAGGATTGTCTACTGTACTTCTCTCAGTGCCAAAGTCTGTATCATCTAAACTTTTTCTTCTTTGTGTAAAGAACTTTATCTCCTTGTCATGGGAAAAAGTAATGGCACAAGGAGGAGATCTAGAGTCTGTGATGATTTTCTAATAGTTTTCTAAGTTCAATAATCTTTTCTCTTGTGAGCTTCCAGGATATGTTTCTTGAGCATGAGCTTAGCTTTGACAAAGTACAGCAAACCTTGAAGACATTGATGGTTAGGCAGGTGTATTGAGTATAGTGTATTGGATGGATGTGCTGGATTTTCAGTGGAGCTTTCAGTGGAGAAAAGGAGTATACAGAGAATATATTGGCATTCTTGTATTCATAAGAAACAATGCCTGAGAACTGTCAGAAACACTTCTTGGGCAGGTGACAGATTTTGCAGAGAATTTGTGTATCTGTCTGAATAGATAAGGGCTGAAATCCAAGACAATTTTAACAATGATGCTAATATAACTTTATTCATTCCAATTGGCTTTTGAAGCATGGGGATAATTGAGGTTAAATCTCCTTACTGAAAAGGACACACCAGTTTATGGTATAGTTTCACCATATTTTCTCCAGCACTGACCATTAGCAGTTATTTTAACCTTTAAGTTGCTGTTGTTGTTATGTGCCATCAAGTCAGACCCTACTCATAGCGACCCCTCCTTGGTTTTCCGAGGTGGTATCACTACTGAAGTAGATTGCCCCATCTTCCTTCTGAGGAGTGGCTAGTGGGTTTGAACC
>NW_006921966.1:1475364-1482388 GCF_000298275.1 Orycteropus afer afer | reverse complement strand
TTCCGAGGTAGTATCACTACTGAAGTAGATTGCCCCATCTTCCTTCTGAGGAGTGGCTAGTGGGTTTGAACCGCCAGCCTTCTGGTTAGGAGTCAAGTGCCTTAGGCACTATATATTCTGCATTATTTGTACTTGTATTATGAGAATGTACCATATTTTATATTTTACATTAAAATAACCATCATTGTTTATTTCAAACAGTTTTTCTTCTTTATGAAAGCTTTTCCAAAGACAAAGATATGATAAGACAGAGCAATTACTTCTCATCCCTTTGAAACTCAGCCCTGGTAATCTACTATGTAGTTGGGCAGGCTACAAGTACACTAATACTCAGTGAGCAAAGTAAATGTTATCAATTTAAGAAAAAATTCTGAAAGTACATCAAAATTTTATACTTGTCCATGGCATGAGTGTGGCTCATACATGTTCTATTTAATATACATGTTTTAAAATTGTCAACATTAAAAAATTAAGTGATTTCCCATTACTAAAAGTTTTGATCAAATATTCGTTAGAATCCTGATCAAAAGGGGGGGTACTGTGGAACATATTTTCAAATTATCAATGGAACCTAGATTTCTGTAACTAATGAGGATAGATAAACTTCAGAAACCACTGCCCTGAAATAATCTTTTAACTTTAAACCCAAACTATTACCTAAAGCTTTTGAATTAAAAAATAGATTATCTTTAGTAAAGTGTGTGCACTTTGAACATTGAGCTCTTTTAAAGAATTTTGTATGTAAGATCAAATTGACAATGACAATTCAAAAGTTTGAACAGGAAGCTTAGAAGCAGTGACTTGATTAAATTACAGTAGGATGATTTGGAAAATGATAGTAAAGATGGTAGCACTACTTAAGGAATGTAATCAATATCACTGGATTGTACATGTAGAAATTTTTGAAATGATATACTTTCGGCTTTGTATTCTTTCACCAAAATTTTTTAAAAATAGTTTAAAACTATCTGGATTTACCTCTTCCCTTAAAAAAAAATTAGAAAATCTGGAAATTCTGGGACTCATGACAACAACCAGCTTGGAGTGAGCATAGCAGTAATGTTTAAATTGGTTATGAAACTTAATTAACCAGTTCCCACCACTCATAATTGTCATCTTCTTAGATAACTGACACCTGGGTGGTCCCAAGATATGAGTTTTACTCATGTCCTAGAACTTGTGGGACAAATATATATATATATGTGTGTGTGTGTGTGTGTGTGCATGTGTGTGTGTGTGTGTATTTCCCCTTTCCTTGTTTAATTAATCCTAGAATAGGAAATCATTTTTAAGAATCTAAGAAAAAGCAATGGCAATTTTTGTGAAAGTTCATGATGGTCTGCTCTAGAGACTGATCAACCTGAAATAACACACAACAGCCTATATCAGGTTTTTACGATTAACACCACACTTCAAATTGATTTTGGAAGAGGAAGGGCAAAAATAGATGATATACCACCATATAGTTAAGATAATATAAAGATCTATCTATAATGCACAATACATAATAAAGCTAAGACTATTGCAAGAATACTAGTTACTTAAAACTATTAATATCTTTACAGGCTTTACTTTGAGGGGGTTACAAATAAAAACACTATGAGACAAATAGCAATTGCCATTACATGACATTTGTATTTCACAGAGGTTAGAAACAGAAGTTTTTGTTGAGGGTTACTAAGATCATTTGCAGAAGTTTTTTTTTTTTAATTGTGATTTGGGTGAAAGTTTACAGAGCAAATTCACTTTCCATACAGCAGTTCATACACACAGGTTGTCTCATAACATTGACTACAATTTACTCCAATGCAACAGCTCCATTCTCACCTCCTCCCAATAGTTACCTCTTCCCTGTGTCCATCCCTCCATGCACTCCTGACCCCTGAACTGTCTCCCTGTGCATAAACAGCCCCTCTGTCTCCCATGATTGTCCTCTCAAAGGAGTGTATTTACCTCAGGTACATGTTCAACTCATAAAACTGTTTGTTTTTGGCTGGAAGGCACAGGTGTGGGTTCAATTCCAGACTTGAAAGGCAGCTAGGGACCATAGTCTCAGTGGTTCCATCAGGCTCCATCAGACCAGCAAACCTGCCTCCCCCTTTTTTTCAAATGACTTTGAGTTTTGTTCCACATTGTTCTCCCTCTCTATCCAGGATCTCCTCCATAGATTTCCCTCTGAGTGGTTGACAGCGGTAGCTGGGCACCATCTAGTTCTTCTGGTCTCATTGTCGTATAGGCTGAAGATCGCATGGTGTACCAGTCACCAGGACTAATTGTTTCCATGAATCTTTGGCTTTCTTCATTCTTCTTTGCTCTGGATGAGGAGAGACCCATTGTTGCATCTAGATGGCTTCTTGCTAGCTTTTAAGATCCCAGTTGCTACTTGCCAAAGGAGGAGGTGGAACAATGTTTTGTGTAGTATGTTATACCAATTGAACTTGATGTCCCCTGTGACTATGGTCCTGAGCCCACAGGTTCAACTACTCGCTCCCTTTGGGTAGCTGGCTGTGACCAAGAAGTGACTACAAACTTGTCCCTTGTCAGGTCTACTATACCCCTGGGAATTCCTACAGAACATACAAATACACTTGTAGAACCATTGCCTGCCAAGCCTATACATGGTCTTGGGTACACTGCCTGTTGCATAGACCTACCTAATAGTTCAGCCTTCCCACCCATCTATCCACCTGTATACCTGTGTTTGCCTTAACTGACTACACAGTACTGTATGCATTTGCAGAAGTTTTAAGAATAGAAATTAAACATTTTAAGTTCTGTGCCACTGTCCCATGGTTGCCATTTTTCTTTGCAATCTTGTTAATTGAAAAGAATGGGTTAAAAAAGGAATCATAATAAGGAAAATGCTTTGAGGGCTTTAAAATTGAGCAATGATTATCTGAAATAGAATGAATAAACTGAGAAAGGGAAAGTGGGTAGATGTGCCAATTATCTTCATTCTTGCCCATCAAGGTAGATATTGAATGAAATAAAGTACAAAGATAGAAGTAGAGACACATTAGTGTGAGTGTGTCTATGTTTAAAATATGCTAACAAAGCAAAATAAATGGAGGGGGCAAAACACTATTGATTGTTAAAAAGCTTTTTCTTGGATTTCAAGACTGCCAAGATTTACCCACACTGGCCGATGGAAGACTGCAAATAGCTAACCCCAGAGAACAATGATTTATAAGCATTAGGATTAAAGTGGTTTGTGGAGTCAAGATTAGAAAGAATCAAAAAAAAAAAATCTTGCCTATTTTTAGGATAAAATGTTTGTAACCTTCTAAAGAGCCGCTTAGAGGTTTAATTTTGTCCCTCCAAAGGATTGGTTGAAGTCTTAACTTATAGTATCTAATTTGAAAACAGGATCTTTGCAAATATATTTAGTTACCATGAGGACATATTGGAGCAGGGTGGACTGTAGTTCAATATGACTGGAGTTCTTATAAAAAGTGGAGAAAAGACACAGGCAAACACAGAGGGAAGACAAGTATTATGAAGAAAAATATTGGAGTTATACTGCAACAAGCTAAGGAATGTCTGGAGCTATGAGAAGCATGGAGAGACAAAGAAATGTCTTCCCCTAAGGACTTCTGAGGTAGTATGGTTCAGTTGATGTCTTGATTTCAGACTTGTAGGCTCCATAACTGTGAGACAACTCATTTCAGTTTTAAGCCACATAGTTTGTTAATTTGATAATTTTTTTATGGCAGACTTAAGAAACTAGAAAAAGTCAATTAAAGTTGATGCATTATTTCCAGTACATGTCAGTGCAGAGTTAATAATTTTGTAAGAGTATGGTATTCAACATGGTTTAAGAGATAGTCTAGATTCTTTTGACCCAAAGTGTTCCTTCTTCTATCTCCAGCCTTCTGAAGTGTCTGGAATGTCCTCATCAGTCAATTCTATGAGCTGAAACATTGGAAATCTTTGTTAAATGCATCATTTCCTCATCATTAGTTAGGTTAACATATTGGTTAGCTATTCCACTAGTCCACTCTTGAGGGAAGGTGAGATGAGTTAGGTTACATATTGGGGTGTGAAAGAAATAACAGGAAACAGAAAATATCAAAGAAAGGACAGGTTTGTGTTTCTATAATCAGGGAGCAATGCAAGGCCTTGGATACACTCCAAAAAAGGTGTAAAATACATTTCAGAAAACCAATGGCCAACTTTATAATATTCCCCTGATAATTGGCTGTATTTTTTATATTCTACTTACTTTCTCCACCACTCCTCTCTCAGTTTTGAATACTTTGGTGGCTTACATGTTGCTGTGATGCTGGAAGCTATGCAACTGGTATTTCAGGTTCACTCATAGAAGACAAGTTTTAGTACAGCTTCCAGACCAAGAAAGTCTATGAAGAAGGAAGGGGCAGTCCAATTCTGAAAAAAAAAATGACCATTGAAAACCTTATGAGTAGCAGTGAAACAGTGACTAATATAGTGCTGGAAGATGAGCACCTAAAGTTGGAAGGCACTCAAAACATGACTGAAGACAAAGTAGAATTGGCCTTAATGGTATAGATGAAGTAAAGCTTTTGGGACCTTCATATGCTGATGTGACATGACTCAAACTGAGAAGAAATTGCTTCAAAAATTCTTTAATAGTCAGAATATGGAATGTATGTATCAAAAAGACATTGGAAGTAGTTAAAAATGAAATAGAACACATAAAACATTCATATTCTAGGCACTAGTGAACAGAAATGAACTACTATTGGCCTTTTTGAATCAGAAAATTATATAGTCTACTATGCCAGTAATGACAAATTGAAGAGGAATGATGTCACATTAACTATCAGAAAGAACATTTCAAGATCTATTGTAATCTATTGTGAAGTACAATGCTGTCAGTAATATAGTAATATCCATATACCTACAAAAGACCAGTTACTACTACTATTATTCAAATTTTCAACCACTAAAGCAAAAGATGAAGAAATTGAAGATTTTTCTAACTTTTGCAGTATGAAAATGATCAAACATGCAATCAACATGCATTAATAATTACTGGTGAATGGAATGGGAAAGCTAGACATGAAGAAAGATCAATAGTTTGAAAATATGGCCTTGGTGATAGAAAAGACAACAGATATCTCATGAAAGAATTTTGGTATACCTTTTATCAGCAGCATAAATGATGACTATATATGCTTACTTCATGAAACAAAGTACACAGGAATCAAATTGACTACATCTGTGGAAAGAGACAATGGAGAAGCTGAATACCCTCAGTTAGAATAAGGTAAGGGCCTGACTATGGAACAGATCATCAATTGATCATATGCAAGTTAAAGTTGAAGTTGAAGTTGAATTTGAAAACAAGTAACAAGAGCCAAAATAGGACCTTGAGTATATCCCAACTGAATTTAGAGACTATCAGAAGAATAGATTGGATGAATTGAATGCAAATGATTGAAGACCAGATGAGTTGTGGGATGACATCAAGGACATCATACATGGAAAATGCAAAAGGTTGTTAAGAAAGAAAATATCAAAACGGATGTCAGGAGAGACTCTGAAACTTGCTTTTGAATGGTGAGTACCTAAAGCGAATGAAACAAATGAAGTAAAAGAACTAAACAGAAGATTTCAAAGTGCGGCTCATGAGACAATGTAAAGTATTATAATGAAAAGTGCGAAGACCTGGAGTTAGAAAATCAAAAGGGAAGAGCACGCTCAGAAGTTCTTGAGCTGAAAGAAATGAAAGAAAGACTTCAAGCCTCGAGTGGCAATATTGAAGGATTCTATGGGCTTTTGGAGGACTGGAACAGGTAGAGCAGGCCGGGAAGCAGGAGTGGAGCAATTTGGAACAGCTAAAGGAGACAACCTTGTCTGTCAATTTGTCATCCTGTGGTGGGTTTTATGTTGCTGTGAGGCTGGAGGCTATGACACTGGTATTTCAAATGCCAACAGGGTTACCCATGGTGGACAAGTTTCAGTGGAGCTCGCAGGCAAAGACAGACTCAGAAGAAGGAAGAGGTCATCCACTTCTCAAAGAATTGGCCAGGGAAAACCTTATGAATAGCAGTGAAACACTGATATATTACTGGAAAACTTTATAAATAGCTCTGAAACATTATCTGATATAGTGCCAGAAGACGAGCCCCTCAGGTAGGAAGGCACTCAAAATATGACTAGTAAAGTGCTGCCTCCTCAGACTAGACCTGACCTTAATGATGTGGACAGAGTAAAGCTTTCAGGACCTCCATTTGCTGATGTGGCATGACTCAAAATGAGAACAAATGGCTGCAAACATCCATTAATATTCAGAACATGGAATGTAAGAAGTATGAATCTAGGAAAATGAGATGGAAGTCATAAAGGTTGATATCCTACCCATTATTGAGCTGAAATGGACTGGGTTTTGCCATTTTGAATCAGAAAACCATATGATCTATGCCAGGAATGAAAAATTGAAGAGAAATGGTGAGGTATTCATCATCCCAAAGAATGTTTCAGGATCTATCCTGAAGTACAATGCTGTCAGTGATAGGATAATACCCATACACATGCAAGGAAGAACAGTTAATACTACTATTATTCAAATTTATGCACCGACTACCAAACCAAAGATGCGGAAATTGAAATTTTTTACCAACTTCTGCAGTCTGAAATTGACCAAACATGCAATCAAGGTGTACTGATTATGACTGGTGATTGGAATTCAAAAGTTGGAAACAAAGAAGTATCTCTGGGAGTGGGAAAATATGGCCTTGGTGATAGAAATAACGCTGGAGATCACATGATAGAAATTCATAGAACCAATGACTTACTCATTGCAAATACCTTTTTTCAACAACACAAACAGGCTATACATGTGGACTTTGTCAGATGGAGTACACAGGAGTCAGACTGACTACATCTGTGACAACAGGCAATGGAGAAGATTAATACCTTCAGCCAAAACAAGGCCAGGAGGTGATTGTGGAACAGACCATCAACTGCTCATATGCAAGTTCAACTTGAAGTTGAAGACAATTAAAACAAGTCCACTAGAGCCAAAATATGACCTTGATTA
>NW_006921966.1:1474013-1475094 GCF_000298275.1 Orycteropus afer afer | reverse complement strand
CCACTCAGCATTTCTCAAGTTGAAAAAACTGAAGAAAAAATTTAAGCCTTGAGTTGCAATATTGAAAGATTCTATGGGCAAAATATTGAATGATGCAAGAAACATCAAAAGAAGATGGAGGGAATACACAGAGTCACTGTGCCAAAAAGAATTGGTTAATGTTCATCCGTTTCAGGAGGTGGCATGTGATCAAGAACCAATGGTATTGAAGGAAGAAGTTGAAGCTGCACTGAAGGAATTGGTGAAAAACAAGGGTCCAGGAATTGACGGAATTCCCATTGAGATGTGTCAGCAAACAGATGTTGTGCTGGAGGAACTCACTCAGCTATACTAAGGGATTTTGAAGACAGCTACTTGGCAAACTGACCGGAAGAGATCCATATTTGTACCTATTCCAAAGAAAGGTGATCTCACAGAATGTGAAAATTATCAAATAATATCATTAATATCACATGCAAGTAAAATCTTACAGAAGATAATTAAAAAATGTGTGTAGCAGAGAACTTCCAGTAATGCAAGCTGGATTCAGAAAAGGACATAGAACAAGAGATATCATTGTTGATGTCAGACTGATTTTGTCTGAAAGCAAAGAACACAAGAAAGATATTCACTTGTGCTTCATTGACTATGCGAAAGCATTAGATTGTGTGGATCATAACAAATTATGGATAATATTGAGAAGAATGGGAATTCCAGAACACTTAATTGTACTCATGAGGAATCTGTACATAGATCAGGAGGCTGTCATTTGAACAAAACAAGGGAACACTGAATGGTTTAAAATCAAGAATGGAGTACGTCAGGGTTGTATCTTTTCACCATACTTATTCAATCTATATACTGATCAAATAATCTGAGAGCTGTGCTATATGAAGAAGAACATGGCATCAGGATTGGAAGAAGACTCATTAACAACCTGCAATACACAGATGACACAATTTTGCTTGCTGAAAGTGAGGATGACTTGAAGCACTTACTGTAAGATTGAAGACTACAGTCTGCGGTATGGATTTCACTTCAATATAAAGAAAACAAGAATCCTCACAACTGGACCAATAAGCTGCATCACAACAAATGGAGA
>NW_006921966.1:1470136-1473217 GCF_000298275.1 Orycteropus afer afer | reverse complement strand
TGAAGGAAGAGTCCAAGCTTCACTGAAGGAATTTGGGAAAAACAAGGCTCTAGGAATTGATGGAATACCCATTCAGATGTTTCAACAAACTGATGCAAAACTGGGAGCACTCACTTGTTTATGCCAAGAAATTTGGAAGACATACCAGGCCAATCTGCTGAAAGAGATCCATATTTGTGCCCATTCCAAAGAATGCTGCTCCAACAGAATGCAAAAATTATCAAACAATACCATTAATATCACATGCAAGTAAAATTTTACTGAAAACAATTAAAAAAACTATTACAGCAGTACATAGGCAGGGAATTGCCAGAAATTCAAGCCAAATTCAGAAAAGGACATGGAAAAAGAGATATCATTGCTGATGTCAGATGGAACTTAGCTAACAGCAGAGAATACCAAAAAGATGTTCACTTGTGTTTTACTGACTATGTAAAGACATTGGGCTGTATGGATCATAACAAATTATAGACAACATTGTGAAGAATAGAAATTCCAGAACATAATTTTGCTCTTGAGGAACCGGTACATAGAACAAGATGTAGACATTCAAACTGAACACAGCGATACTGTATGGTTGGTTTAAAATCAAGAAAAGTGTGCATCAGGGTTGTATCCATTCACCGTACTTGTTCAATCCGTGAGCCGAGCAAATGATTTGGGAATCTTAGACTATATGTTGAACATGGTATCAGGATTGGAGATAAACTCATTAACAGCCTGCAATATACAGATGACATAACCTTATCTGAAGAAGACTTGAAGCACTTACTGATGAATATCAAAGACTACAGCTTTCAATATGTATTACAACTCAACATAAAATAAAAATCCTCACATTTGGAACAATAAGCAACATCAATGTTAAATGGACAAAGGATTGAAGTTGTCAAGTACTTCATTTCCCTTGAATCCACAATCAACACCTATGGAAACAACCGTCAAGAAATCAAATGACGTATTTTATTGGGAAAATCTTGTGAAAATGACCTTTTTAAAGTGTTAAAGAGCAAAGATGTCACTTTGAACACTAAGGTGTGCCAAATCCAAGCCATGATATTTTCAATTGCTTCATATGCATGTGAAATCTGGACAATGAATAAGGAAAACCACAGAAGAATTGATGGAATTAAATTATGGTGTTGGTGAAGAATATTGAATATACCATGGACTGCCAGAAGTACAAACAAATCTGTCTTGGGATAAATACAAGTAGAATGTTCTTTAGAAATAAGAATGGCCAGACTCCATCTTTTGTACTTTGGTCACGTTATCAGAAGGAACCAGTCCCTGGAAAAGGATATCATCCATGGTAAAGTATAAAAAATCAAAACCAAACTCATGGCTATTGAGTCTGTTCCCACTCATAGAGACTCCTCCTTGGGTTTCAGAGGCGGTATCTCTATGGAAGCAGATTGCCCAGTCTTCCTTCCGAGGAGTGGCTGGTAGGTTTGAACTGCCAGTCTTTGGTTAGCAGTCAAAGAGTAAAACCCTCAAGGAGGTGGATTGACACAGTAGCTGCAACAATGGGCTAAAACATAGCAATGATTTTGAGGATGGCTCACGACTAAGCAGTGTTCTGTTCTGTTGTACATCGGGTCGCTATGAGTTAGATGTGACTCAACGTTACCTAACAACATCTTATTTTTTAATGCTTCATCACATGTTAGGAGCTCTGGTGACAGGGTGCGTAAGGCAGTTCAAACCCACCAGCCTCTCTGAGGAAGGAAGATGAGGCAATCTGCTTCTGTAAGGATTTACCACCTTGGAAATCCAATGGAAGTCACTATGAGTGGGAGTAGACTCAAAGGCAGTGGGTTTATTACGAGTTATCTTTTCTGTATAGCTTTCCCTGATCTTACCTACTGAATGTCCTCTACTTCATCTCCACAATTCTCATCAAAGTCTCATCTATGCTTTACTTGTGTACATATTCTCTACTATTTCTAGACTAAGTTATTTCAGGACCAATGTGGGGGTGACTCTAGGTTTGGATTACTCAAACTGTGGTGTGCAGCCCACTAGCATCATAATCAACTTGGGAACTTCTTAAAAATCAATTGTGGGCCTATCCCAGGTTAGTCACATGTGGCTGAAATTTTGTATGCTAACATAACTTTGAGGGGCTCTGGTGGCGTAGTGCTTAAGGCATTTGACTGCTAACCAGAAGGCTGGTCGTTCAAACCCACCAGCCACTCCTTGGAAGGAAGAATGGGCAATCTATTTCTGTAAAGATTTACTGCTTCAGAAACCCAAAGGTGGCCTCTATAAGTCAGAATCGTCTCAATGCCAGTGAGTTTGATTGTTTGGTTTAATGTAACTTTGAAACATGATTCTTTGTTGTGGGAAGAGAGAACCAGTTTTTTAAAAAAACAAGTTTTACAGTTGATTGTTAAGCACACTAAAATTTGAGAACCTCTTATCTAGAGACTAAAGAAAACTGCATCAAAAATGCTCTCTAATCAATAAAAGGAATTGCCTCCTGCAGTGACTTTTCAGTTTGCTGGAGTCATTGCTCATTCAGATCTGGCTTTGAGCAAATTCTGTGCAGTTTGTCTTTGATACTCTAACACTTCCCCTTAGCATGACCCTGGCATTCCTGCCAAAATTCCATTTCTCTTAGATTGTCTTTATCTCATTTTTTCCCTAGATTTTTAGCTTGTGGTTTTTGTTGTTAGCTGTTGTCAAGTTGGTGACAACTCATCATGGAACAGAACAGAACATTGCTTGGTCCTGCACTATCTTCATAATGATTGGTATACTCAAGTACAATGTGGTGGCCACTGTGTATTTTGAGTCCCTTCCAACCTAGGGGGCTTATCTTCCAGCACTGTATCCGACAAGTTTATGTTGTGATCCACAAGGTTTTTATTGGCTAATATTCAGAAATTTATCACAGGCCTCTCTTCCTACTCCGTCTTAGTTTGGACACTTTGCTAAAATCTGTTTGCAAGGGGTGATCTTGCTGGTATTTGAAATACTGGTGGCATATCTTCCAGCACCATAACAACATGCAAGCCACCACAGCATGACACACTGACAGAGATGTGGTGGTGATTTTAGCTAGTAGATAATTACTGT